>NC_092053.1:106909447-107220200 GCF_003086295.3 Arachis hypogaea
TTAGTTTTCAAAAATAATACTTAAGATAGGAAGTGTGTTTTGGGAATCACATAATTACTGAGTTAAAATTTAATGAAAAATTCATTGTGTAATTTAAATTAAAAATTATTTTAATTTGTGTCGAAATATTTCAATATAATTTGGATCTGAAATAATTATGTCCAATCTTATTATGTTAATCTAAAGTAGATTGAGCATAACAAAGTAAATATACATCAAAACGTAATTTTCATACCAGGAAGTGATAATTCATATGAAAAGCCTAAGGGTCTTTAACTCCTAATTTGGATCTGGTAATTCACTTTTTTTTTTTTTTTTTTGTTAGATGGATTAGCACTCCTAATTCTAGGCATTATCATGTATTACACACCCCACAACCACTCACAACACTACATGAGTTCATTTAAGGTTATTTTTTTTCTTAGGACTTGAACCGGTGCAGCTACTTGCAGGCAGCAGATCCTGCCACTAGCACCAAAGCCTCGGCTGCAATGTTCAAAATTTTATATTCTCTCTCAATATGATACAAATTTGAATGAAATGGATGAACATGAGGAAGAAACAGTATTGGGGTAAAAATCCAATACTGTTTAATCCAATACTGTTCTTCCTCATGTTCATCCATTTCATTCAAATTTGTATCATATTGAAGAGAGAATATAAAATTTTGAACATTATTCATCGTAATCATCAAGCCTGATTTGATGGGTAAAATCCAAAGTTTGATCGAAATTCCTACCAATTCACCTCTCCACTAACCATTTAACTATACTAATTTGTAAGTAGTGAAAATCTCTTTTCTTCATCTCTAAAAATTTCAACATACAGCCAAGGTGCTAAATCATATTTTGGTTTAAAATCGTACTTTAGGTTAGTATAAACTTTCAAGCATCAAAGGTGAGCGAATCTTACCTTTTTCTAATTGGAATATCAAGAAAGTATAATATGATTGGAAATTATTATGATTGTAAATAGGTTTTGTTGTGATTTTGAATACAAAAGAATTATTCAAGAGTTTGAATTAAGATAAAGGTTTAGATAGAGTTATTTTCTCAAATATGTATAAAAAGTGATAAAATCTAATGGATAAATTGATTATTTTATTGTGAAATTGATGGTGCTTGAATGATCATTAAAAGAAGTGTGAATGTTGATGAATTTGAAGGAAGTTGGTTACTTTTGGAATTATTTTCAGGATTTGGGGTTAAATTGTAAAAAAAAAGGTTAGTAATCATGTTGAGCAAGAGATTAGTAGTAAATCTCATAATTGAGGGTACTCGGACATATTTTGGTACAACACTGAGGTGGTAGGGAAACTGTTGTGCCTTACCGAAGGGACCTCAGAGCTTATGGATTCAGAGCGATAGTGCGTGGTGCGACGGAGGACAATATGTGCCTCCCTTCTCGATCCCCATGAACGGATTTGCTACATCAACCGGATGCTCCTCAAATCCCGATTGGATGTAGATCTACGAACCCAGTTCGATGTTATTCGGGTTCATTTCCGTCTCTGACTTCGTCATTAGGCTCCTAAACGATGCACATCGCCCCGTTGCAGCTCCACCTTAATAGGCTTGCGTGTGAATATTTTTGGAGATCCTTGCCGTGGTGGAGGTTTCCTATTTTCTTTCTCCTGACCGTGCCTATCGGGAGGAGAAGTTAAAGAAGGGCTACATTCCTTTTGAGCTGTCTAGGGACAAAAAATTGTTGGCCACTTAAGGACTCGTTCATGGGTTCAAGGAGTACTTCAAAGTACGTCCAGTTGAGGACACTATCCTTTCTGGTTGACCCTGGAGAGGGAGCATTGGTTCCCACCTACTAGAAGTACGAGGCTACTGCCGACTACCTCGTTAAGTCAACTTACGAGGGATTGAGTCGGGATAGCAAGAAAATTATTGATGTGGTGCTGGCCATATTCGGGAATAGGCCGTTAAACCCCAGGCACGTGATGTGTAACACCCTACCATACAGAGTCTTATGCTTAAGTCATAATTCAGAGATGGCAAGGTATTACGACCTCTAAAACAAAAATTTAGTACGTATAGTAGTATGAATAATTGATTATAACTAGGAGCCTTTGTAGAAAAAGGGGGTAAACAAAAATCGTAACTCGAAAGCGCAACACTCCGATCGATAACGTAACGAACAGGGATAAGCTAACGCGAGATCATATATATATATAAAGAGTGTCAAAAACAGGAATATTAAAACTCAAATCCGGATGAGAAGATAACCGATCCGAGCATAGCAATATATATATACATATAATGGAATAAGGAAACCCCAAAGGAAACTCAAAGGGACACAAATACAGAACCCTATTCTCCAAAATCTCCTATAAGAGGAGTCATCACAGTTTGTATTATTTAATGGAGATAAAAATATCTAAACAAGATATATAAACCAAAACAGAGTCCCGAGAACAAAGAATCTTCGCTAATCCAGAAGTCTCCAGCATGCCTTAGCGAGAAACCTCACGTCCTGCATCTGAAAACCACAAAATCCGCATGGGTGAGAACCAGAGGTCCCCAGCATGGTAACAACTTCCACATA
This sequence comes from Arachis hypogaea, assembly GCF_003086295.3. Lineage (NCBI taxonomy): Eukaryota > Viridiplantae > Streptophyta > Magnoliopsida > Fabales > Fabaceae > Arachis > Arachis hypogaea. The sequence goes on from NC_092053.1 coordinate 106,912,001, forward strand.
TATAATACATAATAATAGAGGAAAGCCGAAGGCAATCCTAGAACTTCCTCCAGATAATATCAAAGCTTATAAACAAACTAAACCGTAAGTGGCAACTGACTAAAGATCCTTTAGTCTAACTAATACTTCCCTTTCCAATTCCTTCAGACCTCCCAACCACCAGCAGGAGTATAATATAGCAAACACAGTTATATCAGACAAGAGATTTACAAATAGGAACAGATAAGGCATTTAGACAATTAGCAAGTAATATGCAGTCAAATAGGCAATCTCAAACAATTCATATAGTATGCATATGATGAATGCCTGTCCCTAGTGGCTGATGATATCATTTGTCGGTTATAGAGCCAACCCGACAAGTCCTGGTAGCTAACCATTGGACTGTCCCTCTGTCGCGCATCCCCAACTCGAGTTATACTCATCATAAACTTGATCATAATCATGATCCATATCTATCACCCTCACTGGTGAATAATTACGGGGGTGAGCTCATCCGGGCCTTTCACAGTGCCCGGCCACACTTACGACATAGGGTCAAAAGAGCTTCGAGTCTCAACCTGGAGCACGTGGTGGCTAGCCACTGCTTCCTCCTAGGGAAACCTCATCTCCGATGGTGGAATTGCAAACATTCACAATTCATTCAACAGCATATATGCATTTATACTTAGCCATAATCATGGCTCCACCGTAACACGGCAATAATCTAGCCACCCGGCTCGCGGTTAAATCCATAACCAGCCAATTCATTAACAATTACGGCCCTTCGGCCTATGGCATAACAAGCACTTCCACCGCCATCCTCCGCATCTCACATAATCATCTTTGATCCTCATTGATCATTCATTTTTCCCTTGCTTCACTCGCAAGTTACCACATTTACTAGCCTCTTGCCCCATTGCTAGGCATGTTATAATGATTTAAGACATAAGTGGTGAGATCGGAGGCTTAGAAGTATGAAATTTGGCTTTTAAAACTCAAAAATCAACTTTGGGATGAAAACAGGGCCACGCGTATGCGCACTCCACGCGCACGCGTGGATGGCCATAAAACTCATTGACACGCAAGCGTCATACGCGCGAACGCGCGGATTAAAAAAATAACCAAACGACGCGCGAGCGTCAGCCACGCGCACGCGTGGGTGCTCTTGCGCCCCAGGCACAAAACTGGCACAACTCTCGGGAAAATAGCTGGGCATTTGGTGCAGCGCATCGACGCATTCGCGCACACCACGCGCACGCGTGGATGGTGCTTTCTTGAAGAACGGCGCGTACGCGCCAATTGCGCCTACGCGCGGAGGGTCATTCTGCTAAAAATTTTCTAAGTTAAAAGCTGCAGAATTTACAGATTCAACCCCCAATCTTCCGACGGTCATAACTTCCTCATTTTAAATCGTTTTTCACCCGTTCTTCGAACGGCATGGACATCCCGGATCCAATTTCATTTTTAAACAAATTTGGCACAAAACAAAGATCCGTGGTCCAAGTTATGTCCCATCAAAGTATGCCCAAGAACCATGTTTTCATACAAAACCACAAAGTGCCATTTTCAAAACAAGCCACTTTCAACTCTTTTCAAAATCAATCAAAACATGCCAATTTCATCCCTTTTCTTTGAAATCAATTAAAATGCACCAAAATCAACCTCAAGCCATCCTCAACTCACACATTGACACTTTACCAAATTTCCCAAAATCACCATCCAACCCTTTTAACACTTCTCAATCAAATGGCTAAAGGACAAACACAATATCATGTCATACATCCTCTCTCATCCCAATTTCCAATAATACCATTTCCAATCAACCATCATTATACATAATCAACATCATACTTACCATCAACATGGTACCACCCACCAATTCAACCTTAATCATTCATCAAGCATATATCACAACATGCATTTTCTCATATATCACATAATCAAGGCATCAATATTCATAATCACATATATGATCACATTATATATCTCAACCATTTAACAACATCAACCATTCAATGCCTATCTTAGGGCCTCTAGCCTAAGTATTTTCTACCACATTACATATTAGATACGGGAAACCGAGACCATACCTTAGCCGATTTCTCAAGCTCAACCGGAGCACTTCCAAACCACTTGTTCACAAGCTCTCAAGGTCTCAACACCTCCAAGAACAGATTTTATCACACAAAACCCTCTCCCAAGCTTTTCAAAATCACCAATCAAGCTCCAATATTCACATATACACAACCTAAGCCACAATCATCATACCCATACACAACATCTCAATACCCAACATCATAGAACAACAAATTACACTAGAGTTGAGAATCTTACCACACCCAAGGTCCAAGGAGACAAGATTAACCTTCTCCTTCAAGAGAGTTGGGTCCTATAACATCAAAGAGCCCAAAAATCTCAATATTTCATCCATGAAACTCGAAAACAAGGGCTGGAATTTCGAAGAGCAAAACGTGGCTTACCTCAAGATTGATTGTATAGGTTTTGTAGAGCACTCCGCGGTGAACGCGTGGCCACAAACGGTGCGGCAATCGGAGCTCTAGATCAAAAGTTATGGTGGTTTGAAGATCAAGTGAGAGATAGAAGTTTGAGAGAGTGTTCTTCCCCTCTCCTACTCCATTTCAGCGTGTTTGAGTGATAAGTGAGGAGAGAGAGTACTGAAAACTAGGGTTTTGGTTTAGTTTAGTTGGGCCAAGGGCCCATTTTGGGTCCGGTTGGACCGGTTTGGCCCGTTCGGTCCAATCTTGGTCCGATTTCTATAAAATTGGTACCGAAATTCTCGTCTCAATCTCCTCTATCATATTAAGCCATAAAAATAACATTTTTGGCTTTCTAGAATAAATTTTCATTTATGGGTTAATTAGCCGTTAATTAACCGGGTCTTACATGATGAGTGACCAAGTTGCCGGTCGTCAGTATGTGGGTAGGTGCCTTAACACTTTCATCTTCTTGTGCTTTTGTTTTCTTACTGTGCACTTGTAAGTCTTACGATTTTTTTTTTTTGCAGTTGACATGGCCAGCGGCCTCACTACCATGGAGAATTAATGGCGGTTTTCCTCACCGAGGAAGAGGATGAAGAACAACCTCATCAGGAGGCCGACGACTCGGCTGTAGCCTCGGGGGCCAATGCCGGAGGTTCCTATGAGGCGGCAGAGGCTCGGCTTGAGGATGACATGCATGAGATCGTGCCCCCTCGTCTCGGAAGAAGAGGAAGGGCGCTCCTGGAGAGAAGGGAAAAGAGATCATGGCTCCATCCATGATGGAGAAATCTTTTGATGCTCTCGGTTTCATCAACGAGCAGTTGCTGCCGGGTACCGAGGAGTTCTTCACTGATTGCGATCTGGCGGCACAACCAAAGTGGGTCTATCTCTCCCTGCTTTGCTCGGCCGCGGGGTGCGCAAGACGGAGGCTGTTCTTGGGCAATCTCCTGTTTTGGACAGTAAACTGCATTAAGCCCGACTTGGCAAAGGTTCATCAGGAGAAGGAGTCGGCGAGGAGGCCAGTGTGAAGGCGGAAAAGCTAGGTCAGCAAGCTGCTAGCGAGGTTCAGCGCCTCAAGTATCAGGAGGCTTTGCTAAGTTCGGAGGTCGTGAAAGCGGAAAGTAGAGCGAGGGAGGCCAAGAAGAATATGAAGGATGTCGAAGGTTTGGCGGATACCCTGAGAAAGAGAAACAAAGAGGTTATCCAGAATGCGAAGGAGGCTGTCTTTGCTACAAAGGAGTCGCTGAAGGCTCAGGTCTCTCTCTTGGCCCTTGATTTCAGCGTCTTATAGATCGGTGCTTTCAAGACGATTTGTGACTGTCAGATCGTAGACCTCAGCAATGAGTAAGGAGCGTAGCAACTTTTGTATCTCTTGTTTATTTCTGCTATGTATGGAACTTTCTGTCTTTTATAATTATGCCAGAAGGGCCAACTTGTGTTGAGACCATTTTTGGTACTCTTTGTTACTGCTGTAATTTGGATATCCATTTGGGTGATTTTCGGGACCTCCAGGTTGATCAAGCCCGTGGTGCCGTTTTTATAACTTATTGAAAAGCGCTTATAAAATATTAGGGTCTATCGTTGCAGGTTTAAATATTTGTGAAATAAAAGGGGAATTTATTTAAAGTATTTTATTGATTGGGCCTCGTCAAAACCTTCTCTTGGGTCTCTTTCGGGCCGAGGAGTGAGGAAAGAGTACCCATTGCGAAACAATTAATTGAAACGGCATAAATAATAGAGAATCAACCCTTCACAATTCATATTCTTATGAGTAAAATCTCTTGAGATTGACGACGTTCCAAGTTTTAGGAATGGTCAAGCCGTCGAGTCATTCCAATTGATAGGCTCCCGATCTGTACATCTCATGGATTCGATAAGGTCCTTTCCACTGTTCTGCTAACTTGCCTTCTCCGGGATTCCGGATTCCTATGTCGTTTCGCCATAGGACCAAAACTCCCACTTCGAAAGCCCTTTTGTTGACGCCCCGATCATACCTGAGGGCTAGCCGTTGCTTGAGGGCTGTTTCTCTTAGGTGGGCTAAGGCTCAGACCTCGTCCAGTAGGTCTAGCTCTGCTTCTCGGTCAATGGCTCCGAGGAAGATTCTGGGGCTTGGTTCTCTAATTTCAACCGGGATCACAGGTTCTGTGCCATAAGTCAGTCGAAAGGGGGTCCCCTGGTTGTCGACTGCTTAGAGGTGCGGTAAGACCAGAGGATGGAACCAAGCTCTTCTGCCCAGTCTCCCTTCTTTTGTTCCAACCTCTTTTTCATACCTTTTAGGATGACCTTGTTGGTGATTTTTACCTGGCCATTGGTATGAGGGTGTTCGATAGAGAAGAATCGGTGCTGGATCTCTAGTCCCTTGAGGAGACCTCGAAACTTTTTGTCGGAGAATTGGGTACCGTTGTCGAAGATAACGACTTTTGGTATCCCGAAGTAGTTGATCACCTGCCTCCAAAAGAACTTTTCGCACCAGGATGCCATTATCGTGGCCAAGGCTTTTGCCTCGATCCACTTGGTGAAGTAGTCGATGGCGACTATGAGATATCTAAGCTGGTCTGGTGAGGTCAGAAAGGGGCCCATGAGGTCAATCCCGTAGGTTGCAAAAGGTCAGGAGGATGTGTTAGGCAATAACTCCTCCGCTGAGACCTTGTGAAAATCGCCGTTCTCTTGGCACTTCACACACGATCTTACGAGTTTCATGGCCTCTAGGGTTATTGTAGGCCAATAGTATCCAACTCTTATAACCTTTTGAACAATCGCTCCCCCCATGTGATGGCTGTAACATCCTTCATGAATTTTCCTTAGCACATAATCTGTCTGATCAGGGTGTAGGCATTTCAAGTGGGATTGGGAAACTCCTCTCTAGTACATAGTCCCTATGATTATCATGTACTTGACGACCTCTCTTTTTACCCACTTTCCTTCCGACATGTCGTCAGGTAGTTTTCCCCCTTCCAAGTACCATCGGATGGGTGTGGTCCAATCGGGGCCTTCCACTGCGTCCACCAGCAAGGTTACCGATGATTCTCCGACCGCCTCGTGGATGAGGGAGTGATTTCTTTCTGAGGTATTGGTGCTAGATAGATTCGATAAAAGATCCACTCTAGTGTTTCTTTCCTAAGGGACATGCTGGACTATCACGCTTTCAAAGCCGGTACACAGATGTTTGGCCTTCTCCAGATACTTCTATAGGAGCGGATCCCGAGCTTGGTAAGTGCTATTAATCTGTGAAGTGACCATCTAAAAATCGCTCTTGACTAGCAGCCTTTCGACTCCGAGTTCCCTAGCTAGCGTGAGGCCAGCTAAGATGGCCTCGTACTCGACTTGGTTGTTTGAAATTGAAAACTCATACTTTATAGATTGTTCGTTGATGAGCGGATAATTTATACGCTTTTTGGCATTGTTTTTAGTATGTTTTCAGTAGAATCTAGTTACTTTTAGGGATGTTTTCATTAGTTTTTATGTTAAATTCACATTTCTGGACTTTACTATGAGTTTGTGTATTTTTCTGTGATTTCAGGTATTTTCTGGCTGAAATTGAGGGACTTGAGCAAAAATCAGATTCAGAGGTTGAAGAAGGAGGGTGATGCTGTTGGATTCTGACCTCCATGCCCTCAAAATGGATTTTCTGGAGCTACAGAACTCAAAATGGCACGCTTCTAATTGCGTTAGAAAGTAGACATCCAGGGCTTTCCAGCAATATATAATAGTCCATACTTTGCCCGAGTTTAGATGACGCAAACTGGCGTTCAAAGCCAGATCTCTACCCAATTCTGGCGTTCAGCGCCAGAAACAAGTTGCAAAGTGGAGTTCAACGCCCAAACTAGCACAAAAGCTGGCGTTCAACTCCAAGAAGGACCTCTACACGTGCAACACTCAAGCTCAGCCCAAGCACACACCAAGTGGGCCCCGGAAGTGGATTTATGCATCAATTACTTACTTCTGTAAACCCTAGTAGCTAGTTTATTATAAATAGGACTTTTTACTATTGTATTAGACATCTTTGAATCCGGGATTGTATCTTAGGATTACCTTGGGACGCCTAGTTCTTAGATCATGAGGGCTGGCCTCTCGGCCATGCCTGGACCTTTCACTTATGTATTTTCAACGGTAGAGTTTCTACACTCCATAGATTAAGGTGTGGAGCTCTGCTGTTCCTCATGAATTAATGCAAAGTACTACTATTTTTCTATTCAATTCAACTTATTCTGCTTCTAAGATATTCATTCGCCCTTCAACCTGAATGTGATGAACGTGACAATCATCATCATTCCCTATGAACGCGTGCCTGACAACCACTTCCGTTCTACCTTCGATTGAATGATTATCTCTTGGATCTCCTAATCAGAATCTTCGTGGTGTAAGCTAGATTGATGGCGGCATTCATGAGAGTCCGGAAAGTCTAAACCTTGTCTGTGGTATTCCGAGTAGGACTCTGGGATTGAATGACTGTGACGAACTTCAAACTCGCGAGTGCTGGGCGTAGTGACAGACGCAAAAGGATAGTAAATTCTATTCCAGTATGATCGAGAACCTCCAAGATGATTAGCCATGCAGTGACAGCGCATCGGACCATTTTCACAGAGAGGAATAGGATGCAGCCATCGACAAGGGTGATGCCTCTAGACGATTAGCCGTGCTGTGACAGAGCATTTGGACCATTTTCCCGAGAGGATTAAAAGTAGCCATTGACAACGGTGACATCCTTACAAAAAGCCAGCCATGAAAAGGAGTAGGATTGATTGGATGAAGGCAGCAAGAAAGCAGAGGTTCAGAGGAACGAAAGCATCTCTATGCACTTATCTGAAATTCTCACCAATGATCTACATAAGTATCTTTATCCTTGTTTTATTATTTATGTTTGAAAACTCCATAACTATTTTATATCCGCCTGACTGAGATTTACAAGGTGACCATAGCTTGCCTCATACCAACAATCTCCGTGGGATCGACCCTTACTCACGTAAGGTTTATTACTTGGACGACCCAGTGCACTTGCTGGTTAGTTGTATCGAAGTTGTGAATGAAAAATGATTTATTAAGACATGCGTATAGAGTTTCTGGTGCCGTTTCCTGAGATCACAATTTCGTGCACCAAGTTTTTGGCGCCGTTGCCGGGGATTATTTGAGTTTGGACAACTGACGGTTCATCTTGTTGCTCAGATTAGGTAATTTTCTTTTTGTTTTCTTTTCAAAAAAATTTTTCAAAAATCTTTCAAAAATTTCTCCTTTGTTTTCGAAAAAATTTTTTTAAAAAAAAATATTTTCAAAAATATATTTTTCTTCAGAATTTTTAAGAATGAATTCTAGTGTTTCATGAAGCATGTTGAAGCCTGGCTGGCTGTAAAGCCATGCCTGTAGGGAATGTCAGGCGTGTCATGTCTGAGTTACATACTAAAGCTTGGCTGGCTATTAAGCCATGCCTAACCCTTTGATTGGAGCTTTAGACTAAAAAGCATAAGATTCCTGGAATTCATATTAAAAATTTTGGAATCCTTATTTTTATTTTTCATAATAATTTTCGAAAAAATACAAAAAATTATAAAATCATAAAAACCAAAAATATTTTTGTGTTCTTGTTTGAGTCTTGAGTCATGTTATAAGTTTGGTGATAATTGCATATTCATCTTGCATTTTTCAAAAATTCATGCATTCATAGTGTTCTTCATGATCTTCAAGTTGTTCTTGGTAAGTCTTCTTGTTTGATCTTGATGTTTTCTTGTTTTGTGTTGTATGGTGTTTTTCATATGCATTCTTGAATTCTTAGTGCCTAAGCATTAAAGATTTCTAAGTTTGGTGTCTTGCATGTTTTCTTTGCATTAAAAATTTTTCAAAAATATGTTCTTGATGTTCATCATGATCTTCATAGTGTTCTTGGTGTTCATCTTGACATTCATAGCATTCTTGCATGCATCACATGTTTTGATCTAAAATTCTCATGCATTGCATCATTTTCATGTTTCTCTCTCTCATCATTAAAAATTCAAAAATAAAAAAAAAATATCTTTCCCTTTTTCTCTCTTAAAATTTCGAAAATTAGATTTGACTTTTTCAAAAATTTTTAAAAATCTAGTTGTTTTTATGAGTCAAATCAAATTTTCAATTTAAAAATCTCATCTTTTTCAAAAATCAAATCTTTTTCATTTTTCTTAGTTATTTTCGAAAATTATAAAAATATTTTTCAAAAATCTTTTTCTTATCTTTATCACATAATTTTCGAAAATAACATCACCAATTAATGTTTTGATTCAAAAATTTCAAGTTTGTTACTTACTTGCTAAGAAAGATTCAAACTTTAAGTTCTAGAATCATATCTTGTGATTTCTTGTGAATCAAGTCATTAATTGTGATTTTAAAAAAATTAAATCATTTTCAAAACTAATTTCAATCATATCTTTTCAAAAAAATATCTTCTTATCTTACCTTTTTCAAAAATTTAATTTCAAAATATCTTTTCTAACTTCTTATCTTCTTATCTTTTCAAAATTGATTTTCAAAATTTGTTTCAACTAACTAACTAACTTTTTGTTTGTTTCTTACCTTTTTCAAAACTACCTAACTAACTCTCTCTCTCTAATTTTTGAAAATATCTCCCTCTCTTTTTCAAAACTTCTTTTTAATTTTGGATTTTAATTTTCGAAAATTACTAACCTTTTTCAAAAACTATTTTCAAAAACCACTAACTCTTTTTCAAAAATTATTTTCGAAAATTCTCCCTCTCCCATCTTATTCTATTTATTTATTTATCTACTAACATCTCCTCATCTCAATTCACTGCTCTTATCCTTACCCTTGTGTTTGGATTTTTCATTCTTCTTCACCCATATCCCTTTTCTTTTTCTACTAACAATAAGGAACCTCTTTACTGTGACATAGAGGATTCCTCTTCTTTTCTTGTTCTCTTCTCTTTCTTATGAGTAGGAACAAAGAAAAAGGCATTCTTGTTGAAGCTGATCCAGAACCTGAAAGGACTCTGAAGAGGAAACTAAGAGAAGCTAAATTACAACAATCCAGAGACAACCTTATTGAAAATTTCGAACAAGTAAAGGAGATGGCAGCCGAACCCAACAACAATAATGCAAGGAGAATGCTTGGTGACTTTACTGCACCAAATTCCAATTTACATGGAAGAAGCATCTCCATCCCTACCATTGGAGCAAACAATTTTGAGCTGAAACCTCAGGTAGTTTCTCTGATGCAACAGAACTGCAAGTTTCATGGACTTCCATCTGAAGATCCTTTTCAGTTCTTAACTGAATTCTTGCAGATCTGTGATACTGTTAAGACTAATGGAGTAGATCCTGAAGTCTACAGGCCCATGCTTTTCCCTTTTGCTGTAAGAGACAGAGCTAGAGTGTGGTTGGACTCTCAACCTAAAGATAGCCTGAACTCTTGGGATAAGCTAGTCACGGCTTTCTTAGCCAAGTTCTTTCCTCCTCAAAAGCTGAGCAAGCTTAGAGTGGATGTTCAAACATTCAGACAGAAAGAAGGTGAATCCCTCTATAAAGCTTGGGAAAGATACAAGCAGCTGACCAAAAAGTGTCCTTCTGACATGCTTTCAGAATGGACCATCCTGGATATATTCTATGATGGTTTATCTGAGCTATCAAAGATGTCATTGGATACTTCTGCAGGTGGATCCATTCACCTAAAGAAAACGCCTGCAGAAGCTTAAGAACTCATTGACATGGTTGCTAATAACCAGTTCATGTACACTTCTGAGAGGAATCCTGTGAATAATGGGACGCCTATGAAGAAGGGAGTTCTTGAAATTGATACTCTGAATGCCATATTGGCTCAGAACAAAATATTGACTCAGCAAGTCAATATGATTTCTCAGAGTCTGAATGGAATGCAAGCTGCATCCAACAGTACTCAAGAGGCATCTTCTAAAGAAGAAGCTTATGATCCTGAGAACCCTGCAATAGCAGAGGTGAATTACTTAGGTGAACCTTATGGAAACACCTATAACTCATCATAGAGAAATCATCCAAATTTCTCATGGAAGGATTAAAAGCCTCAACAAGGCTTTAATAATGGTGGAAGAAATAGGTTTAACAATAGTAAACCTTTTCCATCATCCACTCAGCAACAGACAGAGAATTCTGAGCAGAATCCATCTAGCTTAGCAAACTTAGTCTCTGATCTATCTAAGGCCACTGTGAGTTTCATGAATGAAACAAGGTCCTCCATTAGAAATTTGGAGGCACAAGTGGGCCATTTGAGTAAGAAGATCATTGAAATCCCTCCCAGTACTCTCCCAAGCAATACAGAAGAAAATCCAAAGAGAGAGTGCAAGGCCATTGATATTACCAAAATGGCCGAACCCAAAGAGGGAGAGGAGGACGTGAATCCCAGTGAGGAAGACCTCCTGGGACGTCCAGTGATCAATAAGGAGTTTCCCTCTGAGGAACCAAAGGAATCTGAGGCTCATCTAGAGACCATAGAGATTCCATTGAACCTCCTTATGCCCTTCATGAGCTCTGATAAGTATTCCTCTTCTGAAGAGAATGAGGATGTCACTAAAGAGCAAGCTGCCAAGTTTCTTGGTGCAATCATGAAGCTGAATGCCAAATTATTTGGTATTGAGACTTGGGAAGATGAACCTCCCTTGTTCACCAATGAACTAAGTGATATGGATCAACTGACATTGCCTCAGAAGAAACAAGATCCTGGAAAGTTCATAATACCTTGTACCATAGGCACCATGCTCTTTGAAAAGGATCTGTGTGACCTTGGTTCAGGGATAAACCTCATGCCCCTCTCTGTAATAGAGAAACTGGGAATTTATGGGGTGCAAGCTGCTAAAATCTCATTAGAGATGGCAGACAATTCAAGAAAATAGGCTTATGGACAAGTAGAGGACGTGTTAGTAAAGGTTGAAGGCCTTTACATCCCTGCTGATTTCATAGTCCTAGACACTGGAAAGGAAAAGGATGAATCCATCATCCTAGGAAGGCCTTTCCTAGCCACAGCAAGAGCTGTGATTGATGTGGACAGAGGAGAATTGATCCTTCAATTAAATAAGGACAACCTTGTGTTTACAACTCAAGGATCTCTCTCTGCATCCATGGAGAGGAAGCAGAAAAAGCTTCTCTCAAAGCAGAGTCAACCAAAGCCCCCACAGTCAAACTCTAAGTTTGATGTTGGGAGGCCACAACCAAACTCTAAGTTTGGTGTCAAACCCCCATATCCAAACTCTAAGTTTGGTGTTGGGAGGTCTTAACAAAGCTCTGCACATCTGTGAGGCTCCATGAGAGCCCACTGTCAAGCTATTGACATTAAAGAAGTGCTTGTTGGAAGGCAACCCAATGTTTATTTATCTAATTTTATTTTTGTTTTTCATGTTTTCTTAGGTTCATGATCATGTGGAGTCACAAAATAAACGAAAAATTTAGAAACAGAATCAAAAACAGCGGAAGAAAAATCACACCCTGGAGGAAGCACCTGTCTGGCGTTCAACGCCAGAACAGAGCATGGTTCTGGCGCTGAACGCCCAAAATGGGCAGTATCTGGGCACTGAACGCCCAAAATGGGCAGCATCTGGGTGCTGAACGCCAGAATTGAACCCTGGAGAAGAGCTGGCGCTGAACGCCCAAAACAAGCATGGTTCTGGCGTTCAACGCCAGAAATGGGCAACAAATGGGCGTTGAATGTCCAAAATGGGCACCAACCTAGCGCTGAACGCCCAGAGTTGTGTGCAAGGGCATTTTACATGCCTAATTTGGTGCAAGGTTGTAAATCCTTGAACACCTCAGGATCTGTGGACCCCACAGGATCATCTCAGGATCTGTGGACCCCACAGGATCCCTACCTACCTCCACTCACTCTCTTCTCTCTTCTCAATCATCCTCTATTCCCAATAAACACTCTTCCCCAAAACCCTTCACCTATCACCTCCATCCCTCTTCCCTATTAACCCTTCACCACTCACATCCACCCTCTCTTCCCCATAAACCTACCCAATAAACTCCACCTACCTTCAAAATTTAAAATCAATTTTCCACCCAAACCCACCCATATGGCCGAACCTTAACCCCCCTCCCTTCCCTATATAAAGCCTTCCATTCTTCTTCATTTTCACACAACACAACCCTCTCTTTCCCTTCTTGGCCGAAACACACCTCCCCCCTCTTCTCCATATTTTCTTCTTCTTCTTCATCTAATTCTTTCTTTTCTTGCTCGAGGGCGAGCAATATTCTAAGTTTGGTGTGGTAAAAGCATAAGCTTTTTGTGTTTCCATTTCCATTGATGGCACCTAAGACCGGAGAATCATCTAGAAAAGGGAAAGGGAAGACAAAAGCTTCCACCTCCGAGTCATGGGAGATGGAAAGGTTCATCTCCAAAGCCCATCAAGACCACTTCTATGATGTTGTGGCCAAGAAGAAGGTGATCCCCGAGGTCCCTTTCAAGCTCAAGAGAAATAAGTATCCGGAGATCCGACATGAAATCCAAAGAAGAGGTTGGGAAGTTCTAACAAACCCCATCCAACAAGTCGGCATCTTAATGGTTCAAGAGTTCTATGCCAATGTATGGATCACTAAGAACCATGATCAAAGTAAGAACCCAAATCCAAAGAATTATATTACAATGGTTCGAGGAAATTACTTAGATTTTAGTCTGGAAAATGTGAGGTTGGCGTTTAACTTGCCCATGATGCAAGGAGATGAACGCCCCTACACTAGAAGGGTCAACTTTAATCAAAGGTTGGACCAAGTCCTTATGGACATATGTGTGGAAGGAGCTCAATGGAAGATTGACTCCAAAGGCAAGCCGGTTCAACTAAGAAGATTGGACCTCAAGCCTGTGGCTAGAGGATGGTTGGAGTTCATCCAACGCTCCATCATCCCCACTAGCAACCGATCTGAAGTTACTGTGGATCGGGCCATCATGATCCATAGCATCATGATTGGAGAAGAAGTAGAAGTTCATGAAGTCATCTCCCTTGAACTCTACAAAATAGCCGAAAAGCCCTCTCCTGGGGCAAGGCTAGCTTTTCCTCATCTTATTTGCCATCTATGTTACTCAGCTGGAGCTTTCATAGAAGGAGACATTCACATTGAGGAAGAGAAGCCCATCACTAAGAAAAAGATGGAGCAAGCAAGAGAGCCCATTCATGGAGCTCAAGAGGCGTATGAAGCTCATCACCATGAGACCCCGGAGATGCCTCAAATGCATTTTCCTCCACAAAACTATTAGGAGCAAATCAACACCTCCCTAGGAGAATTAAGTTCCAACATGGGACAATTAAGGGTGGAACATCAAGAGCACTCCATCATCCTTCATGAAATTAGAGAAGATCAAAAAGCAATGAGGGAGGAGCAACAAAGACAAGGAAGAGACATAGAAGAGCTCAAGGACATCATTGGTTCCTCAAGAAGGAAACGCCACCATCACTAAGGTGGATTCATTCCTTGTTCTTATTTCTTCTGTTTTTTGTTTTCTATGTTATGTGCTTATCTATGTTTGTGTCTTCATTACATGATCATTAGTAGTTAGTAACTATGTCTTAAAGTTATGAATGTCCGATGAATCCATCACCTCTCTTAAATGAAAAATGTTTTAATTCAAAAGAACAAGAAGTACATGAGTTTTGAATTTATCCTTGAACTTAGCTTAATTATATTGATGTGGTGACAATGCTTCTTGTTTTCTGAATGAATGCTTGAACAGTGCATCTGTCTTTTGAAGTTGCTTTTTAAGAATGTTAAATATGTTGGCTCTTGAAAGAATGATGACTAGGAGACATGTTATTTGATAATCTGAAAAATCATAAAAATGATTCTTGAAGCAAGAAAAAGCAGCAAAGAACAAAGCTTGCAGAAAAAAAAATAGGCGAAAAAAATAGAAAGAAAAAGAAAAAGCAAGCAGAAAAAGCCAAAAGCTCTTAAAACCAAGAGGCAAGAGCAAAAAGCCAATAACCCTTAAAACCAAAAGGCAAGGGTAAATAAAAAGGATCCCAAGGCTTTGAGCATCAGTGGATAGGAGGGCCTAAAGGAATAAAATCCTGGCCTAAGCGGCTAAATCAAGCTGTCCCTAACCATGTGCTTGTGGCGTGAAGGTGTCAAGTGAAAACTTGAGACTGAGCGGTTAAAGTCACGGTCCAAAGCAAAAAAAAAGAGTGTGCTTAAGAACCCTGGACACCTCTAATTGGGGACTCTAGCAAAGCTGAGTCACAATCTGAAAAGGTTCACCCAATTATGTGTCTGTGGCATTTATGTATCCGGTGGTAATACTGGAAAACAAAGTGCTTAGGGCCACGGCCAAGACTCATAAAGAAGCTATGTTCAAGAATCATCATACTGAACTAGGAGAATCAATAACACTATCTGAACTCTGAGTTCCTATAGAAGCCAATCATTCTGAACTTCAATGGATAAAGTGAGATGCCAAAACTATTCAAGAGGCAAAAAAGCTACAAGTCCCGCTCATCTAATTGGAGCTATGTTTCATTGATAGTTTAGAATTTATAGTATATTCTCTTCTTTTTATCCTATTTGATTTTCAGTTGCTTGGGGACAAGCAACAATTTAAGTTTGGTGTTGTGATGAGCGGATAATTTATACGCTTTTTGGCATTGTTTTTAGTATGTTTTTAGTAGAATCTAGTTACTTTTAGGGATGTTTTCATTAGTTTTTATGTTAAATTCACATTTCTGGACTTTACTATGAGTTTGTGTGTTTTTCTGTGATTTCAGGTATTTTCTGGCTGAAATTGAGGGACTTGAGCAAAAATCAGATTCAGAGGTTGAAGAAGGACTGCTGATGCTGTTGGATTCTGACCTCCATGCACTCAAAATAGATTTTCTGGAGCTACAGAACTCAAAATGGCGCGCTTCCAATTGAGTTGGAAAGTAGACATCCAGGGCTTTCCAGCAATATATAATAGTTCATACTTTGCCCGAGTTTAGATGACGCAAACTGGCGTTCAACGCCAGCTCTCTGCCCAATTCTAGCGTTCAGCGCCAGAAACAAGTTGCAAAGTGGAGTTCAACGCCCAAACTAGCACAAAAGCTGGCGTTCAACTCCAAGAAGGACCTCTACACATGCAACACTCAAGCTCAGCCCAAGCACACACCAAGTGGGCCCCGGAAGTGGATTTATGCATCAATTACTTACTTCTGTAAACCCTAGTAGCTAGTTTATTATAAATAGGACTTTTTACTATTGTATTAGACATCTTTGAATCCGAGATTGTATCTTAGGATTACCTTGGGACGCCTAGTTCTTAGATCATGGGGGCTGGCCTCTCGGCCATGCCTGGACCTTTCACTTATGTATTTTCAACGGTAGAGTTTCTACACTCCATAGACTAAGGTGTGGAGCTCTGCTGTTCCTCATGAATTAATGCAAAGTACTACTATTTTTCTATTCAATTCAACTTATTCCGCTTCTAAGATATTCATTCGCCCTTCAACCTGAATGTGATGAACGTGACAATTATCATCATTCCCTATGAACGCGTGCCTGACAACCACTTCCGTTCTACCTTCGATTGAATGATTATCTCTTGGATCTCCTAATCAGAATCTTCGTGGTGTAAGCTAGATTGATGGCGGCATTCATGAGAGTCCGAAAAGTCTAAACCTTGTCTGTGGTATTCCGAGTAGGACTCTGAGATTGAATGACTGTGACGAACTTCAAACTCG
Organism: Arachis hypogaea; assembly: GCF_003086295.3. NCBI lineage: Eukaryota > Viridiplantae > Streptophyta > Magnoliopsida > Fabales > Fabaceae > Arachis > Arachis hypogaea. Next base: position 106,928,126 of record NC_092053.1, read on the forward strand.
CGAGTGCTGGGCGTAGTGACAGACGCAAAAGGATAGTAAATTCTATTCCAGTATGATCGAGAACCTCCAAGATGATTAGCCATGCAGTGACAGCGCATCGGACCATTTTCACAGAGAGGAATAGGATGCAGCCATCGACAAGGGTGATGCCTCCAGACGATTAGCCGTGCTGTGACAGAGCATTTGGACCATTTTCCCGAGAGGATTAAAAGTAGCCATTGACAACAGTGACATCTTTACAAAAAGCCAGCCATGGAAAGGAGTAGGATTGATTGGATGAAGGCAGCAGGAAAGCAGAGGTTCAGAGGAACGAAAGCATCTCTATGCACTTATCTGAAATTCTCACCAATGATCTACATAAGTATCTCTATCTTTGTTTTATTATTTATGTTCGAAAACTCCATAACTATTTTATATCCGCCTGACTGAGATTTACAAGGTGACCATAGCTTGCTTCATACCAACAATCTCCGTGGGATCGACCCTTACTCACGTAAGGTTTATTACTTGGACGACCCAGTGCACTTGCTGGTTAGTTGTATCGAAGTTGTGAATGAAAAATGATTTATTAAGACATGCGTACAGAGTTTCTGGCGCCGTTGCCTGAGATCACATTTTCGTGCACCATTCGTACAAGAGTCCGTCTGGGTTTTCCAGGATTACTCTTGCCCTGCTCGAGATATTATTGAAGGCTCCGTCTACATGGAGCTCCCACTGTCGAGAAGGTGGGTCGGTATCAGGGCTGGTGGTGCACGAAATTGTGATGTCCAGGCTCGAACAATCCCTGGTAATGGCTCCAAAGCTTGGTGCTTTGATCTTAATTCATAATTGTCACAACTTCGATACAACTAACCAGCAAGTGCACTGGGTCGTCCAAGTAATACCTTACGTGAGTAAGGGTCGAATCCCACGGAGATTGTTGGTATGAAGCAAGCTATGGTCACCTTGTAAATCTCAGTTAGGCAGATATAAAGTGATAATGGTGTTTTCGAATATTATATAATAAAATAGGGATAGAGATACTTATGTAATTCATTGGTAGGAATTTCAGATAAGCGAATGGAGATGCTTTTCGTTCCTCTGAACCTCTGCTTTCCTGCTATCTTCATCCAATCAGTCTTACTCCTTTCCATGGCTGGCTTTATGCAAGGGCATCACTGTTGTCAGTGGCTACATCCCCTCCTCTCAGTGAATAATATGTTCACGCACCCTGTCACGGCACGGCTATTCATCTGTCGGTTCCCGATCATGCTGGAATATGATTCACCCTCCTTTTGCGTCTGTCACTAACGCCCATCACTCGCGAGTTTGAAGCTCGTCACAGTCATTCAATCATTGAATCCTACTCAGAATACCACAGACAAGGTTTAGACCTTCCGGATTCTCTTGAATGCCGCCATCATTCTAGCTTACGCCACGAAGATTCTGGTTAGGAGATCTAAGAGATACTCATTATAGCTTAATTCATGTAGAACAGAAGTGTTTGTCAGGCACGCGTTCATAAGGGAGAAGGATGATGAGCGTCACACATAATCATCACCTTCATTACGTTCTTGGGTGCGAATGGATATCTTAGAAGAGAAATAAGAAGAATTGAATAGAAAATAGTAGTACTTTGCATTAATCTTTGAGGAACAGTAGAGCTCCACACCTTAATCTATGGAGTGTAGAAACTCTACCGTATGAAAATACATAAGTGAAGGTCTAGGCATGGCCGTGTGGCCAGCCCCCTATGGTCTATGAACAATGCGTTCAAAGATTCAAAGATGCCTAATACAATAGTAAAAGGTCCTATTTATAATAAACTAGTCACTAGGGTTTACATGAGTAAGTAATTGATGCATAAATCCACTTCCGGGGCCCACTTGGTGTGTGTTTGGGCTGAGCTTAAGTGTAGCACGTGCAGAGGCCATTTGTGGAGTTGAACGCCAGTTTCTATGCCAGTTTGGGCGTTCAACTCTGGTTTTGGATCCTTTTCTGGCGCTGGACTCCAGATTTGGGCAGAAGGCTGGCGTTGAACGCCAGTTTACGTCGTCAATTCTTGGCCAAAGTATGGACTATTATATATTGCTGGAAAGCCCTGGATGTCTACTTTCCAACGCAATTGGAAGCGCGCCATTTCGAGTTCTGTAGCTCCATAAAATCCACTATGAGTGCAGGGAGGTCAGAATCCAACAGCATCAGCAGTCCTTTTTCAACCTCTGAATCTGATTTCTGCTCAAGTCCCTCAATTTCAGCCAGAAAATACCTGAAAGCACAGAAAAACACACAAACTCATAGTAAAGTCCAGAAATGTGAATTTAACATAAAAACTAATGAAAACATCCCTAAAAGTAACTAGATCCTACTAAAAATATACTAAAAACAATGCCAAAAAGCGTATAAATTATCCGCTCATCACAACACCAAACTTAAATTGTTGCTTGTCCCCAAGCAACTGAAAATCAAATAGGATAAAAAGAAGAGAATATACTATAAATTCCAAACTATCAATGAAACATAGTTTCAATCATATGAGCGGGACTTATAGCTTTTTGCCTCTTGAATAGTTTTGGCATCTCACTTTATCCATTGAGGTTCAGAATGATTGGCATCTATAGGAACTCAGAGTTCAGATAATGTTATTGATTCTCCTAGTTCAGTATGATGATTCTTGAACACAGCTATTTTATGAGTCTTGGCCGTGGCCCTAAGCACTTTGTTTTCCAGTATTACCACCGGATACATAAATGCCACAGACACATAATTGGGTGAACCTTTTCAGATTGTGACTCAGCTTTGCTAGAGTCCCCAATTAGAGGTGTCCAGGGTTTTTAAGCACACTCTTTTTTTGCTTTGGACCTTGACTTTAACCGCTCAGTCTCAAGTTTTCACTTGACACCTACACGCCACAAGCACATGGTTAGGGACAGCTTGGGTTAGCCGCTTAGACCAGGATTTTATTCCTTTAGGTCCTCCTATCCACTGATGCTCAACAGCCTTGGGATCCTTTTTATTTGCCCTTGCCTTTTGGTTTTAAGGGTTATTGGCTTTTTCTGCTTGCTTTTTCTTTTTCTTTCTATTTTTTTTTCTATTTTTTTCGCCCCTTTTTTTTTTCTGCAAGCTTTGTTCTTTGCTGCTTTTTCTTGCTTCAAGAATCATTTTTATGATTTTTCAGATTATCGAATAACATGTTTCCTAGTCATCATTCTTTCAAGAGCCAACATATTTAACATTCTTAAACAACAACTTCAAAAGACATATGCACTGTTCAAGCATACATTCAGAAAACAAGAAGCATTGTCACCACATCAATATAATTAAACTAAGTTCAAGGATAAATTCGAAACTCATGTACTTCTTGTTCTTTTGAATTAAAACAGTTTTTATTTAAGAGAGGTGATGGATTCATAGGACATTCATAACTTTTAGACATAGTTACTAACTACTAATGATCATGTAGTGAAGGCACAAACATTGATAAGCACATAATATAGAAAACGAAAAACAGAGAAAGAAGAACAAGGAATGAATCCACCTTAGTGATGGTGGCATTTCCTTCTTGAGGAACCAATGATGTCCTTGAGCTCTTCTATGTCTCTTCCTTGTCTTTGTTGCTCCTCCCTCATTGCTTTTTGATCTTCTCTTATTTCATGAAGCATGATGGAGTGCTCTTGATGTTCCACCCTTAGTTGTCCCATATTGGAACTCAATTCTTCTAGGGAGGTGTTGATGTGCTCCCAATAGTTTTGTGGAGGAAAGTGCATTTGAGGCATTTCCGGAATCTCATGGTGATGAGCTTCTTGCGCCTCTTGAGCTCCATGACTGGGCTCTCTTGCTTGCTCCATCTTTTTCTTAGTGATGGGCTTTTCCTCTTTAATGAGGATATCTCCCTCTATGTCAATCCCAGTTGAATTGCATAGGTGGCAAATGAGGTGAGGAAAGGCTAACCTTGCCATGGTGGAGGACTTGTCAGCCACCTTGTAGAGTTCTTGAGGTATAATCTCATGAACTTCCACCTCTTCTCCAATCATGATGCTGTGGATCATGATGGCCAGGTCTATAGTAACTTCAGACCGGTTGCTAGTGGGAATGATTGAGCATTGAATAAACTCCAACCATCCTCTAGCTATAGGCTTGAGGTCCAATCTTCTTAGTTGAACCGGCTTGCCTTTGGAGTCAATCTTCCATTGAGCTCCTTCTACACATATGTCCATAAGGACTTGGTCCAACCTTTGATCAAAGTTGACTCTCCTTGTGTAGGGGCGTGCGTTCTCTTCCATGTATGGCAAGTTGAACGCCAACCTCACATTCTCCGGACTAAAATCTAAGTATTTCCCCCGAACCATTGTAACATAGTTCTTTGGATCCGGGTTCTTACTTTGATCATGGTTCTTGGTGATCCATGCATTGGCATAGAACTCTTGAACCATTAGGATGCCGACTTGTTGGATGGGATTTGTTAGAACTTCCCAACCTCTTCTTTGAATTTCATGTCGGATCTCCGGATACTCATTTCTTTTGAGTTTAAAAGGGACCTCAGGGATCACCTTCTTCTTGGCCACAACATCATAGAAGTGGTCTTGATGGGCTTTGGAGATGAATCTTTCCATCTCCCATGACTCGGATGTGGAAGATTTTGTCTTCCCTTTCCCTCTTCTAGAGGATTCTCCGGTCTTAGATGCCATCAATGGTAATGGAAAAACAAAAAAGCTATGCTTTTACCACACCAAACTTAGAATATTGCTCGCCCTCGAGCAATAAACAAAAGAATAGAAGAAGAAGAAGAAGAAATATGGAGAGGGAGAGGGAGATGTGGTTTCGGCCAAGAGGAGTGTAGAGGGGTGTGATGTGTGAATTTGATGAAGAATGGAGGTCTTTATATAGGGAAGGGAGGTGGGGTATTGTTTCGGCCATATGGGTGGGTTTGGGTGGGAAATTGGTTTTGAATTTTGAAGGTAGGTGAAGTTTATGAGGTAGGTTTATGGGGAAGAGGAGATGGATGTGAGTGGTGAAGGTTTAGTGGGGAAGAGAGATTGAGGTGATTGGTGAGGGGTTTTTAGGGAAGAGTGTTTGTGGGGTTGTGTGAAAGAGAGTGGTGAGAAGAAGTGAGTGGAGGTAGGTGGGGATCCTGTGGGGTCCACAGATCCTGAGGTGTTCAAGGAATTACATCCCTGCACCCATTAGGCATGTAAAAATGCCTTTGTACCCAACTCTGGGCGTTCAGCGCCAGGTTGGTGGCCATTTTGGGCGTTCAACGCCCATCTGTGTGCCATTTCTGGCGTTGAACGCCAGAACCATGCCTGTTCTGGCGTTCAGCGCCCAGAAGCTGCCCATTTTGGGCGTTCAGCGCCAGAACCATGCTCTGTTCTGGCGCTGAACGCCAGACAGATGCTCCTCCAGGGTGTGATTTTTCTTCTGCTGTTTTTTTATTCCGTTTTCAATTTTTATATTTATTTTGTGACTCCACATGATCATGAACCTAAGAAAACATGAAAAACAATAAAAATAAGAATTAGATACACATTGGGTTGCCTCCCAACAAGCGCTTCTTTAATGTCAATAGCTTGACAGTGGGCTCTCATGGAGCCTCACAGATGTGCAGAGCTTTGTTGAGACTTTCCAACACCAAACTTAGAGTTTGGTTGTGGCCTCCCAACACCAAACTTAGAGTTTGACTGTGGGGGCTCTGGTTGACTCTGCTTTGAGAGAAGCTTTTCAAGCTTCCTCTCCATGGTTGCAGAGGGAGATCCTTGAGTTTTGAATACAAGGGAGTTCTCATTCCATTGAAGGACTATTTCACCTCTGTCAACATCAATCACAGCTCTTGCTGTGGCCAGGAAAGGTCTTCCTAGGATGATGGATTCATCCTCTTCCTTTTCAGTATCCAGGACTATGAAATCAGCAGGGATGTAAAGGCCCTCAACCTTTACTAAAACGTCCTCTACTTGTCCATAAGCCTGTCTTCTTGAGTTGTCTGCCATCTCTAGTGAGATTTTAGCAGCTTGCACCCCATAGATTCCCAGTTTCTCTATTACAGAGAGGGGCATGAGGTTTATCCCTGAACCAAGGTCACACAGAGCTTTAAAGATCATGGTGCCTATGGTGCAGGGTATTATGAACTTTCCAGGATCCTGTCTCTTCTGAGGCAATGTCAGTTGATCCAGATCACTTAGTTCATTGATGAACAAGGGAGGTTCAACTTCCCAAGCATCAATGCCAAATAATTTGGCATTCAGCTTCATGATTGCACCAAGAAACTTGGCAGTTTGCTCTTCAGTGACATCCTCATTCTCTTCAGAAGAGGAATACTCCTCAGAGCTCATGAAGGGCATAAGGAGGTTCAATGGAATCTCTATGGTCTCTAGATGAGCCTCAGAGTCCTTTGGTTCCCCAGAGGGACGCTCCTTATTGATCACTGGACGTCCCAGGAGGTCTTCCTCCTTGGGATTCACGTCCTCTCCTCTCGTCAGAGGTTCGGCCATGGCGCTTATGTCAATGGCCTTGCACTCTCCTTTTGGGTTCTCTTCTGTATTGCTTGGGAGAGTACTAGGAGGGATTTCAGTGATCCTTTTACTCAGCTGGCCCACTTGTGCTTCCAGATTTCTAATGGAAGACCTTGTTTCATTCATGAAACTTACAGTGGCCTTAGATAGATCAGAGACTAGATTTGCTAAATTAGAAGCATTTTGTTCAGAGTTCTCTGTCTGTTGCTGAGTTGATGATGGAAAAGGTTTGCTATTGCTAAACCTGTTTCTTCCACCATTATTAAAGCCTTGTTGGGGCTTTTGATCCTTCCATGAGAAATTTGGATGATTTCTCCATGTTGAGTTATAGGTGTTTCCATAAGGTTCACCTAAGTAGTTCACCCCTGCTATTGCAGGGTTCTCAGGATCATAGGCTTCTTCTTCAGAAGATGCCTCTTGAGTACTGTTGGATGCAGCTTGCATTCCATGCAGACTCTGAGAAATCATATTGACTTGCTGAGTCAATATTTTATTCTGAGCCAATATGGCATTCAGAGTATCAACTTCAAGAACTCCCTTCTTCATAGGCGTCCCATTGCTTACAGGATTCCTTTCAGAAGTGTACATGAACTGGTTATTAGCAACCATGTCAATGAGTTCTTGAGCTTCTGCAGGCGTTTTCTTTAGGTGAATGGATCCACCTGCAGAGGTATCCAATGACATCTTTGATAACTCAGATAAACCATCATAGAATATATCCAGGATGGTCCATTCTGAAAGCATGTCAGAAGGGCACTTTTTGGTCAACTGTTTGTATCTTTCCCAAGCTTCATAGAGGGATTCACCTTCTTTCTGTCTGAAGGTTTGAACATCAGCTCTAAGCTTGCTCAGCTTTTGAGGAGGAAAGTACTTGGCTAAGAAAGCCGTGACCAGCTTATCCCAAGAGTTCAGGCTGTCTTTGGGTTGAGAATCCAACCATAATCTAGCTCTGTCTCTTACAGCAAAAGGGAAAAGCATGAGCTTGTAGACTTCAGGATCTACTCCATTAGTCTTAACAGTATCACATATCTGCAAGAATTCAGTTAAGAACTGAAAAGGATCTTCAGATGGAAGTCCATGAAACTTGCAGTTCTGCTGCATCAGAGAAACTAATTGAGGTTTCAGCTCAAAGTTGTTTGCTCCAATGGCAGGAATGGAGATGCTTCTTCCATGTAAATTGGAATTAGGTGCAGTAAAGTCACCAAGCATCTTCCTTACATTATTATTATTTTCGGCTGCCATCTCCTCTGCCTGTTCGAAAATTTCTGAAAGGTTATCTCTGGATTGTTGTATTTTAGCTTCTCTTAATTTTCTCTTCAGAGTCCTTTCGGGTTCTGGATCTGCTTCCACAAGAATGTTCTTATCCTTGCTCCTGCTCATATGACAAGGAAGAATGGACAGAAAAATAATAATAATAATAGAGATCCTTTATACCACAGTATAGGGATCCCTTTGTGAGTGGAAGGAAAGAGGGGGAGACAAAGCACGTGATGTAAAAGAAGAAATGCAACTGTACGAATGGAAGAGATGTGAGATGAAATGTTAGGATATGAATGAATAAATAGAATGAGATGGGGGAGGAATAATTTTCGAAAATTATTTTGAAAAAGGGTTAGTGATTTTTTGAAAATTGGTTTTTGAAAATTTGTTAGTATTTTTCGAAAATTTTTTGAAATAAAAATAAAAATAAAAATAATTAGTTAATTAAAAAGAAATTTTTGAAAAAGGAGGAGACATTTTCGAAAAATGAGAGAGAGAGAGTTAGTTAGGTGGGTTTGAAAAAGTTAAGAAACAAACAAAAAGATAGTTAGTTAGTTGAAACAAATTTTGAAAAGATAAGAAGTTAGGAAGTTAGAAAAGATATTTTGAAAAGATATTTTTGAAAAAGATAAGATAAGAAGATAATTTTGAAAAGATATGATAGAGATTAGTTTTTGAAAAAGATTTGATTTTTAAAATCACAATTAATGACTTGATTCATAAGAAATCACAAGATATGATTCTAGAACTTAAAGTTTGAATCTTTCTTAACAAGCAAGTAACAAACTTCAAATTTTTGAATCAAAACATTAATTGATTATGTTATTTTCGAAAATTTGGTATAAAAATAAGAAAAAGATTTTTGAAAAATATTTTTGAAATTTTCGAAAATAACTAATAATTTTGAAAAAGATTTGATTTTTGAAAAAGATTTTGAAAAAGATAAGATTTTCAAATTGAAAATTTGATTTGACTCATTGGCAACAACTTGATTTTAAAAATTTTTGAAAAAGTCAATCCAAATTTTCGAATTTGATGAGAGAAAAAGGGAAAGATATTTTTTTGATTTTTGAAATTTTTATGAAAAACATGAAAAATATGCAATGCATGAAATTTTTAGATCAAAACAATGAATGCATGCAAGAATGCTATGAATGTCAAGATGAACACCAAGAACACTTTGAATGTCATGATGAACATCAAGACACAATTTTGAAAAATCTTTAATGCAAAGAAAACATGCAAGACACCAAACTTAGAATTCTTTAATGCTTAGACACTAAGAATTCAAGAATGCACATGAAAAACATGAAAAGACACAAAACAAAAAATCATCAAGATCAAACAAGAAGACTTACCAAGAACAACTTGAAGATCATGAAGAACACTATGAATGCATGATATTTTCGAAAAAAAAATGCAAGATGCATATGCAAGTGACACCAAACTTATAATGTGACTCAAGACTCAAACAAGAAACAGAAAATATTTTTGATTTTTATGATTTTCTATTTTTTTTGGATTTTTTTTTTTATATTTTTCGAAAAATTCTTTTGAAAAAGAAAATAAGGAATCCAAAATTTTTAATATGAATTCCAGGAATCTTGCATTCTTAGTCTAAAGCTTCAGTCCAGGAATTAGACATGGCTCACTAGCCAGCCAAGCTTTCAAAGAAAGCTCCAGTCCAAAACACTAGACATGGCCCATGGCCAGCCAAGCTTTAGCATGTAAATCAGAAACAGTAGCAGGTGGATTAACTCCAACTAGCTTGCTCTTGATAACAAATTGCTGCCTCAGTCCAAATAAATTTAGACATGGCTTTACAGCCAGTCAGGCTTCACATGCTTCATGAAACACTAGAATTCATTCTTAAAAATTCTGAAGAAAAATATATTTTTGAAAACATTTTTTTTTATAATTTTTTTCGAAAACAGATGAGAGATTTTTGAAAATATTTTTGAAAAATTTTTGAAAAGAAAACGAAAAGAAAGTTACCCAATCTGAGCAACAAGATGAACCGTCAGTTGTCCAAACTCAAACAATCCCCGGCAACGGCGCCAAAAACTTGGTGCACGAAATTGTGATGTCCAGGCTCGAACAATCCCTGGTAATGGCTCCAAAGCTTGGTGCTTTGATCTTAATTCATAATTGTCACAACTTCGATACAACTAACCAGCAAGTGCACTGGGTCGTCCAAGTAATACCTTACGTGAGTAAGGGTCGAATCCCACGGAGATTGTTGGTATGAAGCAAGCTATGGTCACCTTGTAAATCTCAGTCAGGCAGATATAAAGTGATAATGGTGTTTTCGAATATTATATAATAAAATAGGGATAGAGATACTTATGTAATTCATTGGTAGGAATTTCAGATAAGCGAATGGAGATGCTTTTCGTTCCTCTGAACCTCTGCTTTCCTGCTATCTTCATCCAATCAGTCTTACTCATTTCCATGGCTGGCTTTATGCAAGGGCATCACCGTTGTCAGTGGCTACATCCCCTCCTCTCAGTGAATAATATGCTCACGCACCCTGTCACGGCATGGCTATTCATCTGTCGGTTCCCGATCATGCTGGAATAGGATTCACCCTCCTTTTGCGTCTGTCACTAACGCCCAGCACTCGCGAGTTTGAAGCTCGTCACAGTCATTCAATCATTGAATCCTACTCAGAATACCACAGACAAGGTTTAGACCTTCCGGATTCTCTTGAATGCCGCCATCATTCTAGCTTACGCCACGAAGGTTCTGGTTAGGAGATCTAAGAGATACTCATTCTAGCTTAATTCATGTAGAACAGAAGTCTTTGTCAGGCATGCGTTCATAAGGGAGAAGGATGATGAGCGTCACACATAATCATCACCTTCATTACGTTCTTGGGTGCGAATGGATATCTTAGAAGAGAAATAAGAAGAATTGAATAGAAAATAGTAGTACTTTGCATTAATCTTTGAGGAACAGCAGAGCTCCACACCTTAATCTATGGAGTGTAGAAACTCTACCGTATGAAAATACATAAGTGAAGGTCCAGGCATGGCCGTGTGGCCAGCCCCCTATGGTCTATGAACAATGCGTTCAAAGATTCAAAGATGCCTAATACAATAGTAAAAGGTCCTATTTATAATAAACTAGTCACTAGGGTTTACATGAGTAAGTAATTGATGCATAAATCCACTTCCGGGGCCCACTTGGTGTGTGTTTGGGCTGAGCTTAAGTGTAGCACGTGCAGAGGCCATTTGTGGAGTTGAACGCCAGTTTCTATGCCAGTTTGGGCGTTCAACTCTGGTTTTGGATCCTTTTCTGGCGCTGGACTCCAGATTTGGGCAGAAGGCTGGCGTTGAATGCCAGTTTACGTCGTCAATTATTGGCCCAAGTATAGACTATTATATATTTCTGAAAAGCCCTGGATGTCTACTTTCCAACGCAATTGGAAGTGCGCCATTTCGAGTTCTGTAGCTCCAGAAAATCCACTTTGAGTGCAGGGAGGTCAGAATCCAACAGCATCAACAGTCCTTTTTCAACCTCTGAATCTGATTTCTGCTCAAGTCCCTCAATTTCAGCCAGAAAATACCTGAAATCACAGAAAAACACACAAACTCATAGTAAAGTCCAGAAATGTGAATTTAACATAAAAACTAATGAAAACATCCCTAAAAGTAACTAGATCCTACTAAAAACATACTAAAAACAATGCCAAAAAGCGTATAAATTATCCGCTCATCAGCTGGTCATCTCAGCCAACAAGCTAACCATCGCCTAGGCTTTAATGGCGCTCCTTGGCTAGTAAGTGATGTCAACTGAGATAGTTCTATCGACCATGTCATCATTCTGCCCACTAGGTCGGGTTTTTGTCGCACCTGCTTGATGGGTTGGTTGGTTCATACCACGATTGGATGGCTTTAGAAGTATTGCCTAAGCCGTCGTGAGGAGGCAAGTAGGGCTAAAGCTAATTTTTTCAAGCGTGAGTATCAATTCTCCATGTTTTGGAAAACTTTACTAAAGTACACTGGGAGTTGTTGGCTTCTGACTTCCCTTACGAGTGCGGCGGCCATCGCCTCATCTGAGACCTTTAGGTACAGACATAGTGGTTCCCCGGCTTAAGGTTTTGACAACACCAGCGGCTCTAATAAAAGCTTCTTGAAGTGCTAAAAGGCAGCTTCACACTCCTCTCTCCATTGGAAAGCCATCCCTTTTTTCATCAAATTAAAAAAAGGGAGAGCCTTTTGTGCCGAAGCCCCGAGAAACCGTGAAAGGCCAAAGGGCCTTTTATTGTCTTACTGATTTGATTGTGGAAAATATTGGTCATTAACCACTGGTACGTGGCCCCAGCATTCTTTAGGCCAAAGGGCACGAGTGAGTAGCAATAAATGCCATCTGGGATGACAAAAGCTGTATTTTCTTCGTCTGATGGGTGTATCAGTATCTGGTTGTACCCGAAAAAGAAATCAACGAGGCTATCGATGATGGGTAGTGGGAAGGAGTCCTTGGACAAGCCTTGTTCAGGTCTGAGTACTCGACACACATCTTTCACTTGTCGTTGGATTTTCGAACCATAACCATGTTCGATAACCAAGTGGAGTAGGTAAGTTCTCAAATGAAGTCGGCCTACAAGAGGCTAGTCATTTGGCTTTTCACTTCGGCTACTCTATCTGCCGACATCTTTCGTTACTTCTGCGCCACTGGTTTTACATTTACCTTTATGGCCAGACGGTGAAACATAAAGTCCGGTTAAGGTTGGGCATGTCTGCCAGGGTCCACGCAAAGAAATTCCTGTTTTCTCTCAGGAGGGATGCCAGGGGGCTTTTAGCTCGTATGGGAGGTTGTAATTGACGAAGGTGTACTAATCCTCAGTCTCCCCGATTTGAACCTTTTCAAGGTCTCTTTCCAGTTTTGGTCTAGGCCGCTCCTCTACTCTTGCGTCTAGATCTGCCAAGACACCCTTGTGGCATCGTGGGATTTTTTCAAAGACTAAGGCTGGTGTGGTCGCAGGCTAAGAGCGCTTCCAAATCACCGAGAATGGTTCCAACGGTGCCATCGTTAGCTCAACTTCATGGTTAGGTATCTCGTGAATACCACAGCGTAGAAGTCATTGAGTGTCTTTCTTCCCAAAATGACATTGTAAATTGTGGAGTCCTTGAGGACAATAAAGTCGGCCATGACGGTTCGCCTCTTTGCCCCGTTGCCTATACTAATCAGGAGCTTCATCACCCCGTTTGACTTGATGAAGAAATCTCCCAAGCCTACCACCCCGTTTTGGTGGGTGTGGAGGTTGGAATCCCGAAGTCTGAGCGCATCAAAGGCATTTCTAAACAGGATATTTGAATCAACGCCTGTATCCACCAGTATCCTCTTGACCAGCCTGGTTCCTATCCTTGTCGTGATTACCATGGCGGGATCGTTGGCTACGTCCTGAGCACGACCATCCTCTGCTCAGAACATGAAATCTGGAAAGGTTGATGGTGGTCGACGCTCCTAGGCAATTGTTGTGAGAACTTTGAGCTCCTTTCTCTGGGATGCTCTTGACTTTTATCTTACCCTTCCCACTACCACATTGACTATGATGGTGGGGTCTCCATCTACCTCCTCCCTTGATGGCGGCTTGGCCGTGCGTGGGTTGCGACCTTCTCCTGCTTCCAGGGATCTTTCTGTTGTAGGATTTCAAGGTTTGCGTATTATTTTTTGCGAACTCTGTGAGTTTTCCATCACGGATGGCTTGCTCCAGAGCATCTTTTAAGTCAAAGTGATAGTGGATATCTTATACGCTTTTTCCTAGCATTTTCATAGTGTTTTTAGTTATATTTTATTAAGTTTTAGTATGTTTTAGTAGGTTTTAATGCGAAAATTCATATTTGGATACTACTTTGAGTTTTCATATTTTTCCTATGATCTTAGGGGATTTTTGGACGAAATTATCAAGATTGGCAAAGTCTTGTTCAGAGATGAAGAAAGGATAGCAGATGCTGTCAAATCTTGACCTCTGTGCATTCCAACGAGCATATCTTGAGTCATAGAGGTCTAATTGATGCATTCTTAACGACGTTGGAAAGTTAACTTTCAGAGCTTTCCATCAATATATAATAGTCTATACTTCTTTCCCAGATCACTGCCCATAACTGGCGTTGAACGTCCAGATCTAGAGTTCAATGCCCAAGAAGGACCAAACCCAGCGTTGAACGCCCAAAGCTGGTGTTCAACGCCACCAAGGGACCAAGAGAGCAGCGCATTCACCCCCCCACTGGCGTTCAATGCCCATTCTCCAAGTTGAACGCTAGGCTTGGACGAAGCACTCAACCAAAGTTGGCCCAAAGTGGATTTTAGCACTCTTTAGCTTATGCAGTCTTATCTTTGTACTTTTTAATTTTAAATGGACTTTTCTTAGGGTTCGCATCTCCTATTTAAAGAGGAGATTACTTGGGTTTATCATCATCTATCAGACACATCTAAGTTTTCTTTGTAAATTATGAGCAACTAAACCTCCTAGGTTAAGGCTAGGAGCTCTGCGGATTAATAATATTACTTTTCTATTTTAATATATGCTTGATTCCATTCTATGATGTATTGTCGTTCTTCATCTAAATGAATCTGGGGTGGAACGAGAGTATGACCCCTTATTCTACATGAGTTCTTGCGATTCCTAACCCGGATAGTATTGAGCTAAAGCTTGAGAACACATCACATAAACCGATAATTTATCTGGGTTAATTGGGATATGTGACATATAATCTCGTTAGTTATGGGTAATGAGATTTTCGTGGGGCTAAGGCAAGAATATTGAGCTTCATTCTTCGATCCGGAAGATCTGACATTGTCTATGGCGTTTTGAGTAGGATCAAAGGAGAATGAATTGCGTGAGTTTCACCCTCGTTCACATTGAATGACCACTGGCAACGGCGTTTGATGTGGATTAGAGGAGATTAACTTGCTGAAAGGACAGGAGTTAGTCACTTACAACTTTGCGATAGAATGAATCATTTGTTGTTAAAGTAGTCTGTAAGAAGTATTTATCTGGAAAGATAAAGCATCTCTAAAGCCTTAACTGTTTTCTCATTATTGTTTCTACATCAATTCTTCACTGTTTTCTTTATTTTCTTGTTTATGCATATTCAACAACAACCATTATCTTCCTATTCACCTTACTAAGATCTACAGGATAATCATTTCTTGCTCAATCCAACAATCCTCGTGGGATCGATCCTCACTCACCTGAGGTATTACTTGGACGACCCGGTGCACTTGCTGATGAAGTTGTACGAGTTCAATTTTGCGCACCACAAAGCAATATTGAGTCCTGAGCCCGTACCCCTGGTGATAATCGTAGTACAGGGACTTATTACCCCTAGTCCAGTTCGTCAGCCCGTTAGTTAGGCATAGGCTGGCCACCGAGTCCATTAGGCCATCAATTTCTAAGCACTCGTCGTTGAAACAATCCAGGTACTTTCTGGTGGACTTGTTTTCAAGTTGAGTTACATCTAGGAGGTTTATAGGGTGCTTGGCATTCGGTATCCCTGTTGTGAATTGGGCCAAGAACCTCCGCGATATATCAAAGAAGTCCTCAATAGATCTTTGAGGCAGGGAGTTAAACCACTTGATTGCTGGCCCGACAAGTGTCATCGGGAAGGCTCAGCATTGTACTGCGTCGGTCACCCCTTCCAAGTTTATCTGAGCCTTGAACACCGTCAGATACTCAGATGCTCCTGTAGGTCTTTTATTCCATCATAATGCATAACCTTAGGCTTGTCGAAGTGTCTTGGGAGGCAAACCTATAAAAATTGTCAGAGATGGTTGGTCCCATGACTACAGGGTAGTTGTGTCACATCCTCTTTCCAGTTGGTAATCTTTCGTGCCCCCATTCTGGCCATCCGTGGTGTTCCTGGCTTGAGGAGCACGAGTGGCTTGGGGAGCGGCCCTGTCCCGCCGCCTCCCTGCTTGAGGTTTCTAGGGATCTACCGAGTGCTTCTCTCGAGGCCTGGTCCTCTAATGTCCTTCCAACGAGGGTTAAAAACAGTCTTGTGGTGCCATTTTCCTTTCTAAGTTCTGTAACAGGTAACGAAGTTCTTGAATGATTCGGAAAATATCTGACCCTGTCCCACCAAAGGGTCTGGAGCCGGCTTTCGGGCCCGAATTTTGGCGACTCTGTGGCTGGTGACTGGGTGTCACCACCGTGTGGACTACGCTTGGGATCTGAATCCTGGCCACTGTGACTTCTTCCTGGATGCTGTGCTTGCCAGTGACTTCTTTCGAATTTTGCTCTCCCATGGGTTCAGACGCCCCTGGAGCTCGTTGGTTGCTGTGTCCCTATAGACGGCGTCAACATTCAAGTGTTACCTAACTCGACAGGACCGCGACCTAGGCAAGGGGCACACTGCTCTTGGCAATCCTTCGAGACGATGAGTATATACCGAAAAAGGGGGTGGACCTACAATGACACTCCGATGCTAAAGTTAGGGAGATGTCTATAAGATCCAAGGTTAGGATTAGGTTGCGTACCTTGGGGGGGATAGTGTTCCCTTCTTATAAGACCCCTGGAGTTCCCACAATAGGAAAGATGCAATGCATATCGATGACATTAAGTACTATAGGTGATGCAGGCAAGATTTCTGAGAAGGATCGTATCGTCACGTGGGTCCCGATAGATTGGGTCGGCGGTTTATCCATTGTTGGGCCGCCGGGTTGTAAGCCCAGAACACAAATATTTCAAAGCGTCAATCAACTCCTTAATCGTCTTGGTATCTTTGCTGCTTTAGATGAAGATAGCTTCTTTCTTTATTTCGATAAAGTCATAGAATTCATTATTGGAATAGAGATTCAATGAAATCGTGATTTACGTTAAACATGTTCATGTCTTTTTCATCCATTTCTTCATCTCCATCTTTTTGCAATTCTTTTTCAACGTCATTACCAAATATAGTAGCAACCCTATTTACTCTTTATTAACAAAATATGTTTTTTTTAATGTGGATACAGAAAAAGACTTTTTTAGAGTATACAATCTTTATACTTGACTTAAAAAATAAATAAATAAATGAAAGGTTATCAAAAAACAACAAAATAGGTTGTCGAGTAGAATAAAATTAACTCAATAAAATCAAATTAGTGAACCAATCTTCATGTACACAAATAAAATCTTTGTTTTTTATTATTACACATTATTTCATATCATCTCATCTAAAATCACTACAGACTATTGTATCAACAGTAAATTGATATATATTTTTTTTAAGTCTTTTAATCTCATTCTTGCAATGAGTTATTTAAAAGCTATTACCTAAAAATATCTCATTCATTTTTGTAGCACCCTTCTAAGTGCCTGGAGACACGCAATGCTATTGTTATAGCACAATATATGAGAACACATAGACGCGATCAACACATCTCAATGCTAGCTTATTTAAGAACACACAATATAATGGCATGCATATATAATCGATCATGTTAAGTATATTCTAAAATTAAAATTAATTATTAGTATAGAATATATATAAAAATATAAAATATATATATTAAAATTTTATATATAATTACATAATAATTAATTTTAATAACTAATTTTAGTGTATAAATAATATTTTTTTTATGTATAATATGTTAAAAATTTCAAACGACCAAACCGTTATAGTCTATTAATAATTTAAACCAAACCAATCTATTAATAATTTAAGTACGATTAGTTTGAATACTGTCTTTTTTTTATATTATATTATACATCATTTTATTGTGTTAATTTTTCTTTAAAAAAAGGTGTTTATATCAATTATATATCTATAAATAAAATCAAACAAGATAAGTCAAAATCAGTCCAAAGAAGACTAGAAAATTGTTAAGTGTATCTTTGAGTTAAATACTAGGTAGTTTTCTTGTTAATGAGGCTGTTATTAGTGACGTACGTTTGAGTGTGCCTTTCCTTTTTTT
Source organism: Arachis hypogaea (assembly GCF_003086295.3). NCBI lineage: Eukaryota > Viridiplantae > Streptophyta > Magnoliopsida > Fabales > Fabaceae > Arachis > Arachis hypogaea. The sequence continues at coordinate 106,945,777 of NC_092053.1, forward strand.
GATAAGAGTGTGCCTTTCCTTTAACATAAAATCATACAATGTTATTTATATTATTTATTTTTAAGTTTATATATTACTAGAATGACACAAAATAGGTAAAAAAGTTATAATTGTAAAATAAATTAAAATATTATAAGCGGTAAAATATAAAAAAATATATAGTTAGAATAATAAATATTATAAATTACAATATTTATTAAATATTTGAATATATTTTTTAGAGAAAATTCAACTAAAAATCTAATAAAATATAAAATAATACTATTTTTTTATTAAAAAATAAGGAGACTCGAATCGGCGATCTCCAAATGAATATAAGAAGATTATACTATTTGAATTATAGCTCATTGCCATAAAATAATACTAAATTCAGTAGATAAAAAGTTATCCAATTTATTAAAGACATGTAAATTCTCTATTAGTTTATACGAATACAATTAAACTAATATTTATTAATTTATTTTTATATTTTGTCTAACGTGAAAATAATAAATTTAAAAAATCAATAAAGTCTAGAATAGCACAAACATATGTTTGAAATAAATATATGTTGAATAAATGGTAAAATATAAGAATCGAACATAAATAATTATAGCAAAAAAAAAATATAATGTCAACCAATTGAATAAATTTTATTTTTTGTCTACATTCTACTAATACTTTTATAAAATATTTAGAAGGCCATGGCCCCTATTATCTAAGAAAAGCTCTGCCTCTGCTTACTGAATTGTGAGACATCAACTATTTAAGAAGAAAAAAGAAGAATCGAAGATATATAACCAAAAATACTGGAAGGACTTTCCATTACAAGTTTGAAGTTACAACCATGGTTCTGAAAACTGAACCGGACCGGCCGGTTCAATCGGAAAAACCGGGAACCGGTCACCTAACTAATCCGGGTAAGGTCAGAAATCGGCTGGCAAAAAACCGGTGAAAAAACCGGTCGAACCGGTGGTTAACCGGTGAATCGGGAGAACTGTCCGGTTTTTCCACGGTTTATTGATTTGCATATTAAACTTCAAAACGGCATCGTTTTGAAGAGAAAAAAAAAAAAGAAAAGGGCTATCAGCTATGCACGAACCCTAAAGCCACCACCCTCAGTATCTCAGTATCTCTCAGCTCTCACCCTCCCACAGCCCCTCATCGCCATCGCACCTCTCCTCCATCGCCGTCGCGGAGCTCCTCTCCTCCATCGCCGTCGCGGAGCTCCTCTCCTCCATCGTTGTCGCCCAGCTCGCCACCTCCACCGTCGCACCTCTCCTCCATCGCCGTCGCCCAGCTCGCCACCTCCACCGCCGTCGTCCAGCTCTCCACCTCCACCGTCGTCGCCGAGCTCTCCACCTCCACCGTCGTCGCCGGTAATACTCTGCCTTCCACCTCGGTTCATGTATGCGGGCATGTTTCTGTTCATGGTTCTGTTCCTATTTGAGTTCATGTTCCTATTTCTGTTCATGTTCCTATTTCTGTTCATGTTTCTGTTCTTCTCTATCACAGAAAACATGCTCTTTGATGTTTATCTGGATTACATGATTTTGAGTTGCTACTTCATGTTTATCTGGATTACATGATTTTGGTTTCTGTTTGATGAATCTTGAATCTATTTTTGGCTTTCTATTATGATGCGTTGAAGGCAGCTGGGGATTATTTTTGCTGCTTCAATTTTGCTGCTTCATGAATCTGAGTTCAATTTTTGCTACTTCAATTTTGCTGCTTCAATTTTGAGTTGCTGTTTCTTCAATTTTGCTGCTTCATGAATCTGAGTTCAATTTTTGCTGCTTCAATTTATGCTGCTTCAATTTTTCTGCTTCAATTTTGAGTTGCTGTTTCATGAATTTTGCTGCTTCATGAATCTGAGTTCAATTTTTGCTGCTTCAATTTTTGCTGCTTCAATTTTGCTGCTTCATGAATCTGTTTAGAAATAGGGTTTTGTTGCTTCATGAATCTGTTTGTTTCTGCTTCAATTTTTATTCATGATTCATCCATTGTTTGCTTCTATTTTTTTGCCATTTTGTTCTTATTGCTTCTTGCCTTTGGTGTTTGATTTGGATCTGATGCTTTACTGTAACAAATTATGCAGCATTGCAGCTCATTCAAAATTTTTCAGATTCTGCCGCAACAGATTTTTTTTTTTTTTGCATTAATTTTCAAAATAATTTGGTTTTGTTCAAGAGTTTACAATTTTTATGGTTGGGGGATATTTTTCTTTGATTCATCATTCATGTGCTTTTGCCTTTCAAGTTTTCCTAGCTGGCTGGCTTTGTGGTATAATAGAATTTGTTCATGATGAATTTGTACTCAGGCCAGTCAGTCACCGGTGGAAATGGAGGAAAATCATAGCTGCCAAAATCAGGAAATGTTGGTGCCAGAAGTTTTCTGCTGCTGCCTTGAACCATTCCAACACTAGAAAGTGACAAAGTAATCAACATAGTTAATAAAAACAAGCTTTGTTTTAGTGCCCATTTTGGTTGTTGAAGTGACACAAAAAAGCCTGAGCTAATTGGGAAGTAGCATTGTGTTAATTAGCATTTTTTGTTAGTTGAGCTAAATTATTCATTATGCTATGTTTAGGTCTTGGTGATGACTTGTGCTTTGAGGTGCATCTATGATTTTCTTATCCATCATCAATTCATATAAGTACATTAAAGGCTCAATTCTTTTTCTCTTTTGATGAGTTGCACTTTTGATTAGTTGAAAACTTGCTAGTAATTGTTTCTTTTGAATATAGAACATTATGGGTTTGTCATTATGTGCTTTTTTTTTGTTTAGTTATAAACTTTGATGTTTGAAGTTGTTTGTGAACCTCTAATATTAAGTTATGGATAATTTATTATGTGAAATTTTAAATTTTATTAAGTTAGAAATTATTGAATTTATATATTTAAAATTATTTTTAGATTTTTTTAATAATTTTATTTAATATTTAATTAAACCGGTTGAACCCCGGTTGAACCCCGGTCGAACCAGTGAACCATTGAACCAGTGACCTCACCGGTTTATTAACCGGTCCGGTTCTCGCAACCTTGGTTACAACCCATTCTTTTCATCGGTATATATATTTACCCGTTTAATTTTTCTAGTTGATTCTACTTTTAACTTTGACCTATCTATTTTATCTTTTTTTATAGGAAAAGTTTAGGGGGCCAGCAATTTTATCAAATTCTGGCCAGCATGTAACCATTAAAGAAGAGTGAGCCATTGGATGAAATCTCACATTAATCTCACACCATTAAAAGCCTTATTGATGGCTATTTGATGGCTAAAAATCCCAAATATTGCTGCCCCCTAGCATTCCTCTTTTTTATATATATAATATTACGTTAGGAGTATGGCAGTTGAGGTGTCATACAACTACACGATTCAAATCCAAATTAAATCAGGCAGAAGAAAACATTTTATGAAAATAAAAATGTTTCATGTTAAATGCATGCCTCACGTAAATGTCATGAGGGATTTTGAATTGGAATTAGATATTAAAGATGTTTATTCACAATATACGTCACTATAGTATGCTTATTTCATCAAATCATAAGATACATAAAACTATGAACATGAAAAAGACATTTATTAATATGTTATACGTACTCTCATATTATTGAAGTTCTTATAGAGTTGAAAACCTTATATATCACCGCATTGTCAAATTTTATATACCATTGAACTAACATTTTCCCAAACATGATATCATCATCATGATCATGAGATTGATGATAGTAGCTTGGTTTATAGTTTTCATAATTTCTTTTGAGCACGAGATTAATGTCCAAGGAGGAAGAACACAACTATCAATTATTAATGTTTCTCAGGGCCAATCCATTGGTTATGTAACTGTAACAGGTAATGAAATTAAAACAACACTAACTTCCCCATTAAATTGAACTAATAATAATTCACATTTTTCATGCTCCTCTTGACCTCTTGTTGGCAAAGATCCCAATAATACTTTGGCTTGTCATTGATATCAAAATTTTGTGTTATATGTGAGAATATCACATATTTATTTTGGAAGTTAATTTTGATATACTGTTAATATAAAACAGTTTTATACTGACAATCAATTATATAGTATCACATCAGTTGTAAATAATTATTCAAAAGAATAAATAGGACTGAACATCATGTAAAATTTTACACAATATATCAAAATTAAAATCTTTATTTTAATCCTTATAAAATGTAATTATGTAACAGGATGCAACAATGACTGCGACACTGCGTGTTGTAATTGTGACATCACAAAATATGCACCAGTTTGTGTGCTATGCTGTGAAGAAAATCCTTGAAGCTGAAGATATGGGATCTCAAACGCTGAATATACTTTTATTGTACATATTGTAAATATTTAGCTTCAGTTTCGGATAAAAGAAGACGGTTGTATTAGGTTTTGATAACTAATATAAATTTTTATACTAAATAATATCTTGTTTGGAAAGTTACAATATAATTAGTTTGAAACTTTGAATCTTATCAACCAATAAAATATTCCGTCCATTTAAACTGTTAAAGTAGTGATTGGCAGATAATCAAAAGAATCAATTTTCTTATATTTTGAATTTTAATTAATTTATAAGTACAAGCCATTTAACCAAATAAGTTTAATCAAGTTATTTATATTTACATATGCATATTTTTTTTTGTATTTCTGCTGCACGTTCTTCTTTTTTTTGGTTACCTTTTTTCTACTACCTCCTCCTCCTCCCTTTCCTCCTTCTTTTCTCATTGGAATTTCTTCTCTTCCTTCCTTTTTCTCATTCTCTTCCACCATCTCCATCATAATGATCATCATCATTATTATAATCATCATCGTCTTCTTCTTATACGTATCTTCGTTATCGTTCTCATTGTTATTGTTATCGTTATCGTAGAATTTTTGCCATATTGATGACGTTTGTTGCCTGATCCAAAATTGATTTGAATGTGTTTTTGTTAATAATTCAGTCATTTTTGTGTGTTATTTTCAAATTGAGTTTGCGTATCGCAATCATTAAGTAATTTTGGTATATTTCTGAGTTAATTGAGGTTTGTAGCAAAATTTCGGTATAAAAACTAAGACATTTATGTGTTATTGTTAAGAAATTTTGGTGTATTTGTATTCTGATAAGTTCTGCATAATTCAAAACTCTTCATCTTCCTCCTCCTCATCTTTTGCTACTTCTCCTTCTTCTTTTTCATCATCATCATCATCTTTTTTTATTCGTAGTTTTTCTTTTTGTTTTACATTCTCAAATTTTTTCTTGTTTTACTCTGTGATTTTTTAAGAAGAATAAAAACAAAAAAAAATCAAATAAAGAAGAAGAAGAAATACATAATGCTGCAAAATTACTTAGAAGAGGATGAACCTGTTGGAATAAATAATTTTATTAACCCAGATTATCCATATTGAATCACCAAAAATATATATCATAATGCGGAAGCATACCTTTACTCATAAAAGTCAGAAATTGATGGAAGGATTTGGATCTTGTGGTTCTTTTGATCTTCCTCAACCAAAGCCTTCTGTATCCCTAGGCGGCTGAATTGTGACTCTTCTGGTGGGGAAAGAGCAACAAAGGCAGCTTTGGTATCTTAGGGACCGAAACCCTGAAGGCACAATTTATATTTGAGCATGGCACCCATTAAACCCTAAAGCCCAAATAAAATAGTATCTAAAGTCCAAAAGATAATATATCGAAAATCCAAAAGATAATTATTTAAAGAACAAAAGATAATATCGGTTTTATTCTCATTTAATTCCAAATCAAAAGTAATAATGACTTATTCAATTCAACATTTAAAACAATAAATGAGATCACGATTATATATATAAGTCATTTAATTTGAAATAGCATAATTTGTGATTACAATTAATATATATATTGCCCATAAACAAATTAGAAAATTAAAATAATTTCCTAACAATCTCCCACTTGAGCTATACATATATTCTTTCTTGACATAATCACATCTTATAAACTTTATGCGCTCATTACTTTAACAATCTGGTCCGTCTCATATATTAGATATGGAATCACTGCAGCTTTTATCACATTAATGTCGTGACTAAACAACGACAATCACCATCCTAATATACTTAACGACATAGATCAAATTTGGATGAGTAATATGGAAATTACATGCTAAGTGATCTCATGCATGTCTATTTCCAGTTGGTCCAACTTTAAAACTTTATTGAGATCAAACACAAAACAAATGTTGCAAAATGAACATTTCACATAACATGAAATAAACCATCAACTTAATTCTGCATAAAGATAATTCAATTATCTGTCATATGACATATAGCATAAAATAAATTTCCACTAAACCAAGGCATCTCAAATATTGACACCCATCCGAGCAGTGTGCTCATGAAAGACTTTAGGGATCAATTGCTTGGTTAATAAGTCTGCTAGCATATACTCTGTTCCTATATGTCCTATGAAAATCTGTTTTTCTTAAACTTTCTCCTTGACAACTAAGAATTTGATGTTTGTATGCTTCGATTTTGTCAAGCTCTTATTGTTATTGGAGTATAGTACTGTTAACTTATTGTCACAAAATATCTTTAATGACCTTTCTATGTCATCTACTATACAAAGCTCAGTGGCAAAGTTTCGCAACCATATGCCATAAAATCAGAATCAGAGTACCCAATGATCTCCAAATTTTCTGATCTCCGATAAGTAAGCATGTAATCCTTTGTTCTCTTTAGATAACGCATTACGCATTTAATAGCTATCCAATGATCTATGCCTGGATCGCTCAAGTATCTACGCAACACTCCCACTATAAATGATATATCAGAATGTGTGCAGACTTGAACATACATTAAATTCTCTAGTGCTGATGCATAAAGTTTATCATGTATTGCTGTCTTCTCAAGATCATTTTGGGGCATTGCTTGAGACTGAACTTGTCTCCTTTAGTTACGGGTGTGTCCATTAGTCTACATCTTTTCATGCTATATTTACTTAAAATCTTTTCGATATAGTTCTTTTGTGATAATCCAAGAATACCTTGAGAGCGATCTCTTAGTATCTCGATTCCTAATACAAAAGAGGCATCACCAAGATCTTTCATTTCGAATTTGTTCGATAGAAATTTCTTAGTTCCATGCAACAAGCTTATATCGTTACTAGCAAGTAGAACGTCATCAACATATAAGACCAAAAAAGTATTTACTCCCACTAAACTTGCGGTATACACATTCATCTATAATATTTACCTCAAAACCATATGAAGTAATGACTTGATTAAACTTGTGATACCATTGACGAAAAGCTTGTTTGAGATCATATATGAATTTTCTCCTTTTTTCTGGTGGATCTTCTTAATGACACTTCTTGAGGTTGTTGAGCTTGTTGTATGGGTTGGGATTGAGGAGGATTCTCATTATTTTTTCGTACTGTAGTAGTATCTTGAGCAACAACAATATTCTCATTGTTCTCTTATACTATAACTGGATCTATAGTAGAATTCTCATTGTGCTCTTGTACTATAAATGTATCTTGAACAATAATAGGCACAAAGACCTAATCATTGTCAGTTACAGAATACTCATCAAAAGCAACATTCCTAATTTTTTCTTCCCCCAAACTCAACATCCTTGATAATGAGGAATTGTTGTGTCGGTCTAGAATTTCTCTCATAGAAATAAGAACTTCGTTGTAAGCATAGCTCCAAACCAACAAACAATTTTCACACCAAATTTAATTTGGTTTTGTCACAGGTACAAACCCCAATAAAAATTAACCAAAGTATTTAAACCTCGGGTCGTCTCACTAGGAATTGCAATGAAGTAAATGATTATTGGCTATGAAGGAATACGGGGGGGTTTGATTTATAACAAGGGGCAAGAAAGTAAATGACAAGAAAATAAAAGTAACAACTAAACAAAGCAAATAATAAAGAGAGACATTCATGGCAAGGGTTGAGATCATAGGATTTCTATCCTAGTTACTAATAACAATGATTAACAAGAATTTATCTTATTTCGTGATCTCTAGCAATGAAAGAAGGTACAATATTATCTTCACATTGAGAGAACGTCAAACAAGACTAGCTAATCTCAATCCAAAATTCCTAATCAACTTACTAATTGAATTAGCAAAATATTAGCGTCAATAAAAATAATACTAGCTAACAACTCTAGATCACCAACATGAGTTGGGTATTCATGACTCAAGATTGCCTAATTCCTCTTTCCAAGCCAAGAATGCTCAAAAAGCTACTCTAACAACCAACCAAGCATTTTGTCAAACACTTGGAAGGCATAAAAGGAAAGCATAGTAAATTACAAGGAAGAATAAAAGCTAACAACTACCAATTGCAAGGAAATTAATAACAACAACTCAAATCATCAATAAGAGAACATCAAACATTAAATTGCATTAAAGGAAATTCAAATCCAACATGAGCATTCATAAAACTAAAAGAGGCATAAAAAGGGAAATTAACACTACAAACTAAGAGAATTGTGATGTAGAAACGAGGAATTGTAGAGGAAACAAGATGAAAACAAGAATTGAACCCTAGATCTAAGATGCAAAGTACCCTAAGAACCCTAATTCTAGAGAAAAGAGGGAGCTTCTCTCTCTAGAAACTAAACTACATGATGCTAAGCTACAACTAATTGCTCTCCCTTTGCTCAATCTTTAATTCTGCATGAAATACCCTCAGAAACGAGTTGGATTTGGGCCTGGGCAGCTCAGAAATTGCCCCCAGCGATTTTACTTTAAGTGAGTCACGTGTCGAGCGTCACGCGTACGCATGGGTGACACGTGCGCGTCGTTGGCCAAAACTCCTACTCACGTGTACGCATGGGTGACGCATGTGCGTGGCTTACAAATCTTCAACACACGCGTACGCATGGATGACGCGTGCGCGTGGCCCTCAATTCTCCAAATGCTCATTTCTTCATGAATTCTCCATTTTGCATGCTTTTCTCTTCGTTTCTTCCATCCAATACTTGCCGTATGAACTTGAAATCACTCAACAAACACGTCAAGGCATCGAATGGAATTAAAAAGTGAATTAAAATCACCAATTTTAGGGCCTAAAAAGCAAGTTTTTACACTTAAACACAAATTAAGGGAGAATTATAAAACCATGCTATTTCATTGAATAAATGTGGGAAAAGGTGATAAAATCTCCCAAATTAAGCACAAGATAAACCACAAAATTGGAGTTTATCAATCCTCAAGAAATCTCGCATTTCCCGTTTCAAAAAATAGACCTTGATGCAGGATTGTGAAACTTGTACCCCCAAGAACGCTCAACGTAACCAACAAAGTAGCAACTAATTGTCCTTGAGTCCAATTTTCTTTTATGCGGCCTATAAGGTCGTGCCTCAGCTGGACATCCCCAAATATGCAAATGCTTTATACTGGTCTTTTTCCAGTCCAAATTTTATAAGGGATTTTGTTAACTGTTTTGCTTGACACCCTATTAAGGATGTACACTGCGATCTTTAAGGCTTCTCCTTAGAGTGATTCAGGCAAAGAAGAATGACTAATCATACTTCTCACCATGTCCATAATAGTTTGGTTCATTCGCTCTACAACACCATTCATGCTAGGTTTGCCTGGCATGGTGTATTGCGGGATAATACCGCACCCCTCTAGGAAAAGAGCAAAAGGCCCGGGACGTTGCTCACCTGAACCGTCATATCTTCCGTAGTATTCACTACCACGATCAGATTTGACAGCTTTAATTTTCTTCCCAAGTTGAAGTTCAACTCCAGCTTTGAAAGACTTGAAAACATCCAAGACTTGAGACTTTTCATGAATTAAATATAGATACCCGTAACGAGAGTAATCATCTATGAACGTAATAAAATACCGTTGTCCATTCCATGAGACAGTAGGGAATAGACCACATATATCGGTATGTATCAGTTCTAAGACATCTTTAACTCTCTCGGCACCTAATTTTCTTTCGTTTGTACTTTTCCCCTTTATGCACTCAATGCGAACTTCAAAGTCCACCAAATTTAGGGGGTCCAAGAATTTCATCCAACACGAGCCTCTGAATTCTCTATTTAGAGATGTGACCTAGGCATTTGTGCCATAATGATGTCGAATTCTTATTTAGTTTTTGTTTTGTACCTATTTGTAGTATTTCATTATTATAGGAATTCAAATCAAACCTATATAGATTATCCACCAAACAACCAAAGTAAATATTATTCGAATTATAAAAGAGACTGACTTTATTATTTCCGAATAAACAAAACTAACCTGATTTGTCCAAACAAAAAATATAAATTAAATTCCGTCTAAATGACGGTGCATAAAATGTCTCTAATGATTCTAAGTAAAATTCACTCGTGGAAATTAATCTAAAGGTTCCTATAGCTTCGACTGCATCTATATTATTGTCTGCCACATAGATGTATCTTTCAACATCACTTGGCAGTCGACTCCATAGGCAACCTGCATAGTAACACTTACATGAGTAGTACCAGCAGAATCTACCCACCAAGTATCAACAGGTGCATAACTTAAGCTAGCCTCAAAACAAATGAAAGTAAGAATTATACTCTTCTTTACACGCCAAATGGCATATTTGGTACAATCCTTCTTCATGTGTTCCACCTTCTTATAGAAGGCACATCCGCAGTAGTATCACGCTTTCTTTTATACTGAGAAGATGAAGCTATGTGAGCACTTTCAGTCTTATCTTACTGTAGCCTCTCTCCTTCTTGCACACAGTGAGATATAGGCTCATTTAAGGACCAAGTGTCCTTCAGGGTGTTATAACTCACTTTGAATTGCCCAAAGTGTGCAGCAAGGGAAATCAAAATGAAATGCACGAGTAAATCTTCAGACAACTCTAACTTTAGTACTTTCAATTTTGAAGAAAGATGAGACATTTTCATAATGTACTCTCTTATGTTCCCTTTACCTTTATACCTCATGGAGACAAGTTTGCTCAAAAGGCTACTTGCCTCTGCCTTTTCATTCTTAGTAAAGAATTTTTCATTATCTTTCAGAAACTTTTTGGCATCTTTATTCTCAGTAATTAAGTCCCGAAATGCCTCAGGAATTGAGCATTTCATGATCATAATGCTCATTCGATTGGATCTCTCCCACTATTTTAACCTCATTGAGATTTTCTGGAGTGGAAGTGGTTTCTCCTCTCGAAGAGCTATATCCAGATCTATATAATCGAGGACAATCTCCACGATATCCTTCCAAACCTTAAAGTTTGAACTATTCAGCATAGGAATATTGTTATTGTGTAGAAACATTGGCAGTGGAAGCAATAGTTTCTTTATTAGAACAAAAAAATGAACATGCAGTAAATATTAGTTAAATAATAGGAAAAAAATTCATATTGAGATATCTAGAACAACATTAATTTTCAATTTTTGGATAGAAAAATTAACTATAAGTGATACTCTCATTGCAGTAATCAAATATTGTCAAAATTCCTGTCACACATTAAGCCTTTCTTTGGACCGACTTAATGCGCACATGGAAACTTAAACTTCGCAACCTATTTATTGCCGCATATATTTTCAATTAATTGGCCAAACAATAACCTTTCTTTGGGCCGATTATTGACCACATAATTGATAGAAAATAAACAAAAGTATGCAATGCTTATTATTTGGCCAAATAATAAACTTCCTTTGGGCCGATTATTGTCCGCATAAATAATAAGCATTACTTTATTCTTAATTAGTTATCCAAATATGTATTTACCATCAATATGTGTATATAATTCGGCCAAATATAGATCTTCCTTTGGGCTTTCGAATATTCGCATGAATTATATATCACCATATTCCTTATGTTTTAAATAAATCAATTTTCACAAAAGAGGATACTTTGGCAGCATAATGTTCAATCAATTTATTCCAAAACCAAATCTTTATATGAATAGGTGGGTATAATAATCCAAATTGTTACTAATTTTCTTATGTAACAATTAAATAATAACATTATTTTCTATTACTCAAATATTATTAATGTGTACACATAACTTGGCCAAATATAAATCTTCCTTTAGACACATTAATATTCGCATAAGTGACATATACATAATAATTTTTATATTTCAAAAAAAATGATTCAATTAACTTTATACCAAATTAATGGCACACAATTTAAATTTTTAGACCATCAAAATTTAGCAATAATCCATTAATATTTTAAAATAAATTATTAATTTTATGAGTATCAATTTATATTTATATATACAAATAAAGCAACCAAAAACATGCTTATATTTCATCGTAACAAGCACACAACAATAAATATATATATATATATATATATATAATCGAACAAATTAATAATGCCTATATATATAAACGGCTGAAACTCTAAAAGCAATCCAAATGGCGACAATAATATGCCTTGTAGATCAGAACAATACTAAATTCATATATATACACGCACAGTCGCTCGAATAATACATATATATGTATATTCTTATATATTCAATATCATAATGTAAGGAACACATATATACATCGATCGATATATTGATTCAATAAAAAAAAACTGAATATTTTAATGATTAAATTATGGACGGCTCTGATACCACTTGTTGGAATAAATAATTTTATTAACTCAAATCATTCATATTGAATCACCAAAAATATATATATATCATAATGTGGAAGCGTACCTTTACTTATAAAAGTCAGAAATTGATGGAAGAATTTGAATCTTGTGGTTCTTTCGATTTTTCTCAACCAAAGCCTTCTGTATCCCTAGGCGTGAATTGTGACTCTTATGATGGGAAAAGAACAACAAAGGCAGTTTTGGTATTTTGGGGACCGAAACCCTAAAAGCACTATTTATATTTGAACATGGCACCCATTAAACCCTAAAGCCCAAATAAAATATTATCTAAAGTCCAAAAGATAATATATCTAAAATCCAAAAGATAATTATCTAAAAAATAAAAGATAATATCTGGTTTTATTCTCATTTAATTCCAAATCAAAAGTAATAATGACTTATTCAATTCAGTATTTAAAATAATAAATGAAATCACCATTATATAAGTTATTTAATTTGAAATAGAATAATTTATTATTACAATTAATATATATATTGCTCACAAACAAATTAGAAAATTAAAATAATTTTCTAAGAGAACCTACATTTATTCAACTAAAAGAAAGAAAGAAATAAGAAAAAAAATACAGCATTAAGGAAAATGTTTTTGTGTATTTGTAACAAAATTTTGGTGTAAAAACTAAGACATTTATGTATTATTGTTAAAAAATTTCAGTATATTTTTATTTTGATAAGTTCTACATAATTCAAAACTCTTTGTCTTCCTCCTCCTCATTTTTCGCTGCTTCTTCTTCTTGTTTTTCATCAGCATCATCTTTCTTTTTCTTATTCATCTTTTCTTTCTTGTTTTACCTTCTCAAGTTTTTTCTTGTTTTATTCTCTTAACAAGAATAAAAATAAAAAAAATCAAACAAAGAAGAAGAAAAAATACATAATGTTACAAAATTACTTAAAAGATGATAAATCTACATTCATTCAACTAAAAAAAAAGAAATAAGAGAAAAAATACAACATTAAAAATATTTTTGTGTATTTGTAGCAAAATTTTGGTGTAAAAACTAAGACATTTATATGTTATTATTAAGAAATTTCGGTGTATTTGTATTATAATAAGTTCTGTATAATTCAAAACTCTTCATCTTCCTTCTCCTCATCTTTTGCTGCTTTTTCCTCTTCTTTTTCATGATCATCATTATCTTCTTTTTTTTTCTTATTCATCATTTTCTTCTTATTTTACCTTCTCAAGTTTCTTCTTATTTTACTCTCTTAACAATAATAAAAACAAAAAAAAAATCAAAGAAAGAAGAAGAAGAAACACATAATGCTGCAAAATTACTTAGAAGAGAATGAACCTATATTCATTCAACTAAAAAAAAAAGAAATAAGAAAAAAAAATACAACATTAAAAAAAATATTTTTGTGTATTTGTAGCAAAATTTTGGTGTAAAAACTAAGACATTTATATGTTATTGTTAAGAAATTTCGACGTATTTGAATTCTGACAAGTTCTGTATAATTCAAAACTCTTCTTCTTCCTCCTCCTCATCTTTTGATGCTTCTTTTTCTTCTTTTTCATCATCATCATCTCTTTTTTTATTCACTTTTTCTTTCTTGTTTTACCCTTTCAAGTTTTTTCTTATTTTACTCTCTTAACAAGAATAAAAACAAAACAAAAAAAATGCTGCAAAATTACTTGAAGAAGAAGAAGAAAAAACACATAATGCTGCAAAATTACTTGAAAGATGATGAACCTACATTCATTCAACTAAAAGAAAGAAAGAAATAAGAAAAAAAAAAGAAGAAAAAAATGCATTAAAGAAAATATTTTTGTGCATTTGTCGCAAAATTTTGGTGTAAAGCCTAGGAAATTTATGAAATTTCGGTGTATTTTTATTCTGATAAGTTCTGCATAATTCAAAACTATTCCTTATCTTCTGCTGCTTCTTCTTCTTCATATTCTTATTTCATTTTCTCTTCTTTAAAGAAAAAAATCAAACAAAGAAGGAAAAAAACATACACAATATTGCAAAATAAATAGAAAGGGGAAGAGGAAAAATGCAGCAACAACAACAGCAATAAAAAGAACATCGAAGAGGATGAAACACGCGAAGAAGAAGATGAAGGAACGCGAAAAAAAAGGAGGAAGAACACAAAGAAGAAGAAGAAAAGGAGTAGGAGGAGGAGGAGGAAAAACACGGGATACAAACGTTGGAGAAGGAACGCAAAGAAGAAGAAGAAGAAATACGAAGAAGAACGGCGCAATTTTACACGCGCATTATGTAAGTAGATTTTGTTGGGTTAGAGTTTATTTGTTTGGACTTGTTTGCCAAAAATACTTGTATATGTAGCCAGACTGTTTGAAAGAGAAGTCTATAGGAGTGTGAGAATGTCGTCTTCGCAGGTTTTTAGTACAGGGTTTAAAAATTATCAAAAGAGGATACGTAAAAAAGGAAGAATGAATTTCAAAAATAGTGATCTCCATTTATCTTATGAATCTTTTTAAAAACACGACTTTTACTTATTCAGGATTCAAAGTTCTCTTCTTTAATTATAAGAATCTCAAAACACAAATAATATCACATAACATAATCAAGTACGACCTCCAGTCCAACATATAAATGAATCTCAGCCTCCGACCCAATATATAAACAAATTTCCACTCGGTCTCAAAACAGAATCAATCACAAGGACAAACAATACAATACAAACACAATCAGAAAATAGTTACAACAAGTACCATGGTTAACAGTTAGACATAATTCATCAGATAGGTGAACCAAGTACAATATGCACACCCAAACAATGTCACATAGATGCATATGATGCATGTCTATCCTATTAGTCGTGAGATCACGCGCGGTTTTATCGCCAAAACCCGACACGAGTAAGCGGGATTAACCAATCGTCCTTACTCGTAGGTTCTACAAGCAAGTAGGATTAACCAACCATCCTTGTCCGAAATACGTAAGCGGGATTAACCACTATCCTTTCCTATTACATTAGTCCACGAGTAAGCAGAATTCACCACCTGAAGGATTACTATATGTTCATAACACGCAGCGGAAGAAAATAAAGTAATCCTAAAGATCTATTTTGTGCTTAAACTTTATTCGAATAAACAATATATAGATCAGATCTAAATACCTGTGTACGCTAGTAAAAATCACTTTCTCCTTCGATGGTATGTAGGTGCTATGCGTATCCACACTGAGACCAACCTTTGCTGTCAACTCCTTGACCAATGGATATCTGATTTAAATTGAGAAACCTCTTGTAACTCTTTGCATGCCATAAAATTCTTCTCCAAGAATTAGGTTCACATACATTTATGTGTGTAGAAGTAAAGGAATAAAATTCTTTGTTTTATTCTCATTTGTACTTTGTACTCTTGGCATACATATATATAGTATGAGATTTATTACTGATTTTAAATTTAAATCTCAATTCAAATTTAAATTCTATGTTGAAATTCTAAATCTGAATCCTTCAAATTTATGAATCATATCATAACTCAATTTAAAACAGAATCACTTAGGATCTCATCCAAATTTAGAAATAGAATAACTAATTATTCTCAAATCTCATTTAATATTCTCAATTATCATACTATTATTATATTCTTGGTGCTAGAAAAAAAATATAATAATATTCCATTTTGAATTAATATAATTATTTATTTGATCAAATCAAAATAATAATTAAATAATTCTATAGCAAAGATTAGAACACTCGTTAGTGTGTGACCTCATAGGTTCAATACTAAGTGGGTAGTAAATTAGTCATACTAAATTTACTAATCAAGGTTGGCGTCTAGCAACACTCCTTAACGACCCGATAGTATAAAGTAATATATTTTTACTAAGAACCTGAGAAGAACAACGTACAATTCCTTCCATCTTTTCAACTCTTGGTTAACCCTTAGAGTATGGTTTAATTGTCAAATTCTAACTTGTTACCATTATTATAATGAATTGTGAATGACTTAAGAAACTCATTTCTTCATTCATTCAATCCCCTTGGCCAAGGTTTTATTCATCTCAGTCATTATAATCATAGAGCTCAAACTCTTTACCGAGAGTTGACGGATTCCTTATTGACTAATCATTAATTCTACATGTAATACCCGGTCTAACTGAAATTAATTAAATAATAAGTTAAATAGGAGCGAATATGGTTGGAAGATTTGGCAATTGGAATTTGACAATTTAAATATGATATTTGGATTCAGTGAATTTTTTTCGAGTTGGAAAACATAGTTTTCTGCGTAAAAGCGCGCAGTAGAATTTTGACCGGCAGTACCGGCTAAAATATGTCTGGTACTACAGTTGAGGAAATTGATTATGAGTAAATAAGATTAAGGAATGAGGAATTATAATTAAGAGAGGTAGAAATTTTTAAAGTGCGATTTAGAGCGCTAATCTTAAAGGGTTTTGGCCCAAAATTGGGCTAACGGACAAAAATAAGTGAACCGGGCCTAAGTGGGCCCAAGGCCCAACATATATAAACATTAGTTATGAGCATTTCAGCTCATTTTACCCTAAAAGGAAGGGTTGGGGCGCTGATTTGGGAAGAGAGAAGAGAAGAGAGAAAACCTAACTCTCTTTGATCTTCAAACCACCATAACTTGAGCTACGGAGCTCCGATTGACGAGCCGTTTGCGGCCACGTGTTGCTCTTCTCATCCTCTACAATTCTATCTAAGTTTGTGGTGAGTATTCTATTTATCTCTGCTCAGTTTTCGAAATTCTCTTCTGTTACACATTTTTGGGTAGTTAGTGTTGAAATCTTGTGATTTTTGGTGTTTAGGGATACTGCAACATGGATTCTAAGCATGTTATATCCCTACTTCATATGGGCTGAGGTAAGAAGTGCTCAAATCCTTGTGATTTGTCATTTTTATGAGCCCTAGGTTGATGTATGTATGTGATATTGGTTATGTTAGTGTATTTGGTGATGTTGGTGCACAATTGGGAGATTGATATTGCTTGAGGAGCTTTGGTGAGGCTTGGAGCTAAGGTTGGTGAAGACTTCCAAAGAAGAGGCTCAATTGGTTTGGCTACAAGAGGTACGGTTTAAGTTTCATTTAAGTACCGTGTGGTGTGATGAGAATTTCTAGGCTAGATGCCCCTAGGATTAAGTTTGGATTGTGTAAATGGTTGGTGCTAATATGCATAGTTGGTATGTAATATGAATTTAATGATTGGGTTGAGAATTGTGTGGCCTTGTATGCTTGGTGTATTGAAAATTTGATGTATTGGGTAATGAGTATTGATTTGTGGTTTATGCATTTAAATTGTGAAATTGGGCCAGAGGCCAGAAAGAGGTAAGGAAGGTAAGTTGACGTGTGCATTATATGATGACACAAGTGATTGGATAAATTTCAGATAATGAATATATGAATAATTGGATTGGTTATTGAATAATAAGGTTTGGGGAGTTAGAGTGTGGAATTTGGTAATTTTGGGTGAAATTATGTAGATGAGGTATGTTTGGTTTTGGTTGAGATATATTATGTGGTCATATATGTGATTACGATTATTGATGCCTTAGCTTGATGGTATGATGATGCATTAGAGATACGTATGTTGTGATATATGCTTGAGGAAATATTAAGGTTGATTTGTGGGTGAAACCACGTGATAGTGAGTATGATATTGATTATGTATAATGATGGTTGATTGGAAATAGTGTTGTTGAAATTTGGCATGAGGAAGAGTATATGATATGTAAATGTGTTTGAGTTTGAGCCACTTGGGTGAAGTGGGTTAAAATGGTGGGATGATGTTTTGTGAATTGTGGTAAAGTGTTAATGTGTGAGTTGAGGAGGCTTGATGTTGATTTTGGTATATTTTGATTGATTTCAAAGAAAGGGATGAAATTGGCATGTTTTGGTTGATTTTGAAAAGAGTTGGAAATGGCTTGTTTTGAAAATGGCACTTTGTGGTTTTGTGTGAAAACATGGTTTTTGGGCATACTTTGACGGGACATAACTTGGACTGCGGATTTTAGTTTTGTGCCAAACTTATTTAGAAGTGAAATTGGATCCGAGATGTCCATGCCGTTCAAAGAACGGGCAAAAAACGATTTAAATGAGAAAGTTATGTCCGTCGGGAGATTGGGGGTTGAATCTGTGAATTCTGCAGCTTTTAACTTAGAAAATTTTTAGCAGAATGACCCTCCACGCGTAGGCGCACTTGGCGCGTACGCGTCGTTCTTCAAGAAGGCACCATCCATGCGTGCGCGTGGTGTGCGCGGGCGCGTCGATGCGCTGCACCAAATGCCCAGCCATTTTTCCAAGAATTGTGCCAGAATTGTGCCAGTTTTGTGCCTGGGGCGCAAGTGCACCCACGCGTACGCGTGGCTGACGCATACGCGCCGTTTGGCTATTTTTCAATCCGCGCATCCGCGCGTATGACGCTTGCGCGTCGATGAGTTTTGTGACCATCCACGCGTGCGCGTACTCGTGGCCCTGTTTTCATGCCAAAGTTGATTTTTGAGTTTTAAAAGCCAAATCTCATGCTTCTAAGCCTCCGATCTCACCCCTTATGTATTAAATCATTATGATATGCCTAGCAATGAGAAAGGAGCTAGGGGATGTGGTAACTTGCGAGTGAAGCAATGGAAAAAGTTGTGATCAATGATGATCAAAGGTGATTATATGAGATATGGAGGATGACGGTGGAAGTACCGTGTATGCCATGAGCCGAAGGGCTATATTTATTGATAAATGGCTGGTTCTTGATTGAACCATGAGCCGGATGGCTGAGTTATTGCCGGGTTATGGTAAAGCCATTATTGGTTATGGCTGAGTATAAAAGCATATATGATTAATGAATGAATGTGTTAAATGGATAATAATGGAGAATGTTGAAATGTGATGTGTGACCCCGGGTAGTAGGCAGTGGCGTTGTCCACTTGCTCCGGGTATGAGACGGGAAAGGATGTTTATGATAAATGAGTTAAATTATGGAGTTTTGAATAAATGAGTATTTGTGATACCTGGGTAGTAGTAAGAGTGGTGGTTCATCACGCTTGCTCCAGGTTAATGTTTGAGATTTGATAACAATGATGATTGCTTTTAAACTGAACGAATATATGTTTTGAGATCCTGGGCAGTAGCAAGGGTTGTGGTTCATCCCACTTGCTCCAGGTCAGAGATTGTGATGCCTGGGTAGTAGCGGCAGTAGTGGTGAATCCACTCGCTCCAGGTTGAGCTTTTAGACACCCGCCTGGGTAGTAGCCGCAGTAGTGATTATTTCACTGGCTCTGGGTTGAGCGGGCAGTAGCAAGGGGGTTGTAGCTCAAACCTACTTGCTCTGCAAGGGGTGTTTCTGTCCAATGGTTAGCTACCAGGACATGTCGGGTTGGCTATATAACCGACAGATGATATCATCAGCCATAGGGCAGGCATTCATCATTTGCATATGTTTGAATTGTTTGGGTTTGCCTGTTTGTTTTGGATTTCTACATTATATATGCCATGTTACCTGACTATGTGCTACTTGTTCTACTTGTACCATATTTGTATATTACTTGCCTGTATTGCTTGTGTTTGTACAACTGAGAGGCCCCTCATGCTGGTGTCGGTGGATGTTGAGGGTTGTTCTTGATGAGATGAATTGATGATGCGATTGCATGATGATGATGATTATTGAATGAGATAATTTGAACTCCCTGGGTAGACGCAGTGATGTGGTTTCACTAGCTCCAGGTGAAGGTATGATGTATTGATATAGAATTGTTGAGATAGAACAACTGGTGATAGTTTTGCTTATGATTCTGAGTCTGATTCGTGGAAGATTCAGCGAGTTGGGAAACATGTGAAACATGAATTAGATTTAGCACTCCCTTATGACAGTTGCCTATTCATGGATTAGCGAGGACCTAGGATGGATAATTGGTGAAGGAGTTTAGGATGCTTAGTGAGTTTTTATTGCAGTGCATTGTATTTATTTGGCACTTTTACCGTATTGGGAACCCATGTTCCTGGGATTCTCATTCCGTATATATCTCTTATTTTTCAGATACAGGTCCAGGTGCTCAGAAGTGAGTTGTGGGTCGTCTGAGAGACGGCGAAGATCCTTATTTTCTCTACTTTGTGTTTTGCTTAGAATCTCTCCATTGTTGTTTTGTAAAGATTATATTATGTATTGAACTCTTTTGAATTTGCCTATAGAGGCTCTCATGTTTCCTTCGGGAGAGATTAGGATATACTGTTGTCAACTACTTTCATACTGTATCCTAGCCGGCCTAAAACTTCGCGGGTCGCGACTAGTGGCTATTTACTTATGTTATATGTATCTATCTGTTATCTACCTCTTAATCTCCTCTACGCCTTGTCCGTATATCGCTTTCAGCTTCACGGTTTATCTTTTGTTGTCGAAACGTGAGTGATACGTCTTCGCGATTTTATTTCTACTCTTTTCAGGCTTCTCGATTAATACTCCTTTCGAAATTACCTACTTTTATATATTAAAAATCCACCTGAGAGTCGTACCACCATAATATCATTGACTTATGACTTGAGCATAAGGATTTGAATATTAGGGTGTTACACTACAAGTATTTAAATCATACCCAATATCTATTCAACTAGCACCCTAGGGTATTAGGTGTCCGGAATCAAAGTATAATAAATACATTATTAATTACTATGATAGTCGTAGGTCAAAGAAAACTCTATTACTATATTCATCTTGAGAATATCCTATTGACAAATATGCGGTAATTATAACTATTAGGAATTCTCAGAGTGAGTCAATTCAATGGTTATATCTCTATATGCACCATCTATATATATAATTTAATAAATGAGATCTATTAATCTTCATTCAATGAAGACCTATATATATTGATCTTTCCGAATTATTAATGTCCTTTTTAATAATCCTATGACCAAGAACAATTTAAATTAAATTATAAAAGATTTATCTCTCAATATTATTATCACTATCACAATGATAAATCTTTAAATTTAATCAATGACCTTATTATATTAACATTTTAATATAATAACAATAACAAATTATTTGACACATGATTGATTGAATTGTGGTCATACTCCTTATTCCCAACAATCTCCCACTTGCACGAGAGCCAATCATGATAGATTGGATCTTGGGCATACTATTATCTCAATAATCTCCCACTCGCACCAGAGCCAATCAATCATGTGTATAACTTTTCAATGCACATTTGTGTTTATCAAAACTATTTTAACCTTAAACACCTTAGCTTTTGAGCATGTGTGCTTTACCTTTTGTAAAATAAACCTAGTGCATAATAAATATCACGTTTTCTCAAAACATGAAATCTCCCACTACAATAGTGCATAATTTTATTTTAAGGACAATTCTTATTGATCATGATTATAAAAAAATCTAAGTAACCATTAGATCTATCTTTATAGAATTGTATCATTATACAAATAGGCTACTTTTTCGAAAAATTAGTTTGACGATCAAACCTTTTATACTTTCCGGAGAAAGTATATCCTCTATTGAGTGGTAAATAATTCTAATAAAAGTAATTGTACTCCCACTTTTTCTTTGTAAATACAAAGTTTCTCTTAACATTGTATAAATCAAACTTTTCGATTGTCTTGACTTTATCAAGTTCTATTTGTTCACCTTATCTTCCTTTGGGAGGGAATCCCTTTTTTCTAAAAAACAGGACTTCAATCTCTTATCACAAATACTTTGTCTTAAGAAAGGTGATAGAAATAATACTCATTATTTCTTTAGGGTAATCAATAAATCTCATTTATCAGACCTAATATCAATTCTATTGTTGTGCAATCTCTTAACACATATAAGACATCTCCAAATTCTAATGTTTTTGAGTTTCGGCTTATGCCCTTTTCCACATCTCATATGGATTTAAAATTGACTTAGTAAAAATTTTGTTAATTTAGCCACGTTTCTAAAACGTAATCCAAATATTTAACGAAAGATTAGTAGCTGAATCAAATTCTTTGTTTCTTAAACATAATGAAGTACAGAGAGTACTAGTATTTGTGCATTAAGTGAATCTCATTCTCTATTCAATAAAATATCAATTAGATATTAGATATTTTACTTTAAACTCTTATAATAAAAATACTCAATATATATCTTTATTATTGGTCAAACCAACCCTTAAGAGCAATTTTGATTCACATCCTCAATACTCGTATTGAGTTTTTTCCAAAAAGATCACAAATCTTAATCATATTAAGGCCAATTATAAATTGTTTGTAACAAAATAAATCTCTAAAAATGCATGCAAGAACAATTCTTGCAAAAGCCATTTGCCTAGTGGCATTTCAACTTCTAAAATTGTTTAATTCAAAATATATTGCCCAATACTCCCACTAGTTTAAATAAAATCTTTGATAGTCGTACTATCTTACTTTGTGCATCATACATTTTTTCAAGATATTTAGTAATAAATAGTAGGTATGCCTTTGAAATTAGAACTCGTAGTTGTCAAAACAACCCATATTGCAATAAAACAAGTTCTAACCATTTCATAAAAAAATTTATTGGAAGATATTATTTCAGTAGGATTAACATCTCAATAATAACATTTTAGAAATACAATTCTTAAATTGTATTCAATATATTACTTTCAAGTATGTCACGCAAAAGGTGAACATATTCAAAAATTTAAAATATGAAAGTAAATTAAGAAATCTATATTTCTATCAAAATTATTTAGAATTATGAATGAGTACCTTAGTTGTCAAGTTGTTACTCATACCTATTCTAAATAAACATGATTAAATTGTATCTCATACAATTATAATCCCAAATAATTATCTGGTTATCAGACAATTATTTAACTGAATTATATTTTATACCCCCTAGGTTATCTAGGTTTAAGTATAAAATTAATTCTCCTTATACATCATCATATGCATAAATAAATTCTATCTTTGAGTACGAGTTTCCTGGTTGTCAGGTCGTTCCTTGTAAACAAGAGATAAATTTATTTTTTGGCAATCTCCTAATTTTTAGGATTATCTCTATTGTTAGAGAATTTTTTATCAGTACTCATGGATTAAATTTTATACTCCCAGGTTGTCTAAGTAAAAATATAAAATTAAATCCCTAATACGTCAAATGTATATACTGATTATTATCTTGAAAATAAAACTCCTGGTTATCAGGCCGCTCTTTATAATCAAGAACATTAAAGAAACTAATTTCTAAAATTATATTGTTTAAAACACATTAATCAAATCAAAATTTGATTTTTCATGTACTAAAGTTTAGCCTTAAAAAATTATCAAATCAAATTTGACCTTTATATATACACATATATATAAGAAACAAACAAAAGATATTTTTCATCTTATTCCTTTTATTGTGATCAAAATCACAGTAAAATTTAATATATAAATAAAATCAAATAAAATATTTAATTATAAATATAACTTTTATATTAAAAGAATGACAATCTAATCACAATTAAATAATTAAAATAAATTAACTATTAATTTATTAAAAAACTATCTCAATGGAAATAAATACATCACATGCTTAAAAACAATTTGAATTAATCCTATTAATTCACAAACTTTAAGAAAATAGGAATAAAAATTTAACCACCATCTTTGCCAATCAATAATCAAATTTCAATAATGTTTCCAATCATAGTCAGAACCACAATCCTTTAAAATCTTAACCTGGAGCAAGTGGGACTAAGTCACAGCCCTTACATCTTACCCAGGTGTTTCAAATATCGAATCTCTCTCATAAAACTTATTTTCGCCAAATCAAAAGTCTCAAATTAACTTCAAAACCATGTCAAGTTCCACCATTCAAATTCAATTGCTTTTGAAAACCACAAAAAAACTTTCAAAACTTTTCCCCAAAAACCCAAAACATAATTCTTTTCTTAAATCAATCCAAGAAAAAATAAGTTATTAAATCAGATTAAATTAAATTCCATGGCAAAGTCTCTAAACTTTAGGGGAGCGACAACCAATCTCATCTTTTTAAACAAACTTACAAAATTTTCCTAAGAATCAAAATTCCAATTTAAAGTATTCTCATAGTCTCTAACCGTCGTCTCAAAATTAAATGAGTTCAATTATAAACTAATTTCACGAATTAACAAAATCACAGAACTTATTTTCCATTTAAACTAAATCATTTAAACCAAAATATCTGTTCGGTTACACTTGGACCAAACAGGTCGGGTACAAAGTTCACCGGAGTAAAGATGTTGCGGGAGACTAGTCCTGGATGGATTCTGGTATGGAGGCTCCTCCGGGTCACCGAGTTGAGGAAGTGGTGGGGCCACCTGCAAGGACTCCAACGCTTAAGTCAGTGTCCGTACAAAAGGCGGATATTAGGGTTAGGGTAGGTGACTTACCTCTGGGGAGGGGTAGGTGCCTCCCCTCTAATAGTCTGTACTCGGGTGGGCCCGCTGTGATCAGGCCCACCTTCCTAGAAGCTTCCGCTAGCTGTCCAGGCTCCACATGGTAAGGAGGGAAAAGAGTGTTCTCTCCTGGTTCGGGTAATGTGACCGTCGGATCGGCCGCTCGGGCTTGGACCCGGGTCGCTGGCGGGTCGGGCCGAAACAATATCCAAACTAATTTCAAAGCCATTTCAAACTCTAAAACTTTTTCCAACAAGATTCAAAGACATACCAGTTAAAAATTAAAATTTTCAAAAGTATTTATCTTCAAATTCATTATTTTAATTACTCTAAAATCTTTAAAAGTACTCAAGATATATCTCTTTTGATAAAATTAATCAAACCAAACTCTTAAATTATATTTAATTGAATAGAACTCTCTTTCGATTTTAACGAAGTACCCAAAACCACCTTTATTCAAAACAAGTTCCCAAAGCCAATTTCAATTTCTTTTCTAAGTTTAAAACATTTCCAAGAGAATCAGAAATCATTTTGTTGCATCAAAAACAAATTCAAATAAAATGATTTTTCAATCCAAAATTTTCAAATAATACTTCAAACCAAGTCTCTAATCTCAACTTTAAAAACAACCTCTTTTAAAGACCTAAAAATCATCCTATTTACAAACCAAAATCTTAATTGAAACTATATAATCATTTTGATTTTAAACAATTTTCTTAAAGTCGCAAGAATGCTAAAAAAACGAAGTATTTTCCATGGTTCTTAAAATTCGATTAAAACTTTTTTTCAATTCAACCAAGCTTCCAAAACAATCAAGGACTTTAATTATTCCTAAATACCCATTTTCTTAATTAACCAATCTAAATTAAATAAATTCTCATTTTTTTATTATTCAGCTTAATCCAAACTTATGAAAATGTCGACAGCACCTTCCCTAAAATTTGGATTTTACAATCCTTTTCGGGTCCTATCCAAACTATTTCTCAACCCTTTTCAACGGGTTCCAAACTAAATTATTTTCTAATAAAACACAATTCAGATTTTCAAATATCAAACCATTTTTTATGTCAAACCATTTTTAATATTGAATCATTTTTCAACAAATCAAGAAAACCAATTCACCCACCACCAATTTAATAAAATCAATCAACAACCAAAATATCTAACCTTCTAAATCAATCAATGAATCAGAATTCTCAGTTCCACAACAAATACAACGATACTTCAACAACAACCAATTAAACATTCTAAATCAATTGGTAAATCAATTAAACAAATAATTATATCAATCCAAACAACCTTGTTCAATCTATAAGATTCACGTAATCATAACTAATAAATATTTTCATTGATATCGACTTGTAACAATTCTTATAATTAAAATGAGTTTTAAGAAAAGCTCCTACCTCGAATAGTCGAACCCCGAAAGCTATAAAACGCACAAAAATTCCTTTTCTCCTAGCTCGCAATAGAAACAACCACAATCACAGCTCCATTACACTTCTGCAGCAATAGCGGCAGCTTTAATCGTAACATGCGATAACCGGAACTCGACCGTACGTTACCAAAATCTCAGAATCTTTAACAAAACTCATATCAGAACACTTATACACTAGCGGTGAGGGTTTCAAGGTAAGAACAAATTATTACGGCTAAAGAAAAGTAAGACAACGGAGCGGCAGCAATTCTGATATTGACTTCTGGTGACCAGGGCGGCAGCGAGAAGCTCCGGCGGCGACGCAGCAGCAACCACAGTGGCGCTGTTTCCCCTCCGTCCCATCAATCTTTCCTCTTCGTCGTCCTTCTTCTTCTCCTCTACTCAAATTGGCGTCGACGGCGGTGAGGGGAGCTTTGGTGGCAGCGACGAAGTGCGATGGCGTCGAGGTGCGCCGGCGCAGGACACAGCTTCTTCTCCCTCTCCTCCTCGTCGCGTTCTCTCTCTCTGAACCTGGTTTCCGACGGCAATGGATCTCTCTCCCTCTCGCTAGTTCTTGACTTGGTGGCAGCACTAGAAGCTCTTGCTGTAATAGCCCAGACCACCCGCTAGCACGATATTGTCCGCTTTGGCACACAAGGCCTCACGGTTTTGCCTTTGACGATAGGGATGATAGCCGAAGCCCCCCACACTCACTCGTCAAAATGCGTCATGCTAGGGAGAGGTATCGACACCCTTATAAGACATCCATTTCCCTCCCCAGCCGATGTGGGACCTTACAATCCACCCCCTAAGGGAGCCCAGCGCCCTCACTGGCACATCGATCCGGGCTCCGACTCTGATACCATCTGTAACAGCCCAGACCACCCGCTAACACGATATTGTCTGCTTTGGCACACAAGGCCTCACGGTTTTGCCTTTGACGATAGGGATGATAGTCGAAGCCCCATACACTCACTCGTCAAAACGCATCATGCTAGGGAGAGGTATCCATACCCTTATAAGGCATGCTTCGTTCCTCTCTCCAACCGATGTGGGACCTTACACCTACGATGGCGTCAGTGACATGGCAACGGCGACGAGCTGGATGATGGCTGGGGAGCGATGCCTTCCTCTCTCTTCCCTCCTCTTCTGCTCTCTCTCATGCTCTCTCCTTCTCTATGTGTGTGGGTGCATTGTGTTTGTGTGTGTTGTGTTGCGTGAGTGAAGAGAGATGCTGCAGTCGGCCACCTATGGGAATTCAAACCCTAATGGAAATTAGATATTATACTCAATAGTCAAACAACATTGTATGAAAATCTATTCTATGACTATAACATGAGACTACACACATACATGGACATGAGTAGATTGATTAGAGGGCATATTTTTTGGGAGGTTCTTGAGGATAATATCCTCATCCTCACAAACTTTCATCACGGTGTAAACTGGATCATATTGCTTTATATTGGCAGATTTAACATTAATCTTGAAAAGCACCTTCTTATCCATCATGTTATTAAGAGATGGTGGATAATCATCATCTCCAACTGCCTACAAAACCTCACACCTAGCCATAATTAGTTCTAAACATTTACTTTAATGTTACATCAAACAATCACACTTACATCCTCGAGAACGATTTTGTCTACCTACTTCCCACACAACTGAGTTGTCTCCCTATCCCACAAAAGCAGGTTGATGCTACCTAATCCATCATGAACCATTACTTCAACCTTGTACCTAACATATGATGAGACATGGGAAAATTGGTTAATATTATATTGCAGTTATACATACACTATTTCGATAGAAATAGTATATTGACTTATGTATTGTTCACAACCTTATTGCGGCTGCTCCATGTGTGTGGCCACACTTCCCACATTCATACCGATCACCAATAGGGGTTTCAACCTTCTTGGGACACCTCCTACATGCTTTATAAAACCAATCGTTTTTTCCTGCATTTATTGAAACAATTTCCCCAGCAATCCATATGGGACCTTCCTGCAATGATTTTAAAACAGTAAAATAATATTTAGATAGTGTCGTGGTTACTTTTCACACTAACATAAATGGTTTCAACTGTCTTTGAAAATGTTCCATCGAAATAACTAAAACATAACACCTCAACAGAGTTTAGTGCATCCTCGATAGTCTTTACACTGACAGATCCACGGTTAAACTCATCATTTGCAGACCACGCAGCCAGAGAGGACACCTGGCTAATCCTAGCTGAGCTCGATGGACCACCACTGAGTAATCCACATATAATGAATGAGGTCCCATACATATGAAGGCTCAGTTCATCCAACCTTAAAAGGTGATACATGAATTTTATAAATTACATTAACCTGCATCTAAAACTATCAATTTCTTTTAGTGTTGGGTTTATGTGAACTTTGGAGATATCAAAATTGCTCTGAACCGAAGTTTTACCACTCCACCTTGTTGCTTTGAAATATTGAAGGACCACAATAAGTGGCTCAACTCTCCCATAATCAAGATATGGAAGAATGTGGTTCACCAACTGACCAAACAATGTGCAACTCATTTTGTTATTCCTGAGAATAAAATAGCAAATGAAAGAAGTCTGTTGGTTATGTTATGAGAAAATCGATATCAAATCAATACATTCATGGTCGCACAATACATACTCAAGATCTTCCAAAATAACAACCATACGCTTAGTCATTAAACCCCTTCTAGTGATCAAGTCTCGCGGGTCTTCCTTACCGACCACCTTACCAATAAAATCTATAAAACAAAAAGATGTTATAACTCAAGTACACAAATACACTCATCATGCAAATAACACCAAACAAAAATACACTCACCAAACATCTCAGAATGTTCCAATCTATCTACTGTTAGAAGATCACTAAAAGACCTCAACCTAAATGCTTCTAGAGGAAAGCTTGGGTTATCCACATGATTAACCATTGTTCTATGAGAGAATGTTAGTACCATCCTACTAACACCATTCTTCAAGATGGTCTTATTGTCAAATACTATGAAGTTTGTCATTGTGTACATCTCAAACTCTATGATGTTACCACTCCATTTCTTGGCTAGCGCCCTCGGAATAGTGGCATAGATCCTACCACCCTATTTTAAACAATGCAAAAATAAATCGGCATCAATATGAGGCAAAACATTCTTGAAACATGATATACTAAACTGGTAACAAACATGTTATCTAGATAAACAATTTTTAGATTTATTGTTACCTTACAATCTTGAAGAATCATTTCAATTGAACCAATCTCCTTCTCATTATATTTACTTGGAACTTCCCATATCCTAACAATATAAACTTTGAAATTCCAATCTAGTTTCCTGGCGTTCACATCAGTAACAAAATCAAAATTTTCTGTTATGATGTTTCAGGTTGCACAGGATAAAGGATTCAAGGCTTATGAAGGAAAATGTTTGTAGGAGAATAACAATCTTTCAGTGGCGGAACTACTTTTTAAACAAACACACTACAACCATTTATCATGTTTTTAAAGTACACATGTAGGTGTGGTGAATTTACCTTTTTACCCTACGTTTTTGTTGTATATGAGCAGCTATAACTTGTTACTTTCCTTTTTATTTTGTCATGTGTCAACAACTCCAGCTATACACTTGTCAAGCAAATAGACATGCACTAGTTGTCTTTTATAAATTAACTAGTGTGTTCCCCGTGCTTCGCGCGGGTTGTCCCATAATCTTGTTATTTTTTTAGTTTGATATTTAATGTAATATACACATAAAAATTTATATATAAAGAATAAATTTTATTTGTTTTTTAGGAGTTATTTTTAAATAACTTATATTTTATATATTATTTTTATTAGGTTTTATTAAGTTATTAATTGTTATTTTTTTATATTTATGTAAAATCATTATATACAAAAAAATTGTATATGAGAAATAGATTGACTAATATTTATCTATGAATTAAAATTTTTAATCTTTAACATAAAATCACTCATTTTCAAAGTTTAAGATTTTAAAATTACCTAATCTTATCCTGTTAAATCAAATTTATTTTTTACATTTCAAAATATATTATATTTTTGAAAATTTTATCTAATATCATAAATTAAAATTATGATAAATTTTCAAGATTTTAATTATAATCAATAAATTTAACGTAAGAATCCATATATTAAATATTTTACGGTGTTATGTTGAACATAAATAATTATTAGTATTGGTTGTTTTATCTATTTAATATTATAAGATTTAGTTTATTTTATTTAGTTATTCTTTTGGTACTTAGAAGTTAGAACACACATATTTTCATAATAGAGATTTGTGGAGGCGTAATTAGTGTAAAACTTAAAGGTTTTATATTAGTATTAGTATTAATTAGTTAATAGAGCATGTGCAAGAATGTAACAAAAGTCATCAATACACATCAATGACTAAGGAAAATTGTAATATAAAAACTATAATTACGAATTTGATAAATTTAATAATATTAGTTAAGTAAAAGTTTCTAGTATTTGAATGTATAAGGATATGATTAATTGAATTTTGATTAATCACCTTTTTATTAAGAATAAAAAAATTTATAATCAAAAGCAAAAAAAAAAAGGATAAAGTTAGAATTAAATAATTTTGTATTTATTTGAAGCAAACACTTGTCCTTATGATGTGTCTTAAATGTTTACAGGTGTTAGTTGAAGAAGATCCACCCACCATTTTATTAAAATCCACTAACTCTTAATAAGAAGCATTCCTTCATAATTAATTATCCTACCTACTACATCCATCAAGAGAAACAAAAAGGCATAGAAAGATGCTGGCTAAAATATTCCTTCAAATTAAGCCTCCACCTATTTGATTTTTTTAGCTACTGACTATTTTCTTCGAGTAGAAGCTTTGTTGACTCAGAAGATGTTTAAAAAGTTCGAATTTGGGCATCGAAAAAGGTAAACTAATAAAGTTGTGTAAATAAAGTTTTGCGTAAAGACGATATTATTATCCTCTATGCATTTGTATAGTTTATTCAAAGCATTAATCCCCTTTCTTTTAATTTCCTAAAGAAGTAGATGCATCGGAGCTTCTATTTTAAAATGGGTTGAAGAAGTAGATGCATCGGAGCTTCTATTTTAAAATGGGTTTAATATGGGTTAGCTTTTCAGAAGTAGCTCAAGCTTGTATTGTTTTGTTGTTTTTAATTTATAAATTTATTTAATTTGTGCTTAATTTTTATTTTCTATTTTAGTTGATTATCTATTGATCGTACTTTTTATTTGTTATATATATCTATTTTTTTAGAACTGATGATAATTTTGTATTTTGGTTTAATTTATGGTAAATTTAATTTGAATCGGATACCATTATTTGATCTATGCATGCAACTATAAAACGGATTCCCTTTAAATATTTATGGAGGAAAAAACAATTTATCTTTATGATACTATGATGCTCAACATTAATTTGTGAGTATAAGTAGATTCTACATAGATACCGTGAATATTTAGATAATATGAATAATTTTAGGAATATTTTAAAAGTAATATTAAATCACCGTAGAAAGTAAATATAGTTAATATAATTAGTGATCTCTATACCAAGTTGATTAATCTTATTCTGGTTCTGCTAATAAATGACTAATTAATGGTTTGGATTTAGCAGGTTTGTGAAGTTGCAGCTTTCTTTGAAGTTATATGAAGTTGTAGAAAAACAGAAATCTTTTCGAAGAAAGAAAATTGCAATTATATTTCATCTCTATAATGAGGTTCATTACTTTACTTGTAATATTTATTACTTGATCTGAATGGAAACTTTGATGTGGCTAAAGTTCTAAGTTAAGAGTCTCAATGAGAGTTCTTAATGACTTGAAACATTAGTTTTTGGCGGAATAACTGATGTACCTCAAGGTATGTAGAAATACAAATATACATATACAATTATTGAGACTTATTTTTTCTTAAAATTTTAGGCTAAGAGTATGGATGTTGTTTGGGGAGAAACAGTTGGTGTGGATGGCCAATTGTGGCTTTTGTGTCGTATATTTTTGAAATTTCAGGATTCCGTTTTCTTTAGATTTACTTTTGAAGTTCATAGCGTTGATTATGAGAAATATATATATTTTGAACACCTTACTGTGGGAAAAAAAGATGCTCTCTTTTTTCTTTGTTTTGTATTTTTTATCTGCATCCACTCTATTTTTGTCACGAAGATATTCTTTTAGGATTTATGAGTGAAGTTTGCAAATGGATGATTGGAATAATCTGTGAATTGTAATTTTACAACTGTTTAGAAATTTGATCGCTTATTTTTTTGTGTATCACTATTTGTAATTGTAGCATCTTGTGATTTTGTATTATCCGTATGACAATTTTTGTTTTAGCCTATGCTTGCCAAATTCCTGAATTTTTTTGTGTGCATTAATCTGTGCATGCTCCCAGTATGTAAGCATTTCTATCTCAAGATTTCAAAATGAACACTCTATAATATGAATTTAAAAGAGTTTTCGTTGATGTCAGAATACTGAAGACAATGTGGCTATTGAAAGTTCAAAGGCTGCTGATGAAGCTGCTGAAATTGTTCTTAGTGAAATTATTCTGGCATCAAGGGTTCACTGCATAGTATTCACTGAATGAATTGCACAGACTTGATATTGGCACTACCATGGAAGAGGTACTGATCATAGCTTCTCATTAATATGCATGTATAATAAAATTGGAATGACTTCATTTTTCATAGGCTAATGATCTTTTTCTCTATGTATATTGTTGGTTCTAAACATTTGTTTCCTTTTCTGCCAGTTGTACGAATATTTCCATAAAGGTTCTCTCATCAGCAGGGGTGCGCTCAATAACATTTCATCCGGATGGAAGAATTGGACATGAAGATACGTTAAAGGTAAAGGATTGTGAAAGATAATATAATGTAGCACTTGAATAAGGATAAAAAGAGTCATTTAAAAGTGTCAAAATGATATATTGTTGATGTATTCATGGGAGATTGTTATCTATTATGATTCTGTTGATGTGAGATGGACAACACTTGATGATCTCTATATTAATGCGAAACATTTGGGATGCTCATACTACCAAAACTTTGTTCGAGTCGGGTAGCACATATATCGGTAGGATTATCTTTTTTCAAGCTGTTATTTTCAGTGGCAATTTTGTAAGTTTTTAGGTACCAAATTTTTTATTTTTAATAGAGATTTGAGAAATTACATATGTATTTATTAACTACTGTATAAAATTAATAAACAATTTGATTTGAGTTCTGAAATGATATTTTTTAGAATAATATGACATGTAGAGAAGAAAGGATAAAAATATTTGAATGTTATATCATTTTGTTTGACTAATTGGATCCAACATTAAAATATATTTGTGTTTTGAATATGCACCCATCATCACATTGTTAACGATTCTTAATTGATTAGTTGGGTTTTGATTAATTGGATTTAACACTAAAATATATTTATGCTCTCCTCTTTATTAATAAGTTCAATTGTTTTGAGTTAACAAACTGACACTTAATTCTAATTTATTTTTTGTTTTGCTCTAATAAAAAAATGGAAGTTTGAACTTATATTTCAGTAATAAGCTTCAATGTATAGTTATATGCATATCATTCTGGACTTACTTCAAAGTGCTAACATCGACAAATTGGGAGAGATTTGAGCCCTTATACTAAATCCAATCATTATGAGGTCGTGAATATTATATGCTCCACTTTTAATATACTTTTTCTTTTAATATTTAAAGTGAAAATCTGTTATGGCCCTTGGTAATTTTGCAGGAACTTTTCATATTTTTCTGATTAGAGGACTTGCGAGAGATAGTAAAATTCAAGAAGATAGTGTTCTAGAGGCTGAAGTTGAGATATTCATGAAGATTTAAGATCCAAGTGAGTGATTTGTATATTTATCCAAAAGTTTTATATGTTTTGGACATTGATTTTATATGTTATTTTGAACTTTGCATTAAGCCTTTATGTTAAAAGCTTTTTATCTTGATCCTTGGTTAGGGAATCAATTTTGCTTTTTTATCGGTGCCTATTATATCAACTGGGTGTACCTTTCATGTGTTTTTCATTATATTTTATTTAATTTTTAATATTTTTTATATGTATATTTTCTTTGTTACATTTTTTTATTTCTATGTTTTTCATTTTGGGACTGACTATGTTAAAAGTGTTAGGAATTCTATAAAGCACATTGACTTTAATTTTAATTTTTTGATGATTTTTTTAGTGTTCTTTTGATAACTTCTGCTAAGCCGTGTTGATAGAGACTGAATTTTTAGATGCAGAATAGGATACTTAATGACAATCTTCTAATTGGTGTTCAATTTCATAATGATTACTTAGTTGAGGAAATGAAATCTTCAAAAAATGAGTTGTCTCTTGTATGTCATTTGATTTTTCTTTCATAAGAATTTAATTATTGGGAAATATTCTTATTTCTTCTGATACGGTGAATCCCGCCCGTTTATATATTTTTAATTTCAATAAGAATTTACAAATGGTAGTTGATTTGTTTCAAATTCTGGAAAGATTCTTCTACTTCTTAAATTTAGTGAGCATTTCTTAAATTTAGTGAGCATTTTCTCTGTACGAATCTGGTACTAATAGGAGAATAACAGGTTGGTTTAGCAAGATATTCTTTTTCCACATCTTTTATTAAAGAATATAATCTTTTGTCATCTTTTAGCAAGATGTTCCAATAAGAATATATTGATTATATTTCTTGCATTTTGTTGTTGTTTTAGGACTTAGGCTCTTTAATTTGATGTACGAGTAATCTTAATTTACAATGGTGAAAAACTTTCTTTCATGATATTCATTAGGTTTTTTTCTTTTCTTAATGTCAATCCTTTTAGGCTCAAAACATTCAATGGCTTAAAATTTATATATATATATATATATATATATATATATATATATATATATATATATATATATATTGCAAAATCATAATCTAGGCAACGATCTAGGCTGACAACTTTCAAGTTTCCCTTGTTCACTTACCTAAGAATAAGGATAATATTTTCCTTATAGTGATTTTGATGATTTGATATTTTTCATGTTTATCTTTGTTATCTTTTAAGTACAAATATATTCATTTAACATTAGAAATCAAAATTATTGGTTACTGCAGTCTATTGCTTTTGCAAGTTTATTGGTTACAATGTTGCTATTGTTGCTAATCAATGATGTGTGACTCAAAGATCGGACAAAGAAAATATTTAAATGTAATTCTGATATGAATTTATTTTTCAAGTTCATAGATTTGATTATAAGTTGATTTTTTAATTCATGAAGACTAAAGTATCTTGTTGGGAGCAACCTCTATGATGGATGACCCAGATTGAGGTTAGTTTAACCTATTTAGTTTTTAATTTTGTTGTGTTATATCTCTTTTGTGATGATACTTGTATTTAGGGTGTTATCCTTATTATCGAGTAAATGTCAATTATAATTCATTTATCCTTTTTAGATATAAGACATATAATCTAACATGTGCAATCTAGGCATAGTTTCTTCCTTTTTAGTGGTTAAACATGAAAGTCTTAAGGAATAATTGGATTTAAGAAAAATGCTGCTAATGGTCATACTAACAATATGTCGGACAAAATAGTATTAAGTACCTGATTTGTGCATGGAGATAATTCAAACTGATTAGTGTCTTGAAGAAACATTCTCCACCATCAGACAAAGTGCTGAAGATCCATGATTCAACTTGATTACATTATTTCAAAATAACTCTAAAACTCATCTTTATATCAAAGATCATTGTTGATGCATTCAACAAACATTCCTGAAGACTTCTTTGAATACCACATTATCCGTCTCATTCTTTTTCTTCTCATCATGACTTAGTAGTATCTTAAGTCCTTCCTTGTTTGTGACTCTAGAAACTACAACATATAGCTGACCATGTGTAAAAGCAGGCTTTTTGAGTAAGAGCCCAACCTTTGACAATGATTGACCTTGACTTTTGTTTATAGTCATTGCATAAGATACCATTATAGGAAACTGTCTCCGTTGAAACTTGAATGCTATTCGATGATCGGATGGACTTAAAGTCATCCTTGGGATGAACACTCTTTGTCCTTTGTTTTTTCCTGTGCTGCTTTGTGCTTTTATGATGTGTTTTCCAAGCTTGGTGACAATTAAGCGTGTACCATTGCACAATTCTGTCGAGTGATCAATGTTCCTAAGTAACATTATAGGGGTTCCAACCTTTAATGTCAACTGATGGTTTGGAACACCCGAGCAATTGATTGTGTTCAGGAACTCAGGAGTGTGTATGGATGCCAGTAAATCATTATTAGACTCTGTTGGGCATGCCTTATCAGAACTATAATAGGTATGTGCTTCAATGTGATTTAAGCTCATCATGTGATTGTTTATTTCATCCACAATTTGCAATGTTGGTGCAAGTATCGCTCGGTCTTTTATGTGTTGATCAAGATTTTCTCCTGAAAATAGTTCTGGATAGGTTACCTTACAGATTGTCTCTATTGGGTCATCCCAATCCTTTACCAGAATGTCATCTGGGATTTCAATTCTTTCACCTGAATCTCTAGGTGTACCATAACTTCCATCACCAATACCTAGAATCCAATTAGCAAATTGCTTCAAGTCATGCGACCTTTCAGTGGAATCACCTACTCTCAATCTCATTTTTTTGTGAGGGTCAACAACTGACAGCTATTCCAAATATACGATGAGTTTATTGTGGCATTAACAATTTCTTGCCTAGTTCCTTTTGGGATCACTGGTAGTATTTGTCGAAAATCACCTCCAAAACTGTCTTTCCTCCAAATGGCTCCATTTCACTATTCACATTCTTGAATCTTAGAATGTCTCGCATCATCCTGTCAAGAGCTTCAATGCAGTACCTATTTACCATAGGAGCCTCATCCCAAATTATTAGTTTTGTTTTTATCAACAATTCAGCCAAGGCGCTCCCCTGTCTTATATTGCATGTGGAGAATTCATCCAAATTGAGTGGGATTGCAAAACGTGAATGTGCTGTCCTGCCACCGGGTAATAGAAGTGATGCTATCCCACTTGATGCAATAATGAGTACAATTTGTGATCGAGATCTCAATGCAGAAGCTAATGTTTGCCAAACAAAAGTTTTTCCAGTCCCACCATAACCATACAGGAAGAATACTCTACCTTTCCCACTA
Source organism: Arachis hypogaea (assembly GCF_003086295.3). Classification (NCBI taxonomy): domain Eukaryota; kingdom Viridiplantae; phylum Streptophyta; class Magnoliopsida; order Fabales; family Fabaceae; genus Arachis; species Arachis hypogaea. The sequence continues at coordinate 106,983,236 of NC_092053.1, forward strand.
TGAACTGCTTCCATTATTTTTTCGTATACCATCATTTGCTCATCTGTCAGTTTTTGCATATAAGTAATATGATTCGCGGCTAGTTTCCTTCTATCATACCGAAGTTCATCACAAATTAACCTGTTAATGACATCCGCTATTAGTTGATGGTTCGAACATTGACTCATATCTGGTACTGGCATTGGTGGGTAGTCTCTAAGGCTCTTGTTGTAACTGTTTAGCACATTTTCAATTTGTATGAGTGTTAGCTCCTTTAACTCATCGTCTGTAAGAACTAAATCTGCGTGCATAACAGGAAAATTCAAATCAGTACAATGTAATAACTCACTTACGTGTGGAAAAATTTCTCTATGACTTATATAAGCACTGCAATAGCCACGCTGACCATATTAAGTATTTGATTTGAGTTACCATTGTTAACACAATTTTCCAGGACAGGACAATTTATTACAAATTAAAAATGTTAGTCTAATTAGCATAAGAGCCTTCCTTTTTAAGTTAGTAATATATTTGTCAAAAATGCCTATCCCTCACCATCAATTGGTTATCCTTTTACTTTATTTTCTTATAAATTTATCGCAACTGTATTTTGATTAAATATTACACAATTATACAAATATACAGATTCATGCAAATTACTTCATTATTATATTGTGGTTGGTTGGAATACTAAAACTATTGTGATAGAATTTATTGATTAATTACTAAAATATCATTTTTTACCTATTGAGATAGCGAAAATATCTAATTATGATAATTGAAGTAACAATTGATACCTGGATTATCAAGTAGTCTTCTCTGCCTATGAAGTATGTCATCACATAGTAGAGTCTATGTCTTTTCCCATACATGTTCTGCCCTATCTATTGAATTAGAAAATAAAAGTGTTGCAAAGAGCTTTCTCAGATACGCTCCAGATCCCCAATGGCTAGCTTCTTCTATTGCATCAATATATTCCTTGTCATCATCTAGAAGACCACGTGCATAACATGCATCTTTAAATGATGAATAAACAACACCATCTATGGTTCTGATATCTTCATAGCAAGTTGGTCCCTTCACAAAATTAAGGATTAGTCTGAGGTAATAAATTTCACCCGAACCTGGAGGCACAAAGAAGATTCTTCCAATAACATAATGTGTTTTTCGTGGCAACCACACTCTTTCTTTTGCTTTCCATACAAACTTTGTAGGGAGTTCTACATATGTCAATGACCTAGCCTCCATATAATCCCTATTTACTTGAAACCATCCAATGAACATAGATTCCTTGACGGATGCTTGTTTCACCACATCATCTAAATTTTCATCGTCTTTAAATATCACATTTTGTTCATCGGGTAAGTGAAAACCTAATCTCACAATAGAAGGATCTCTATAATGGATGTTATACCCAAAAATTCTCTAGGCTGCTTCACATAGAGATATGTATCTACAATCATAATACATGCTCACTTCATCGTATTCATCCAACTCGGTGTTTGATGTAGCACTTTTATAGAATGAGGCTGTGACGAGGTCATGTCCTTTATTCACATATTTGAATAAATACTTCATTGACCTTGATTGGTTGCACCACTCAACATTGATATGAGCTCCATATCTCATAAGTAAGAGCCTATTATGAGGGACCACATAACGGTTATCAAGGTCAATGCTAGACTTTTTAATTGTTCTTCCATCTTCCCTACGTCTATATATCGGATAACCTTCATCGTCGACGGTTGAGTTATCAATAAATCTCTTAGGGAAGTGACGAATGCATTTACCATCCTCCATACATGGTGAATCTTTCTTAACCAAACCACACGGGCCGTGCATCATGTGCTTTTTCACTGCTTCAAAGTAATCTGCATCTGTCTTCTTATCTGGTATCTCAGCTGATATAATTCTGTCAATGTCTTTTGCTATTGGATATTTGTCATCCTTATGGAGAAAAAGTAGTATATGTGCATGTGGCAATCCACGTTTCTGAAATTCAATTGTGTAAACAACTGCAAAATCCATTAATGAAGATTTAATTAAATAGTGTATGTATGTGTAATAATACATATATTGATAACATGAAAGGTTTCTAGTGACTGTGATTAGTAACACTAATGTAAAGTTAATTCTTTGCTTATGTGACATAATATGTATATTAGTAACTTTGATTAGTAAAAATTTACCTTCACTCACTTTCCCAAATATCTTGTTGGCTCTAATATCTTTAATTAGAGTATCTAGTTTTGCCTTGAAAGCTCTACAAACAATGTCAGGTCTATCTTCGGAATTTAACTTTCTGTTCTTTAGAAAGTCCTCAACCTCAGGCCACTTAGGATTGCATGTGAAGGTAATGAAAAGATCAGGATAACCTACCACCTTACAAATAGCCATTGCATCTTGATAATTCTGTATCATATATCTGGGACCCCCCGTAAATGAAAAAGGCAATATAATACGTTTGCCACATGATGATGGTGTTGTTTTTCCACTGAAAACTGCTTTCTTTATTCCCTTGTACATTTCACATCTGAATTTATCTTGCTCTTGACGTATATAGTTCAACCTGGCTTATTCAATCATAGAATATCCGTCAACCAAAAATTGTTGGAATAGTCTTCTTGCATATAAGAGGGGAGATCCATCAGCTAATCTTTCTTGAATCCTAAATGCGAAAAACTCCCTCATGGACACCTCTTGCCGTCCTTTCCCACCACTATGATTCCACTTATTAAGAAGTATATCTTCTTTGTAACCATCTTTCCCATAAGGAAATAACAAAGGATACTGTAATCCCAAATAAGCTAGATTGACTTGATTGATCCGTTGCAATCTTCCACTTTGTGTCTCAACTACAATGTCCCGATCAATCTTACCTATATCAAAATCTCCAACAATCAAAGCAGCCACTTCATCTGTTGAGGGCAAGTTATATCTTCTACCATCCTTTCTTCTTTTGCCGAGTAGCTTGATTGAGTTATTCGAATCCTTAGCAACTGAATCCATGACCATACAAAATGCCTTGACCAAAATATTATTGTCATCAAGCTTTTTTTCAAATCTCTTACAATATCTTCATGAATCTGCTTGTTCTCTTCACCCCTACGGCAGCAAGTCAAGTATAATATTATAATAGCAGCATATAAATTACAATATTTTGGCTATGAAAATTTTAATTAATAATGCGTTAAACAAAAGATGACAAACCTGATGGCAGCCATGCGGTTTTGGACTTCATTTTGTGTATCAAATACATATAATTGCGCAAATTTGGCCGTACTTCCTTCGGGTGGTATGAAACTACCCATTAAATGATAGTTCTCACCAAAGAGAATGAAAGTTGGTGGTCCTCTGGAATTATTCCTGCCACGATCTATTTTCGCGCCCATGGATGTGAACTGGAACATGCTATTGTAAGATCTAATATTTTTACGAAAATGCTTGCTCTTTGGACCATTACCATATAACAACTCATACAACACTTTAGGAGCTTCTTGTAAGTGTGGAACTTGAACTTGTCTTCCTTTACAACATAGAGTGAATTTAGGTTGGCTTGTGTTATAATTTTTGTTTGACTTTTCGTCATACCAGAAAAGAGCATTACAATGCTCATATTCATACATTGCATCCCCCATGTGTAAATACTCTGGAAGCAGCAAGAAGGGTTAATTCAGTCGATACGATATTATTAGGAAGATCTTAGATTTTTTATATTTGTATCAGTTAAACATGTTTTATCTAGTATGTACCGCCTTCTCTAGATTTTATTTTTTTAGTGGTATTGGAAGATCTTAGGCCCGATCTTGTTCCTGCATCATTTTAAGAAATTACACAATGTTAGTTTTATATTGATGAATTTATTGATAATTGACACCTTCTTATTAATAGGAGGATACATCTAAAATAACAAACAATTGTCCTTACCACTTTCGAACAAATCATAAGCATTGAAAAGTACAATCCACAACTAAGAAAAGTGATTGGTTGAGTATGATTTTAATTTCATGGCTAATAAGTATGAATACCTTGTTTAAAAGAATTAAGTATGAATACCTTCTTTGAAGATTCTGGTCTCATTTTGTCTTGAAGCATTTAATTTCAACCTTCTGCTCCTCCTAGCATTTCTAATTTCTTCTGTTTGGTTTGATAGTTTTAGTACACATATAGGCAACATTATCTTCATAAAAAAGAAGTATGGCCTCATTTATATTTTAAAAAATAAGGATGGTCAGTGTTCCATGTACCTCGTGCATAGTTCTTCTGTTGTGTTGTATTATCCGCCATACTATTCACACTAATAGTGTTTGATATTTTTGTCTTGGTAGATTGAACTGAGTCCACTTTACATTGAATTATTTCTGGACCACTTGAATCTGTATTTTGAAATGCACTGTCTCCATCATTAACTGTAATTATCTCTTGCATAATTTAAAGTAATAATATAAAGCATGATGTCATTTGACTTACATTGAATTGTAGTCTAATCCATGTTGCTTTGGTTCGATGTAGTTATAGCTGGTGTACCTGTTAATCATAAATAGATCTCTCTTTAATTGAGATACAGATTGGTTCTCTTTAGGAGCACCCAAAACCTGATTATCTATATATGATTTTAGCAATTTAGGTTGAATCTTATCTGGTCATACAAAATAAATTTTACCTTCCTTACTTTGAGATACACTGGTATTTTTTGTTGAGCTCGTTTCGATGCTCTTTTTATCGTAGCATGCTTTGCAAAGTCTGAATATCCAAAAGTTAATTTGTTTACCTGATATGTACTGGCAGATAAGTGTTTGGTGAATTATTTACAATGTATTTCATTACCAATCATTGGAATTTCTCGTGCTAATGTATCGGTTGATATGTACATGCACAATGCGGTATTCCACACTATCTTCCAAATACCCAAAGGCATAAAGAGATACAACGTGACAGTAGTGCTTGCTAGCTTCGTCTAGTGCAAAATGTCTCTTTCCCGTGAGGGGATTCCACATAAGTAGCCTAGAATTGAGACCCCCATGGAAATCCTCAAGCAAATGACTCCATGGTCGGAGCCTATGATCGAGTAGAAGCCATAATGGTTAATTTCTATCGGCACATTGAAATTAAATTGCCGCCCAGTATCAACTGAGGCTCGAACATACCACATTGAGTTTTGATCACTTGGGGGGACCCAATGCCGACAATGACGCTTCGGTCTCTGTCTTTGGTTTCCTTATAGTTTTTCTTGATAAATAAGTTGGTGCATAGTTGATGAGCGGATAATTTATACGCTTTTTGACATTGTTTTTAGTATGTTTTTAGTAGGATCTAGTTACTTTTAGGGATGTTTTTATTAGTTTTTATGTTAAATTCACATTTCTGGACTTTACTATGAGTTTGTGTATTTTTCTGTGATTTCAGGTATTTTCTGGCTGAAATTGAGGGACTTGAGCAGAAATCAGATTCAGAGGTTGAAGAAGGACTGCTGATGCTGTTGGATTCTGACCTCCCTGCACTCAAAATGGATTTTCTGGAGCTACAGAACTCGAAATGGCGCGCTTCTAATTGCGTTGGAAAGTAGACATCCAGGGCTTTCCAGCAATATATAATAGTCCATACTTTGGCCAAGAATAGATGACGTAAACTGGCGTTCAACGCCAGCTTTCTACCCAAATCTGGCGTCCAGCGCCAGAAAAGGAGCCAAAACCAGAGTTGAATGCCCAAACTGGCACAAAAGCTGGCATTCAACTCCACAAAAGGACCTCTACACGTGCAACACTTAAAGCTCAACCCAAGCACACACCAAGTGGGCCCCGGAAGTGGATTTATGCATCAATTACTTACTCATGTAAACCCTAGTAGCTAGTTTATTATAAATAGGACCTTTTACTATTGTATTATAGATCTTTCATCTCTTGAACCATCTTTGGATCATTTTTATATCTTTGAACGTCTGGTTCTTAGATCAGGGGGGCTGGCCATCTCGGCCATGCCTGGACCTTTCACTTATGTATTTTTAACGGTAGAGTTTCTACACTCCATAGATTAAGGTGTGGAGCTCTGCTGTTCCTCAAAGATTAATGCAAAGTAATACTGTTTTCTATTCAATTCATCTTATTTTGCTTCTAAGATATTCATTCGTACTTCAATCTGAATGTGATGAACGTGACAATCATCATCATTCCCTATGAACGCGTGCCTGACAACCACTTCCGTTCTACCTTCGACTGAATGAGTATCTCTTAGATCTCTTAATCAGAATCTTCGTGGCGTAAGCTAGAATGATGGCGGCATTCAAGAGAATCCGGAAAGTCTAAACTTTGTCTATGGTATTCCGAGTAGGATTCAATGAATGAATGACTGTGACGAGCTCCAAACTCGCGATTGCAGGGCGTTAGTGACAGACGCAAAAGGATAGTAAATCCTATTCCAGCATGATCGAGAACCGACAGATGAATAGCCGTGCCGTGACAGGGTGCGTTGATCATTTTCACTGAGAGGATAAGATGAAGCCATTGACAAAGGTGATGCCTCCAGACGATTAGCCGTGCCGTGACAGGGCATTGGATCATTTTCCCGAGAGATGACCAAAAGTAGCCATTGACAGTGGTGATGTATCACATAAAGCCAGCCATGGAAAGGAGTAAGACTGATTGGATGAAGATAGCAGGAACGCAGAGGTTCAGAAGAACGAAAGCATCTCCATTCGCTTATCTGAAATTCTCACCAATGAATTACATAAGTATTTCTATCCCTATTCTATTAATTATTATTCGAAAACACCATTATCAATTTATATCTGCCTAACTGAGATTTGCAAGGTGACCATAGCTTGCTTCATACCAACAATCTCCGTGGGATTCGACCCTTACTCACGTAAGGTATTACTTGGACGACCCAGTGCACTTGCTGGTTAGTTACACGGAGTTGTGAACCATGGTCTTGGCATCATGTTTTTGGCGCCATTACCAGGGAAAGAAAGAGCGATGAATTTTACATAATTAAAATGTAATCACGATTCCGCGTACCAAGTTTTTGGCGCCGTTGCCGGGGATTGTTCGAGTATGGACAACTGACGGTTCATCTTGTTGCTCAGATTAGGTAATTTTCTTTTTGTTTTCTCTTCAAAAATTTTTCAAAAATCTTTCAAAATTTTCTCCTTTGTTTTCGAAAAAAAAAAATTTTTTTAAAAATAAATATTTTCAAAAATATATTTTTCTTCAAAATTTTTAAGAATGAATTCTAGTGTTTCATGAATCCTGTTGAAGCCTGGTTGGCTGTAAAGCCACGACTGTAGGGCATGTTAGGCGTGTCATGTCTGGATACATACTAAAGCTTGGCTGGTTATTAAGCCATGCCTGGCCCTTTGATTGGAGCTTTAGAGCATAAGATTCCTGGAATTCATATTAAAAATTTTGGAATCCTTATTTTTCTTTTTTTTTAAAATGATTTTCGAAAAATATAAAATAAAAATCCAAAAAAAATCATAAAATCATAAAAATCAAAAATATTTTATGTTTTTGTTTGAGTCTTGAGTCATTTTATAAGTTTGTTGTCATTTGCATGTGCATCTTGCATTTTTCGAAAATTTCATGCATTCATAGTGTTCTTCATGATCTTCAAGTTGTTCTTGGTAAGTCTTCTTGTTTGATCTTGATGATTTTTTGTTTTGTGTTGTATGGTGTTTTTCATATGCATTCTTGAATTCTTAGTGCGTAAGCATTAAAGAATTCTAAGTTTGGTGTCTTGCATATTTTCTTTGCATTAAAAATTTTTCAAAATTATGTTCTTGGTGTTCATCATGATCTTCATAGTGTTCTTGGTGTTCATCTTGACATTCATAGCATTCTTGCATGCATCACATGTTTTGATCTAAAATTCTCATGCATTGCATCATTTTTCTTGTTTTTCTCTCTCATCATAAAAATTCAAAAATCAAAAAAATATCTTCCCCTTTTTCTCTCATCAAATTCGAAAATTTGGATTGACTTTTTCAAAAGTTTTTAAAATCAAGTTGTTTCTTATGAGTCAAATCAAATTTTCAATTTGAAAATCTTATCTTTTTCAAAATCTTTTTTTCAAAAATCTTTTTCTTATTTTTAGATCAAATTTTCGAAAATAACAATAACAATTAATGTTTTGATTAAAAAATTTCAAGTTTGTTACTTACTTGTTAAGAAAGATTCAAACTTTGAGTTCTAGAATCATATCTTGTGATTTCTTGTGAATCAAGTCATTAATTGTGATTTTAAAAAAATTCAAATCTTTTTCAAAAACTAATTTCAATCATATCTTTTCAAAAATATCTTCTTATCTTACCTTTTTCAAAAAGTTGGTTTCAAAATATCTTTTCTAACCTCCTAACTTCTTATCTTTTCAAAATTTATTTCAACTAACTAACTAACTTTTTGTTTGTTTCTTAACTTTTTCAAAACTACCTAACTAACTCTCTCTCTCTAATTTTCGAAAATATCTTCCCTTTTTTTCAAAAATTTCTTTTTAATTAACTAATTATTTTTATTTTTATTTTTGATTTCAAAATTTTTCGAAAATTACTAACCTTTCTCAAAAACTATTTTCGAAAATCACTAACCCTTTTTCAAAAATTATTTTTGAAAATTCTCCCTCTCCCATCTTATTCTATTTACTTATTCATCTACTAACATCTCATCTCACATCTCAACCCTCCTCACAGTTGTGTTTCTTCCATTACATTACATTCTTTGTCTCCCCCTCTTCTTCTACTCACACAAGGATCCCTATACTGTGGTATAAAGGATCTCTATTATTATTATTATTTTTCTGTGCCCTCTTCTTTGTCATATGAGCAGGAGCAAGGATAAGAACATTCTTGTGGAAGCAGATCCAGAACCTGAAAGGACTCTAAAAAGGAAACTAAGAGAAGCTAAATTACAACAATCCAGAGATAACCTTTCAGAAATTTTCAAACAGGAAAAGGAGATGGCAGCCAAAAATAATAATAATGTAAGGAAGATGCTTGGTGACTTTACTGCACCTAATTCCAATTTACATGGAAGAAGCATCTCCATTCCTGCCATTGGAGCAAACAACTTTGAGCTGAAACCTCAATTAGTTTCTCTGATGCAGCAGAACTGCAAGTTTCATGGACTTCCATCTGAAGATCCTTTTCAGTTCTTAACTGAATTATTGCAGATATGAGATACTGTTAAGACTAATGGAGTAGATCCTGAAGTCTACAGGCTCATGCTTTTCCCTTTTGCTGTAAGAGACAGAGCTAGATTATGGTTGGATTCTCAACCCAAAGACAGCCTGAACTCTTGGGATAAGCTGGTCACGGCTTTCTTAGCCAAGTACTTTCCTCCTCAAAAGCTGAGCAAGCTTAGAGCTGATGTTCAAACCTTCAGACAGAAAGAAGGTGAATCCCTCTATGAAGCTTGGGAAAGATACAAACAATTGACCAAAAAGTGTCCTTCTGACATGCTTTCAGAATGGACCATCCTGGATATATTCTATGATGGTTTATCTGAGCTATCAAAGATGTCACTGGACACTTCTGCAGGTGAATCCATTCACCTAAAGAAAACGCCTGCAGAAGCTCAAGAACTCATTGACATGGTTGCTAATAACCAGTTCATGTACACTTCTGAAAGGAATCCTGTGAGTAATGGGACGCCTATGAAGAAGGGAGTTCTTGAAGTTGATACTCTGAATGCCATATTGGCTCAGAATAAAATATTGACTCAGCAAGTCAATATGATCTCTCAGAGTCTGCATGGAATGCAAGCTGCATCCAACAGTACTCAAGAGGCATCTTCTGAAGAAGAAGCTTATGATCCTGAAAACCCTGCAATAGCAGAGGTAAATTATTTAGGTGAACCTTATGGAAACACCTATAACTCATCATGGAGAAATCATCCAAATTTCTCATGGAAGGATCAAAAGCCTCAACAAGGCTTTAATAATGGTGGAAGAAACAGGTTTAGCAATAATAAACCTTTTCCATCATCCACTCAGCAACAGACAGAGGACTCTAAACAAAATACTTCTAATTTGGCAAACTTAGTCTCTGATCTGTCTAAGGCCACTGTAAGTTTCATGAATGAAACAAGATCTTCCATTAGAAATCTGGAAGTACAAGTGGGCCAGCTGAGTAAAAGGATCACTGAAATCCCTCCTAGTACTCTCCCAAGCAATACAGAAGAGAATCCAAAAGGAGAGTGCAAGGCCATTGACATAAGCACCATGGCCGAACCTGTGAGGAGAGGAGAGGACGTGAATCCCAAGGAGGAAGACCTCCTGGGACGTCCAGTGATCAATAAGGAGCTTCCCTCTGAGGAACCAAAGGACTCTGAGGCTCATCTAGAGACCATAGAGATTCCATTGAACCTTCTTATGCCCTTCATGAACTCTGATGAGTATTCCTCTTCTGAAGAGAATGAGGATATTACTGAAGAGCAAACTGCCAAGTTTCTTGGTGCAATCATGAAGCTGAATGCCAAATTATTTGGCATTGATACTTGGGAAGTTGAACCTCCCTTGTTCATCAATGAACTAAGTGATCTGGATCAACTGACATTGCCTCAGAAGAGACAGGATCCCGAAAAGTTCATAATACCCTGTACCATAGGCACCATGATCTTTAAGGCTCTGTGTGACCTTGGTTCAGGAATAAACCTCATGCCCCTCTCTGTAATAGAGAGACTGGGAATCTATGGGGTGCAAGCTGCTAAAATCTCATTAGAGATGGCAGACAGTTCAAGAAAACAGGCTTATGGACAAGTAGAGGATGTGTTAGTAAAGGTTGAAGGCCTTTACATCCCTGCTGATTTCATAGTCCTGGATACTGAAAAGGAATAGGATGAATCTGTCATCCTAGGAAGACCTTTCCTGGCCACAGCAAGAGCTGTGATTGATGTTGACAGAGGTGAAATAGTCCTTCAATGGAATGAGGACTCCCTTGTGTTTAGAACTCAAGGATCTCCCTCTGCAACCATGGAGAGGAAGCAGAAAAAGCTTCTCTCAAAGCAGAGGCAACCAGAGCCCCCACAGTCAAACTCTAAGTTTGGTGTTGGGAGGCCACAACCAAACTCTAAGTTTGGTGTTGAACTCCCATATCCAAACTCTAAGTTTGGTGTTGGAGAGTCTCAACAAAGCTCTGCACATCTGTGAGGCTCCATGAGAGCCCACTGTCAAGCTATTGACATTAAAGAAGCGCTTGTTGGGAGGCAACCCAATTTTTATTTATCTAACTATATTTTTCTTAGTTATATGTCTTTGTAGGTTCATGATCATATGGAGTCACAAAATAAATAGAAAAATTGAAAACGGAATCAAAAACAGCAGAAGAAAAATCACACCCTGGAGGAAGCACCTGCCTGGCGTTCAACGCCAGAACAGAGCATGGTTCTGGCACTGAACGCCCAAAATGGGCAACATCCTAGCGCTGAACGCCCAGAACAAGCATGGTTCTGGCGTTCAACGCCAGAAATGGCAGCAAATGGGCGTTGAACGCCCAAAATGGGCACCAACCTGGCGCTGAACGCCCAGAGTTGTGTGCAAAGGCATTTTACATGCCTAATTTGGTGCAGGGATGTAAATGCCTTGACACCTCAGGATTTGTGGACCCCACAGGATCATCCCAGGATTTGTGGACCCCACAGGATCCCCACCTACCTCATCATCTCTCTTTCCATTCATGATCATCCCTTCTGTTTTCCATTCACCACTCACATCCATACACCCACTACCTTCAAAATTCAACATCTCTCTCCCACCCAATCCCACCCATATGGCCGAATACACACATCCATCCATCTCCTCCATATCTTCTTCTTCTTCTTCTATTCTTTCTTCTTTTGCTCGAGGGCGAGCAACATTCTAAGTTTGGTGTGGTAAAAGCATAGCTTTTTTGTTTTTTCCATAACCATTGATGGCACCTAAGGCCAGAGAAACCTCTAGAAAGAGGAAAGGGAAGAAAAAAGCTTCCATCAAGGGTCTATAGCTCAGTGGTAGAACATTTGACTGCAAATCAAGAGATCCCTGAGATACCTCAGGGGATACATTTTCTTCCACACAAATTGGAAACAACTAAGGGTGGAACATCAAGAGCACTCCATCATCCTTCATGAAATCAGAGAAGATCTAAAAGCAATGAAGGAGGAGCAACAAAGGCAAGGAAGAGACATAGAAGAGTTCAAGGACATCATTTGTTCCTCAAGAAGGAAACGCCACCATCACTAAGGTGGATTCATTCCTTGTTCTTATTTCTTCTGTTTTTTTCGTTTTCTATGTTATGTGCTTATCTATGTTTGTGTCTTCATTACATGATCATTAGTAGTTAGTAACTATGTCTTAAAGTTATGAATGTCCTATGAATCCATCACCTCTCTTAAAAGAAAAATGTTTTAATTCAAAAGAACAAGAAGTACATGAGTTTCGAATTTATCCTTGAACTTAGTTTAATTATATTGATGTGGTGACAATGCTTCTTGTTTTCTGAATGTATGCTTGAACAGTGCATATGTCTTTTGAAGTTGTTGTTTAAGAATGTTAAATATGTTGGCTCTTGAAAGAATGATGACTAGGAGACATGTTATTTGATAATCTGAAAAATCATAAAAATGATTCTTGAAGCAAGAAAAAGCAGCAAAGAACAAAGCTTGCAGAAAAAAAAAAAAAGAAAATAGGCGAAAAAAATATAGAAAGAAAAAGAAAAAGCAAGCAGAAAAAGCCAAAAGCTCTTAAAACCAAGAGGCAAGAGCAAAAAGCCAATAACCCTTAAAACCAAAAGGCAAGGGTAAATAAAAAGGATCCCAAGGCTTTGAGCATCAGTGGATAGGAGGGCCTAAAGGAATAAAATCCTGGCCTAAGCGGCTAAACCAAGCTGTCCCTAACCATGTGCTTGTGGCGTGAAGGTGTCAAGTGAAAACTTGAGACTGAGCGGTTAAAGTCAAGGTCCAAAGCAAAAAAAGAGTGTGCTTAAGAACCATGGACACCTCTAATTGGGGACTTTAGCAAAGCTGAGTCACAATCTGAAAAGGTTCACCCAATTATGTGTCTGTGGCATTTATGTATCCGGTGGTAATACTGGAAAACAAAGTGCTTAGGGCCACGGCCAAGACTCATAAAGAAGCTGTGTTCAGGAATCATCATACTGAACTAGGAGAGTCAATAACACTATCTGAACTCTGAGTTCCTATAGATGCCAATCATTCTGAACTTCCATGGATAAAGTGAGATGCCAAAACTATTCAAGAGGTAAAAGGCTATAAGTCCCACTCATATGATTGAAGCTATGTTTCATTGATAGTTTGAAATTTGTAGTATATTCTCTTTTTTTATCCTATTTGATTTTCAGTTGCTTGGGGACAAGCAACAATTTAAGTTTGGTGTTGTGATGAGCGAATAATTTATACGCTTTTTGACATTGTTTTTAGTATGTTTTTAGTAGGATCTAGTTACTTTTACGGATGTTTTCATTAGTTTTTATGTTAAATTCACATTTCTGGACTTTACTATGAGTTTGTGTGTTTTTCTGTGATTTCATGTATTTTCTGGCTGAAATTGAGGGACTTGAGCAAAAATCAGATTCAGAGGTTGAAGAAGGACTGCTGATGCTGTTGGATTCTGACCTCCCTGCACTCAAAATGGATTTTCTGGAGCTACAGAACTCGAAATGGAGCGCTTCCAATTGCGTTGGAAAGTAGACATCCAGGGATTTCCAGCAATATATAATAGTCCATACTTTGGCCAAGAATAGACGATGTAAATTGGCGTTCAACGCCAGCTTTCTACCTAAATCTGGCGTCCAGCGCCAGAAAAGGAGCCAAAACCAGAGTTGAACGCCCAAACTGGCACAAAAGCTGGCGTTCAACTCCACAAAAGGACCTCTACACGTGCAACACTTAAAGCTCAGCCCAAGCACACACCAAGTGGGCCCCGGAAGTGGATTTATGCATCAATTACTTACTCATGTAAACCCTAGTAGCTAGTTTATTATAAATAGGACCTTTTACTATTGTATTATAGATCTTTCATCTCTTGAACCATCTTTGGATCATTTTTATATCTTTGAACGTCTGGTTCTTAGATCAGGGGGGCTGGCCATCTCGGCCATGCCTGGACCTTTCACTTATGTATTTTTAACGGTAGAGTTTCTACACTCCATAGATTAAGGTGTGGAGCTCTGCTGTTCCTCAAAGATTAATGCAAAGTAATACTGTTTTCTATTCAATTCATCTTATTTCGCTTCTAAGATATTCATTCGTACTTCAATCTGAATGTGATGAACGTGACAATCATCATCATTCCCTATGAACGCGTGCCTGACAACCACTTCCGTTCTACCTTCGACTGAATGAGTATCTCTTAGATCTCTTAATCAGAATCTTCGTGGCGTAAGCTAGAATGATGGTGGCATTCAAGAGAATCCGGAAAGTCTAAACCTTGTCTGTGGTATTCCGAGTAGGATTCAATGAATGAATGACTGTGACGAGCTCCAAACTCGCGATTGCAGGGCGTTAGTGACAGACACAAAAGGATAGTAAATCCTATTCCAGCATGATCGAGAACCGACAGATGAATAGCCGTGCCGTGACAGGGTGCGTTGATCATTTTCACTGAGAGGATAAGATGAAGCCATTGACAAAGGTGATGCCTCCAGACGATTAGCCGTGCCATGACAGGGCATTGGATCATTTTCCCGAGAGATGACCGAAAGTAGCCATTGACAGTGGTGATGTATCACATAAAGCCAGCCATGGAAAGGAGTAAGACTGATTGGATGAAGATAGCAGGAACGCAGAGGTTCAGAGGAACGAAAGCATCTCCATTCGCTTATCTGAAATTCTCACCAATGAATTACATAAGTATTTCTATCCCTATTCTATTAATTATTATTCGAAAACACCATTATCAATTTATATCTGCCTAACTGAGATTTGCAAGGTGACCATAGCTTGCTTCATACCAACAATCTCCGTGGGATTCGACCCTTACTCACGTAAGGTATTACTTGGACGACCCAGTGCACTTGCTGGTTAGTTACACGGAGTTGTGAACCATGGTCTTGGCATCATGTTTTTGGCGCCATTACCAGGGAAAGAAATAGCGATGAATTTTACATAATTAAAGTGTAATCACGATTCCGCGTACCAATAGTCTAGAATTCCAAGCTTTACTCAGACTTCTGCACTTTTCTACTGTCTTTGGATCTGCTTTCACAAAGATTTTCAAGATAATATCATCACTCAGGAATGGAAGATCGCCTCTCTTTGGTGGGATATTACTCATTGTGGCTGTAAAGGGGTTGAATGTTTGGTTAATAGGGTTTAGTGAGTTAGAGAAATGGCCACTCAATTGGAATACCACACAACAGTTTACTCTACCCTATTTATATAATTAGCTTATATAGTGTGCATGTGCAGAATTGTTTAATCATTCTATAAGGACGTGGGTGTGGTTACTTTAAACAAATATTTTTTTATTGCAAGGCAAAAGAGCTATATAAAACATCTATTAATATGAGTTAATATGAGTAAGTATTTTAATTTAGGGGATATATGATAAAATATGTTGGAATCCCACTCAAGCAGAAACATAACTAGGATTGGTTTTTCTAACATTATTCCTTTTGAGATAACTCAGCCCACCAAGTTGTCCTTTTTAAGTAATGTTTTTTGAAGGTGCTAGATCCATAGTTATGTCATTAGCAGATATCCTTCCTCAATATATAGAGTATTAGTAGTGCTTAACACTTAACAACTTGGTGTAGCATAATCTTTTAATTATAATCTATATGATTATAGCGTAGCAGTTCTGTTAGTCAGCTTGAGCATATGATATCCACCACCACAGTTGGGATATTTCAAGAAGTGTGCTAATGATGGGATTGATAAAGCAATTAAGTGAACCATGAACTAATGAATCTTCTGTTGTTATAATCGATGTCCTATAGTTCAACAGACCAATAAAATGTGATTGTAATTGAAAATATAGGTCACTTAGTCTCTTCACGAATAAATCGCTACTGTAATCCATCCTAATAAATTATTAGTTGAAATATCATATAAGTATAGCCTGATATCTCTTTAATTTTTAAGAAATTATTTGATGAAAGCAATTTTGAAAATAATGTTCCAACCTTTTGTGATAAGATTTTACTTGATATGATTTGCCTAGGGATAAACGTATTAAACGGTTGTGTGTTTACATTGATGCTGGTTTTTATCCATGAAAAAAAACTTGTATTGACCAATGGTCACTCACGATTGATTATTATTTAGGCATAACTGCTTTATCCTATGACTCCTTTCCCAGCATATGTTTTCAGTAATTAGTGTAAGGTTCATGCTCTCAAATGACACATATAAATGTAAACCCATCATGTGAGCACTTTATCTGTTGGCCATTAGCATATATATATGCACTTTTAGACACGTAAGTAACTGGGAATCCAAAAGCCAAATCACAATTTTTTTAGCCCTGGCCTAGCACATGGTTTCATTTTAAAGTGCCTTAGCTGAATATGGTGTAGCATGGTATTGTTTATCTTATTTAGTAGATTTTCTTTTGTTGTATATTCATGCTATGTTGCCTATGAAGAATCTGAATTGCAGAATTCACAACTGCTTTTCTTTAAGAAAACTTTTCAGATTATACTTTTCTTGAAAAATTGTACTTCCTAAATCTATGATGTAGTTGGACTATTTTTCATCATAAGTCATGCTGACATTTTTCTTGTTCAATGCTACCTTTGATGGAAAAACATTGTATATATAACCCTATAACTAAAATATAGCTAACACTGCCATTTTAAGAGATAACTGAGCCCACCAAGTTGTCCATTTTAAGTAATGTTTTTTGAAGGTGCTAGATCCATAGTTATGTCATTAGCATATATCCTTCCTCAATATATGGAGTATTAGTAGTGCTTAATACTTAACAACTTGGTGTAGCATAATCTTTTAATGCTAATCTATATTATTATAACATGGCAGTTCTGTTAATCAGCTTGAGCATATGATATCCACCACCACAGTTGGGATATTTCAGGAAGTGTGCTATTGATGGGTTTCATAAAGCATCATAAAGCAATTAAGTGAACCATGAACTAATGAATTTTCTGTTCTTATAATTGATGTACTATAGTTTAATAGACCAATAAAATGTAATTGTAACTAAAAATATAGGTCACTTAGTAGCTTCATGAATAAACCGCTGTTGTAATCCATCCTAATAAATTATTAGTTGAAATATCATATAAGTATAGCCTGAGTTTCTTTTTTTTAAGAAATTTTTTTATGAAAGTAATTCTCAAAATAATGTTCAAATTTTTTGTGTGCAAATCTTACTTGATATGATTTGCTTAGGGATAAACCTCCTTAAACGGTTGTATATTTGCATTTATGCGAGTTTTTATCCACTAAGAACTTGTATTGACCAATGGTCACTCACAATTGATTATTATTTAGGCATAACTGCTTTATTCAAAATTGCTTTATCCTTTGACTCCCTTCCCATACACGTATTTACTAATAAGGTATGTGTCATCATCTCAAATGACACATGGCTGTGTAAACCCATCATGCGAGCACTTTATCTATTGGTCATTAGCATAGATACCTACACTTTTGGACACGTACCTAACTGGGAATTCAAAAGCCAAATTACAAATTTTTTTCGAGCCTTGACCTAGCAAATGGTTTCATTTTAAAGTGCCTTAACTGAATATGGGGTAGCATGGTATTGGTTATCTTGTTTAGTAGATTTTCCTTTGTTGTATATTCAAGTTATGCCGCCTATAAAGCATATGAATTGCAGGTACTACAACAGGTTTTCTTGAAGAAAAAATTTTCAACTTGTCCTTTTTCTGGAAAAATTGTACTTCCTAAACCTATGATGCAGTTTGACTATTTTTTAACATAAGTCAATAATAAAAATAAACCATAAAGCATTTTAGACATAACCTTAAGCACTAAGACTTAAACCCTAAACACTTTTCTTAATACATAAAAG
Organism: Arachis hypogaea; assembly: GCF_003086295.3. NCBI lineage: Eukaryota > Viridiplantae > Streptophyta > Magnoliopsida > Fabales > Fabaceae > Arachis > Arachis hypogaea. The sequence continues at coordinate 107,001,197 of NC_092053.1, forward strand.
TTATTACTTATGGAATATTTTTTTATCCAATAGTATAAGATTTATTTTTTTTTTATAAAAAGTCACTAATAAAATCAATTCCTAAGGTAAACAGTAATATATAAACTGCCATTATATACTTGATGGATTTAGTAATTTTCTTTAAGTGGGTTTTTACGAATTTCAATCTAAAAAAATTCCTCTTCATTTAATTTGGAATAATCACAACCTTATATATAAAAAGGAGCTATTATATATTAATAGATATATAATCGTAAACTAATAACTACTTTATTTATAATCATTACTATATTTATAAGTAATTTAATTTGGAATAATCACAACTTTATTTATAATTCAATCCTAATTGTGTTGTATATTGGGTCTCACTGCCTTCTTCATTCAGATTAGCAAAGTTTTGATTTTCGCATTGAAATGCACAATTTTATTTGAATCTTCAAATGTCGGAGGACTAACATCGAGCTATAAACCTGATGCAGTGCAAAGTTAGCTTTATAGATTTGGGAAAATTTCTAATTTCTCATAACATACATAATTGATCTCCCTATCCAATGGTATATGCATTCAGATCATTCACTATTTAGGAAAAGGTCTGTGTGCAGCGGGATCTTTGATATGTTTAGGCATTCCTTACTATTGGACTTAGTCAAATTTTAACAAATTTGCTCCCCAGCTTTTGAAATTTGGTGATTATCAATCCTATCGATGGCTTGTCATATGTATTGAGGATACGCTAACTAGAGTCAATAATAAAATCAGTTGCATCAAAAAAATGGTAATACTTAAACTACCATTATATACTTGATGTATTTATTAAGTTTCTTTAAATGGGTTCTACGAATTTTAATCTTCACATGTATAACTAATTTAATATGGCTAATCAATCCTTTATTTAAAAAAAAACTAAATAAAATTAAAAAGTTCTGGTATCTCGAACTATTTTTGCCATGGAGAAGATATTGTGTGGTACATGGGGTGTCGCTATCTTCTTCATTGTCATTAGCCATGTTTTGATTTTGGGATTGAAAAAGAAAATTTAATTTGCATGACAACTGTAGCAGGACTAACATCGAGATATGAACTTGATGAAGTTCAAAGTTAGCTTTTCATAGATTTAGGAAAAATTGCTAATATCTCATAACGTACTAAATTGATCTCCCTATCCAAAGTTCTATGCATGCAGACCATTCACTATTTAGGATATGTTTTGTGTGCAGCTATACTTTCATATGTTTAGGAATTCCTGACTATTGGACTTAGTCAATGTTGAACAAATCTCTTCCCCAGAGTTTGAAGATTGATGATTATCAATCTTATTGATGCCTTGTCATATGTGGATTCTCATAATACTTGATTGCTTTCAATAAATTGTTACATGAGTAAAACAAAAGTCAATTGTATGGATATGTAAATTTGAAGTTAAATAGTTATGATTATTTTATTAGAATACTTAAAAAACTAAGTGGCTAGTGTATATGCTGACAAATATATCAGAAAGTAATAAGGTTAGATGAATAGCTATCATTATTGTAATGGAACATCTACTACATCTAAGGTTACCTTATTTGAATCATTAGGACATGTAGATAATGATATAATGAAATTATTTAAGGTTTTATTAAGATAGATATCAAATGGTAGAAGTTAATTATATTAATTATGTAACTGAATTATGTTAATTATAATTGATGAGACCAAATTTGTTAGCTAATCACCAGGATTGATTAATTGAATTTAAATTTGGTCCACCCCATGATAGTGTTAATTTTCATGACACCAATTAGCCTTTCCTTTTTTGTCAGGCATAACGAAGGCACTGGAGTTTTTCTTTCAATTCATCTAAACGGAAGGCATGCATTAAGTAAGTTCTACCAAGTTAGTTGCATATTTAAACTAATACTATACTTATTGCACTAATGTTAACTGTGGTGACTATCTATTTGTGTTTCCTCCTATTCATTTACATATCAAATGCACTCCACCTATGAATAACGTCAATACTTTTATATCGATAGGTTGAAATATAGAGGAAACTTCAAAACTTTCTTTGGTCTAGTTCTTAGTCAATGTGCAACGAATATCCTGCAAAGATTTATAAAGTCAACAGATCACACTACTATGAACTTTCTTATTCTTGATGTTAGAAAACAGCACACGACATAATTTTGGAAAAAAAATTGTATTGATAGAAAAATGTAATCTACTATTATTCACTACAATTTGGGTTTATATAAAACTAATGAGGTTTTAACCTGTTAAACTTCAGTCCTAAATGGATTAAGTGTTTCGTTTTCGTGTATTAGTTAAAATTCATTTGGCATTTATATAGTCATGCAGATCATTTTATATTAGACATGCATTAGGTCCAGCAATTAAAATTCATTTGGCATTTATATAGTCATGTAGATCATTTTATATCAGACATGCATCATGCCTTATATATGTGCTTTCAAGTATGAAATAGAAACCTTGCTAATGGTAGTATGACGTCTAAATTTTATAAATCTATAGACATTGTTGATAATTTATAAGTGCTATTAGTACTGACAAAGTCTTAATTCATGTGTTTAATCCATAACAATACATATTTCAATACTACCAAAAAACACAAATAACTTGTCCATGAAGACATACAATAGTACTCAAAATGCTAGCATATATAAATCAATACTGGTTATCACATATTGCAATACTTCTAAAAGACCCAAATAACTTGTCCATTAAGGCATATATTAGTACTCAAAACGCTAGCAGACCTAAATTAATACTGGTTGATACATTATATGACCAAAAGGCAAATCATCATGTGTAATTTTCCAACTATACTCAAATATTGATTAGGGTTAATTATCACATTCAACAGTCTGCATCTTTTGCCTCTTCTGGCTACTCTTTTGGCTTAACTTGTTAGTGGAGAGTTGGAAATATTTTTCATTGTCAATGTTCAATGACACTGCATGTTTTACTCCACTAAGAGCTCTCCTAGTTGGGGTCTTGCACTTGAGGCTTGTGACAGAATCCTCCACAACATCCTGTGGAATACATAAGTGTATATTGTGTTAGTTGACAATAAACCAATTATCCCTAGATGTACTTCATATGTTTAAGTTAAAACTTTAAATACACACCACAGAGCACTGAGAATTATTATCAGACTTGAGATTAGCCACAGCAACTGAAACATCCATTGAATTGCTGATCTCATTCTCCTACACAAAGGCACACAATAATCTTTCTTAGTTATTGTAGGCAGTTTCTGAGTTGAATGATTATTATTTTATACAGCAATAGATATATAAGATACATACAGTTAAGAAGTCAGAAGGATTGCTGATGAATTCCATAGGGCAATTTTTTTCTATAATGTCTTCATCGTCACATATCTTCATGATAGTGTAAACCTGGTCATGCTTGTTGATGTTGGCTGTTTTGACATTAATTTTAAAGAGTAACTTCTTGTCCATCATGTTATCAAGGGTTGGGGGGTAACCTTCCCCTTCCAAACACTGAAAATTTTAAAAAATGAATAAATCAAAATTAGTGTATACGCACAAAATATCCAAAAATTTGATATCTAAAAGGGATATATGCTGAACAAACATCTTCATCCTTGATTTGTTCAGCTTGCCTCCCTATAAGCTGTGTTGTTTCTCTATCCCACATTAGCATAGTTATACTTCCTGTTCCATCATAGGCTATAACTTCAACCTTGTACCTATTATAAAATATGCAATACCAATTGTCAAAAAAGATTTCCTCTTAATAAATTCCCCTGCCAAATAGTTCAATAGACCAATAAAATAGGATCAATTCTTTACAATTCATGCAAGTAAGTTAATGTTAATTAAACTGCATCTGAAATGTCACTTGAAAATATTATTCTTGGAAATCTATTAAAGGCATCCAAATTAAGTCTTGTCTCACACCTAAGGGATGCACTGCCATGTGTATGACCACACTTGAAACATTCATATCGATTTCCAATCGGGGTTTCTACTTTTTTTGGACACTTCCTACACGATTTGTAAAACCAATCGTTGTTGCCAGCATTGATAGAGACAATGGTTCCGCCAATCCATATAGGACCTTCCTGCACCAAGCCCAGGTGTAAGTACCAAACCATCATTGTTTAGTTTAGTGAATGCCTAATACACTTAGTTATTAGTAAAAGTGTTAGCTAATTGGACCTCTGTTGAATTGAGTGCATCCTCTATTGATTTCACTATGACACCTCCTCGTTTTAGTTCTGCAGCACCAAATTGCACACCATGACCGGAGACCTGACTAATTCTGACCGAATTAGACCTTACACTGCCAAGCAAGCTGCACATTCATTCTATTAAACAACGTCGTTAATGGGAACACAACAGAAAAAAAGTGCTTCTCATTGACTGTTAGACAAATCTTTTCCGAAAATCATGTACTTCCTTCATGTCAGGATTAACATGTATTTTAGAGACATCAAAGTGGCTTTGAACCGATACCTTATCTGAAAACATAAACAACAAGAATCAGTTTTGCCTTTAGTAAACATGGCTTTATCACATACCAACTTTAGTAAACAAACCACTTTTATTAATGGAGTGGGTTAGGAATTTTAACATGTGATGCATACCATTCCATCGACTGGGTTTAAAGAACTGCAACACCACTATTAGTGGTTCAACCCTGCCATCTTCAAGATGGGGAAGTATGTGATCGACCATGTCACCAAACAACACACAATCAAGATTGTTGTTACTGCGTAACACAAAACCCCTACAAATCCACATTAAACTGATGTATAATGTTTCAAAAAACACAAAACTTGTCTATTTTATTCAAGAAACTTACTCTAGGTCTGCTATCACAACCACTATACGTTTTGTCTCATTTCCTTTGCTTGTGATTATATCTCTTGGGTCCTCCTTCCCAACAACCTCCCAGATTATGTCTAACTAACAATGAATGATATAAAATAAGTCACAATATCAAGGATACTGGAAAGGATGGTTACTATCTAAAGAAACATACAAAGTAGTTGCTTACCCAATAGTTGAGAATCATCAAGCTTTTCGGCAGCAAGGAGCTCTGGGATAGGCTTCAAGCAAAAGGATTCGAGAGGAAAACTTGGATTTTCCACACGAACAACAACTGTTCTGTGGGAAAAGTTCAAAGTCCACCGATTTCTTGTTGTTTTAATCTTCTCCATCTTGTCCACAACTATGAAGTTACTCATAGTGTACATTTTAAACTCCTCAAAAAAACCTCTCCACTTCTTGAATAAACCTTTATTGATTGACGCTTGGATCCTTCCTCCCTGCAAAAGAAAATTCATTTGCTATAAGAATCTCATTTATCAACAACGAACTGAAATGAAGTAAATAAAGTTAACAGCTTACCTTAATATCTTGAAGTACCATCTCTATGCTATTAATTTCTTTTTGGTTGTACCTATTTGAGTTTTCCCATATATGAACAACATACACCTGAAAATTTCATTCAAGCTTCTTGGCATTGACATTCATTAGCATATCATATCCTTCAGACATTTTTACACAAGTTTGAAAAAATTAGACTGCTCTGTGTTTATTGGTGAGAAAGTATTTCACTACCTTTTATACTATAATTTGAAATCTGATTTATATCCATTGAGAACGAGCTGGGTTGGTATACTACTCTATATATTAAACTCATTTTACTGTGTTGTATTAGATTGCCAGATGTCATTAAATTAAGAGATACACTTGTCAAGCAAAAAATAATCCACATATCAACTAAAGACCACTACTACATTCCTATTATATATTAATAGATAGATATCATATAATACTGGAGCTAGTTCATAAGCTCCTATTAAGAATTCTTAGTGGATACATAATAAATATAGAATAATGCTACACATCTAAATTTTTTATGAACTAAATTTAATCAAGTTAAATAATAAAGTTTAAAATAATACTAGCCAATAGCCATAATTAATTTTTATTATATTAGACTAATTTAATTGAACCTAATTAACAAAAAAATATAAATGTGTAGCATTATTCATAAATATAATGCATTACACCATGTTCAAACAGGCCGAAGGACTTAAGTTAGATTAAGGAATTTATCTCTTTATGTTTTAATAATGGATCTCAACTCTCAAGTGCTTAATAAGCTCAATTCACAAACCTCAGAGAATTGCATATATGTTTTATATCACCCATTATTTAAATTCAAAGTATTTAGAAGATTTAATTTTTGATGTATTGTATTTTTTTCTTTTTCAATTCAACTAGGTATTCTTTAAAAATAGTATAATATTCAGCTTTTTATTATAAAAATTTAAAAAAAATAAAACAAACACATTTAAATAAATTTAGTGTCTTTTTAAAATTGAATACACATCTAAAATACAAACTAAATAAAATTAAAATTTAAAATTTAAAATTTCTATTTCAATTTTATTATTTTTAATTATTAACAAATTATCATTTAAATACACTTTCAAAAATATAAATTCAGTAAAATTGAAGATTTAATTTGTCTGTTTGATTATTCGTTCGCGCCGTTCGTCCGCTTTGCCGTTCCTCTACAACGCCGTCGTCTGCCTCGCTCGTCCTTGGCATCGCCTTCCTCCTCGCCGATCAGTCCGCAGCCTCGCTTCGTCCTACTCCTCGTAGCGTTAGTCCTCATCAGCGTCGCTAATCCTTCTGCGTCGGAAGTGGACCTCGGGTATTTTGGATGTGTTTAAGAGAAAGCGATTCATGGTTAACTGTATGTATCTGTTTAGTTATTCAATTACATTGGTTTTGCATGCCGTGTACAACATCCTAATTTGCATTGGAGAATGGTTTAGGTAGAAGAACAACCTAAAGAATTACAATCCTCAAATTGTCAATACTGTTGTATCTGTAATTACGGCCACTGCAAGGGTTTAAATTTTTTATTTATGATTTTGAATGTGTTTTAGAAATATTATGTGTATCACCTCATAATTTTAAATGTGTTACAATTATTTTTTAATGTTTAAATTTAAATTTTAGATTTATGATTTTAGATGTGTTTCAAAAACATTTTCTATATAAGTTAATAATTTTAGATGTGTTATAATTGAAAAAGAAATTACGGCCACTTTAAAAAAAAGCGGAGAACGAGAAAGAAGAATAGAAGAAAGAAAAAAATCGTGTTACAGAAAGAGAAGGAACGTAAAAGAAGGAAATAATAACTAATTATGAAGGTAGGAAGTTAGAGAAATTTTAGTTTTTAAAATTTAAATTAATCTTAATTATAAATGTGTATCTAAAAATTAAGAATATGTTTTAATTAAAAAATAATTAAAAAATATTAAAAAATGACCAAAAACTGAATTTTATTGTACAAATAGCATTTTTTTTTTTTTTTTGTATGTTGGTCACTTTTTTTTCCTTGATAAACGAGGTGAACGTCAACTAATATGTTAAAGTAAGGCAACTAGGAGGGGTGTGAGAGATTTGGGTAATATGCATGAGAATTTACGATAACAATCCAAAATTTGAGATTTGGAATAACAGTGCATGTATATACAAGTTTTATGGTCAATCTTTTTCCCACTAAACGGTAAATTTCTATAAAAATAGAGATTTATCATTGATTTTTGACCGAAACTCTGGTTATCCAAAAGAAAAACATCAATATATACAGTTATCCTAAGTAAACTAATAATTGCTTAAAACTACTAATATTTAAAATTATTAGATTATATCTCAAAGTATCTTTGGTAACTTAGAATTTTGTGCATTAGCTTCATCATGACTGTAAGAATATGGTAGCTCAAATGTTCATTTCCTAATGGCCGTTGTAACCATTAATCATAATGTAATTTCTATAATACTTTCCTTTTCAATAATTTAGCTATTTTTATTAAAGCAAAAATCAAAATTTGTGGCCTGTAATTGTTAGTCTTGCGAACCTATCGTCAGACCAAACTTACACATCACGACTGGTAAATGATAAATGATAAAATTCAGCTCAACAAGTTTAAACAAATTTATCAAGATTTATACTTGGGCTACAAACTCAATGGAAATTGTCAACTTAATCACTTTCAAGGAAAAAAATGAAAAGAAATATAACGGAAAACAACCAACTGATCTGCCTGCATCTAGTATGGATTTATTTATTTATTTATTATTATTATTGGATTAGTTTATGCAAAGGGACTTCAGTAATTTCATTTTCTTAAGTAAAATAATAACCATCCTATGTGGCAAAAAACAAATTCTGAAAAGTTACAAAATAGAGAAAAAAATGACCAAGAAATCTCGAATAATCTATTTTGATAGTAAACTTTTCAATTGTTATAAATATATTTTTTTAATAGAATTGAAAAAGAAAAAAAAAGAATATTAGAAGCCAATAGAATTTATTATTTTTAAACAATAATATATAACAATATTTTAAAGTGTTAGCTAAAACTATATTGTTAAATTATGAGACTAAATGAATTAAACTTATGACTAAAAGTATTGACTGAAAATAATAAATTATGTTGCTCTTAAAGTTTTGAACTTTTTATCCAGAAAAGTGATACTTTTAACTTTAATAGCCTCTGAGGTATATGTAGGAATTTATTTTGGTGAGCTTTTACGAAAACTAAAATTTCAAGTAATAATTTTAAAAGATATTTTAAAAAAATAAATAATTTTATGTTTAGATATTTTATATAAAAATATTTTTTTATTTAATAATTATAATTAAATACAAGACTATAAAAGTAATTTTATTTATTTATTATGTTACAAATATTTTTTAAGTAAAAATATATAAATTATAACTTTTAAATTTTTTTAATTTTTATTATTATAATTTTGTCAAACATATTAAAAATAAAAATAAATTTTTTTAAAAAATTTTCTTTGACACAATTTAACGGTGCTCAAATAAGCTCATAATCCGCCAGTGAATTACTGAATTATATTACTTTTGGATATCATTGTTTGTGATTTGTCATCACTGTTGTCAAGTCTTACAATAGAATCCTTATTAAGAATCACATCGGCAAAGGACTAGAGCAGAAATTGAATAAAAAAGAGGAGAATAGATTTAACTACCCACCCATAAGGTAAATGATTCAGGGTGAATGACTCAATGGTCTGGCATCTTATTTCATCAACGCTGGTGAAAGATTAAATATTATTCTCTTACACTGATAGGTATTTAGGTTCAATAGCTAATATCTTTCAAAATTTATTAGGCCCTACAATAGCCCATTTACTAAAGCCCAATTATCCTAATAGTTTTTTCAACAAAAAAGTCTAATAATTCTAGAATGGCATTATAATTTTTTGGGCAAAATACTTATATCACCTAGTAGCAGCCCAATTTTACAAATATCACCCAAAATAAAAAATGATTTGTGGATCACTCAAAACCTTTCTCTATATAAATCGAACTAGCATATATCGATTTAGAAGTGTACTAAATTGAATTAGGTAGCTTAGAATTATTAGGCTTGGGTGAAATACATATAATTCGAATCAGGCTAGGAGAATTTAGCACACCGTTTCGAAGCACATGGTAATTTGAATTAGCCCATGGTTTCGTGCATATAATAAATTGAAATAGGTGGGTTCGATTTAGCCCATGATAAATCTAGCCTCCCTAATTCGATAAGCTCTCCTCACACTAAATTTACCTAGTCTAGTTCGATTTACATGCAGTCTCCCTTTATATAATTCGAATCCCTTTCATTTGAATTACATTTTACCAACCACATCCCCACCAAATCCAAAGAAAGCGTTGCTGCCAAGCATAATGGCAGACAACCTGAATCGGATCTACCGTTTAGATGGAGTCGCACATATCGCTGATAGTGTGCACGCTGAGGTTAGTACAATAAAACTTAAAATGTCTTTTTATGTTGTGTTAAAAAAATGCCATGTGCTAGGTAGAGATAAATCGGCTAGATCTTGTTTATTAACATGATTAGAAGGTATAAACTTCTAGTAGTAGTTAGAGGTTTCAGTTAGTGATCACAATGTGTTAGAAGTCATTTACGTAAAATGAAACTTATTAGAAGGTGAATATTATAATGGATAGAATCTGATAATCTCGATGAGGGGTAATAGAATTAGCTAGAAGGATGGTAGAGTGTTAGAGTATACAAATTAAAAAATTGGATGTTTGATAAGGGATTATGAGGATTTCATAGATGTATGGTCAAAGTAAGAAGACAATAAAGAAAAATTATTTGAGATAAATTTGTTTTTTTTGTTTTTTTTTTGTTTTTTGTTTTTTTTTGGTGAAATTGTGTGATTGTAATAGTATTTTTTAACTTCACGCAGCTCCATCGCTGCATATCGAGTATGAGGAGGCAGCTACACCACCCCAAGCTGGAGTACTCTGCTCGTCCTCATGATCGCTATCATCGGCAATCGTGGCAGGCTCCACATCATCATGATCGTCATCCTGAAATACATCTTCGACACCATCTGGGGCTGCACCTTGTCTGAAATCTTGGACCACATCATCAACTAGCGGCACGGTCTCAACTCGTTCAGTGTCACGAGTGCGGTCCAGGTCTGCAGCGAAGGACGGGGAGGCCACCAAACATGCATTAGGCTCAATCACGAGCAGAGATGAAGAGGCACCAACAGGCCTCGAACTCGACCCGGCAGCCATGGCTGAATGCATGTAAATCCGGTTAGAACCTCCAGAGTTAGAGACCACATCTACAAGCTTGGCCAACAGCTCAGGGATCATCACCTTCGAAAATTGCCGACGACAATGGAACAACACTTCCAAATCTTCATCATTGCTTATGACGAATGAATCATACTTCACATCATCCCGCAAAATCGAAATCGAAATTCTGTAGAATAACTTCTCCACCCATTTCACGCGTTGCAGACCCAGTTTTTCGAATTATGTTATCCTTAAACTCGGTGAAACTCGTCGAACCTCTAATGAAAACACTGAGCGGATCCTTATCCGTAAACTTAATTCCGGAATGTGTTTTTTTCTTAATCGACCCTCTATAGTGTATTAAAATAAAAAGACTCTCATCACTAGCCATTATGAGGCTCACTATGATGGAGAACACACATTCCACTGCTATTTATACACATTGGTTTCCTTGTAAATCGAATTATGCTGCCTCCATTTAATTTTGTTGATGAATCAATAGTAAATCTACTCAACCTATTTTGATTTATGTGATTTGGACTCCATCATGGTAAATCGAAAAAGGCCAGTTCGATTTACTTGGAGCGAGCATAAATCTACTTGGCCTGTTTTGATTTAGTTGGGTTGTTGTAAATTGAGATTGGCTGATTCGATTTACATGTTGAAAGTAATTCTACTCATGCTAATTCAATTTATATAGAAGGTTGCTTTGGGTAATGTTAGTAAAATTGGCTTCACTTTAGTTTATTCCAGTATTTTGCCTTAATTTTTTCTTTGATAAAAAGAATTAAATGAAAATACTAAATTAATGAAAATATAATGTAAAATTCTAAAATAATATTATTATTTTGACTCACAAAAATGAACAAAAAAATTTATTTTTTTAAAATTAATTTCAGTTCGAAAAAATACGGATTTTGGGATAAAAGACAAATAATACATGTATTTAATTCAACCTTTTGTTGGGTCATCTAAAAATTTATTTAGAACATATATATAAAAAATCAATGAAAAATTGATCTTTAGATTATTTTTATTTTTTTAATATTTTTTCAATCACGTAAAAGATATAAAAAATATTTAAAATAAAATTACCAAATTAAGAAAAGATATTTTTTTAATCTTTTAAACAGACTTGTAAAAAATTATATTGATATTTATAACTTTTTAACATATATCTCTAAATATTTAATATATTTTTCAAATTAAAATATTCTTAAATATAAAGTATCATTCCTTTTTTCAAAAATTATTTTATCAAAAATTAATTCTTTTCATGGACAAAATAATAATTTCTTCTTAAAAAACAAGCATAATGAGGATATCAAATATTTCTACCAAAAGTCTACAACATTATATTCAATGAAAGTAATAAGAGTAAACTACCATTTGTACCCACGAAATTTGAAAACGCTGACATATCTACCCATAGAAAAAAGAAATTACCATTTGTACCCATAAAACATGAGTTTTGCACAACAAAAATATCCAAACACTAAAAAATTATCTAAAAATCCCAAAATACCCTTATCATTACCACTGCTACCATCATCCCCATCTCTCTCTTCGCATCACATGAACACTCTCCGATCTAACCTCCATTTCTCTGCCACAAACCACCTCATTGCCACTCCTTCATCACCATAACCTTCATCTTTGGAGGAATCAAAATCAACCCAGAGAGGAATTTGAAATGGATGAATATGGGTGAGAGTCAAAATTGGATCTTGGTTTCAGCTGAATCTGAAGCTGTTTGAGGGAACAAAACATTGAAAAGGGTGTCATGGAGAAAGCTAATAGAAATAGGGCGAAAAAGAATATAGATCCAAGGTGAGAAGAGAGTGAGGAGAGAGGATCAAATCTAAACAATCAAACACAGAAGCCTCATGTATTTGGATTCACTTTTTCTAGGAGAAAAGAAAAATGGTGAAAGAGACAGAAAGAGAGAGAGAGAGCTCACCGCGATTTTGGTTCGCAAAGGGGACCGCGGTGGCGGCGGCTGGCGCGGTGGCCCGTCAAGGGCACTGGTTCGGTAATGAAGAGAAGGTAGCCCCGGTAGGTGAGGTTGGTCGGCGGTGAAAAGAGGAGAAGGGGGCACTGCGGCTCTAGGGTTGCTAGCGGCAGCGAAGCAGGGGCGGAGTGGGTGCGAAGGTCCTCTGGTCGACAAGACCGAGACATGGAAGGAGAGAAGGAGGGGTGGTCACTGACAAGGGTCTCTGACGCAGTAGGCTCTGGTTTGAGGCCGATGGTGATAGTGGCGAGGAGAAGCTGGCGCGGTGCTCCTGGGCTGGCGGAGGTCCGCGACGTTGCTAGCGGAGAAGGCTGAACGATGATGAGGAGGGTGAGACGGTGGTTTGTGGTTGATGCTGGGATTGGGTGGCTGTGAACATTGAGAGAGAGGAGGGAGGATGAGGAGGGTGAGACAGTGGTTTGTGGTTGATGCTGGAATTGGGTGGCTGTGAACATTGAGAGAGAGAGGAGGGAGGAAGGAGATGATAGTGTGGAGAGAAGGGTAATTTAGGGATTTTAGATAATTTTTTAGGGTTTGGATAATTTTGCCTGTAAAAACAATTTGTTATGGGTACAAATGGTAATTTCTTTTTTCTATGGGTAGATATGTCAGTGTTTTCAACTTTCGTGGGTACAAATGGTAGTTTACTCAAGTAATAAACAAAGAAATAACATAGGTCCTGTAGCATAATGAACTTTTATACAATAATTATTTTAGAACTATAATCTCTAATTGTAGAAATTTTTTGACAAAATTTAAAACATGCTAAGTATCTCATAATTATCTTTAGAGTATAATTTTAATTTGACAAAATTTTAAAATATACTAGATATCTCATAATTTATAAATATCAATATAATTTTTTGCAAGTCTGTTTAAAGATTAAAAAAAATATTTTTAATTTGATAATTTTATTTTAAATAATTTTTTATATCATTTACACGATTGACAAAATATTAAAAATAAATTAAAAAATATTTCAAAAATTAATTTATTATTATTTTTTATATATACTTTTTAAATAACTTTTTAGATGACCCAAAAAAGAATTAAATACATGCATTATTTGTTATTTATTCCCAAAATGTATATTTCATTATTTTGTCAAACTAAAATTAATTTTAAAAAATAAAAATATTTTTTTTTGTTTTTAGTTCATTTTTTGTGGGCCAAAATAATAATTTATTTTAATAATTTATATCATTTTTTGTTGAAAGATTTTACATCATATTATCAATAATTTAGTATGTTTATTTTAATTTTATTTTGACCCAAAAAATATTCTTATGTTATTTTAAAATTATCAGGATAATTGGGCTTAAATAAGAATAAAATTCTACATCCAGGCAAAATACTTAACGAAGTCTAACCAAATTGTTATAACAACTTTTTAAATCACGCGCTCCTTCTCCTTCTCTTTCTCCTCCTCCTCGTCTTTTTTCTTTTTCTTCTTCTTCTAAATTCGCGCAGGTTCTTCTTCTTCCCTTATTCTTATCCTCCTCTTTCTTCTTCTTCTTCTTCTTCTTCTTCTTCTTCTTCTTCCAAATTCGCACATGCATATTCTTCATCATCATCATCATCTTCAATGTTGCGTCTTCTTCTTTTTCTTTTTCGTTATCATCATCACCAATAATACCAACATTTTGCAAACATCTTTATTAGTTCTGATTTTTTCTGCTGCCATCATTAAATAATTTCGGTTCATTTCTTAATTTATTTCGGTTCATTTATGTGTTAATTGAGGTTCACTTGATGCTGCTGATAAGTATTGATCAAATTTTTTATTTCTTAAGTAATTTCGGTTTATTTTTTAGTTTAATTGAGATTCATTTTAGATTCAGAAATGAATTTGATGTGTTTTTGTTAATGATTGAGTCTTTTTTAGCAAAAAAGAATGAAATTATTTATTATCACTTGATGCTGCTGATAAGTATTGACCAAATTTTTTATTCCTTAAGTAATTTCGGTTTATTTTTTAGTTTAATTGAGATTCATTTAGATTCAAAAATGAATTCGATGTGTTTTTGTTAATGATTGAGTCTTTTTTAGCAAAAAAGAATGAAATTATTTATTATCACTTTATTCAATTGTATTAGATTTCATTCCATTCCATTTAATTTGTCTTGAAAGTCATTCTAATTATGTGGACAAATTATTCATCGACAATATACATGAACTGCAAAATGAACCGAAAATATTATCAAAGTGAAACCACTATATAATACCAAATGAACCGAATATGTTCATTATATAAATTCGAATTCAGAAACACCTGCGTCTAGAATGAACCAAAAATATTATCAAAGCAAAACCATTGTATAATACCAAATAAATTAAATATTGTCCATTATATAAATTCAAATTCAATTCAAAATGTTAGTTTTTGTTAGCAAAATGTTGGTGTTGTTGATGATTACGATAACAAACGAAGAAAAAGAAAAAAAAGAAGAGGAGGAAACAGAAAAATAAAAGAAGATAAAAACAAAAAAGTTATGTTATTGAAATGCGCATATAATACATGCTAGGGTGATAAAAGTAATTTTTGTTAAATTTAGACCAACTCTTAATTACTAAAAATACTTAAATGTATAGTTGCACTGTTTAAATAAATGAGATATTATAAGGTGTGATAGTTTTTGAAAGAGGAATGTACCCAACAGCGTAAAAGAATGGTTATCTTTCCCCAACTTTGGTGAAAAAGATGCCAAGGACCATTGAATCATCCACAAGTCTATGTGGTCCGTTTCTTTCTTTCTTTTTTTTTTTTTTTGTTAATAATTTTTAAAAGTTTAGATAATTTTTGAAAACATATTAGAGAGAATTTTTTAAAAGTAAACTTGTATTTATTAAAATTAAAATATCTAATATAACTTTATATATTAATTAATATTTAAATTTAATTTTTATATTAATGTCTATTATAATATTTTTAAATTTTAAAAATTAGTTTACCAAACATGTTTGTTATTGTTTGTATTTATTAAAAGTCATTTTTAATTTAATTTATCAAATATAGATGCTATAATTTTTAAAAAGTTATCTTTTAAAAGTTAATTTTTATAAACTATTTTTCAAAAGTAAAAATTTAACCAAACTAAGTCTAAGACTTGATTGGGTAAAACTTTTTGAAAAGATGTTTGTGCTTTTTAAAAGCATAAGTACCTCATTTTACGTTTGGTAAATAAAAAAGCTCATATGCATGTACTTGCAGTTTTTAAAAGCTAAAGATGCTTTTGAAAACACCTAAAAAGAAATTTTTTAAAGTTAGCTTATACTTATCAAAATTAAAAAGTCTAATATATCATTATACATTAATTAATATTTAAATTTAATTCTTATATTAATATTTATTATAATATTTTTAAATTTTAAAAACTATTTAATCAAATACATTTGTTATGGTTTATGCTTATTAAAAATTATTTTTAATTTAATTTTTTAAATATAAATGCTACAACTTTTAAAAAATAAAGTCTAAATGTCACATTAACAAAGCTGATCAATATACTCAAAATTAAGCATTCCTATAACATTTAAATCTTAAATAGTTTTCTTTTTCTTGAATATCAAAAGTATATAAAAACATTCATAGCGTTCACTTAAAAATAAATAAATAAATAAAATAAATTACTAAAGAGTGCAGATATGAGAGCATATGAATTATGAAAGAATATATAACTGTATATATACCACTTGCATCGTGTGAAGGAAATCCATAAGATCACACGCTGAAAATTAACATGAGTTTTCTCAGAAACTTCACAGTCAATGAAATAATAAGTAAAAGAAGGAAGAATCTTTTAATATGAATATATTATTGATATCAGGAAAACTAATACGTTAATGACATATTTGAATAGTACTAGTGTCTCTGTGTATATATAATCCCAATATATATGAGTGCAAGAAATATAACTGATAATAAGAACAAGCACAGAGGAAAAAAAATTGAAGGCATTTTGCTGCCCAAGTATATATGATGATGAGCACATACATAATTGAAATATTTATATATTTATAATCCGTTCTAGGTTGATAACTTGAAAACAGGTTTCTTTCCAGATTCAGGTTTCTTCATGAAATGTCCTAAAACTTTGGCATAGCGACGTACCAACTTGTTGAACTTGAGGCCATTGAGATTGTTGTTATTCTCCTTCTGTGGCACCACAACAAGCTGAAGCTGCTTCTCTTCCTCGTTGAAGTGCTCTCCTAGCGAGTTCCTTCCTTTGTTATTATTGCTTCCTCCTTCGCCATTGCACTTGTTTCTTGATGAGTTTTTCTCATCAACTATGTTGATCAGCTGCTTCAAGCTTTTGCGTTCACTGTTATTGTTATCATCACTCTTCTTCGGTGACACTACAGGCTTGAATTTCTCATCATCATCATCATCGTTGTTGAATTGCACCATCACCGGTAAGTTAAGCTTCCGCGTTCTTCTCGACATGCTGAGATCGTAGTGGCGCTTCATCGCTGGGGACTGAACTTCCATCTTCGCTACGCCGGGAAACTTAATTGAAGCCTAGAATTGAAGCATGGGTTGTTAATTACATATCTAATAGAAAATTTAATGGAGATTACTCTTGAAGAAGAAAAGGAGAAAGGGAATGAAAAAAATGGTTAGTTTCTTAAAGAGCAAACTAGATGTGGGGGGGTTAGTCTGTAGGGCTTTCAAAAAGGTAAAATGTCTGTTTTCTTGGTTGTCCACCTGTGAGAATTGAAAGATTAACCCTCCAATGCCCAAGCAGCTCAAGAAAACGAAGTGTTGGGAAATTGGTACCAAACTCTTGGGAATTCAGTACAAATGGGCCAATGAAGAGCCTAAAAGAGATCACTTTTACTTGGCCCAAAGTCCAAACCTAACTCTGGTCGAAATAATAAATTAACTCGAGTTGGACAAATAGTTAACTTAATTGTTTGTTTAAAAAATTATTGAGAATTGCCGATGAGTTGTATCTCACATGATATTTGTCTCTCCTCGCTTAAAAATTTTGGGTTTGAGCTTCACTTAATGTAATGACAAAATAAAAAATAACTGTTAAAAATTTAAATCTCACTTGATGCACCTTAAAAATTTGAATAAATAAATAATCTAATTTTTTAATAAATAATTTTGGATTTAAATTCTAAAAACAATAAAGCCTTTGAAAGGGGACTTCTACTAGCTTCTTAATTAGGGCTACAGGCTAATTCTGTTCATCCATGCTAAGAAGGTTAGTGGGTTTGTTGCTTTCATGTTATAGTGGGAGCTAAAGACACTTCAATCTACGTCCACATCATTAATTTCTACCCAATCATGTTATATTTTCCTCGAGCACGTGGTAATGCGGACGGCTTAGGAAGAAACTAGAATTGGAAATACATAATTGCTAATTAATGTACATTACATCACCTCACATATTAATACGGGTATTTGCATAGTGATAGTCCGATATAGTCCGATATATCCTGATATGATTAAGTCTTAAATCATATGGTTATTTATAGCCTTAATTTTAGAAAATTATTTTATTAAAAGTAATTAAGGTAAGTTTCGATTTATTGAATTTGAGATAAGTTATGATTATTATCTAATTTTATAATTATTGGATTATTTTCTATATTTGAATTATAAAGTTGATAGTTATGAAATAATAAGGATTTTATACGATTTGGATTAGATAAGTAATATTTTAAATATTACTATTGCTATTTTGGAAAAATGAAGAAAATAAGTATATTATTTCTAATTATTTGATTTGGACATTTTATTAAAACTAATTTGTAAAAAAATTGATGAGCAAGTAGTATTTTCTATATACCTCTAGTGTTGGATTTAATTTGGGTTTCAATTACTATATTATTCCCAATTTTATTTGAAATTACCAAAATGCTCCTAACCCTAACTTTATTCAAAAACCCTAACCCTAAAACCCTGACCCAGTACCCGTTTCCCCTCTCTGAACCAGCAGTAGCAGCTGCTGCCCTCTAACCTAAACACACACACACACAGTATCTGAAGGAAAAGAAAGGGAAGGTAGAATCGGGAAAAAGAAGAAGGAGGGAAGGGGGCTTATACCGCCGTTCAGCTCGCCGCCACTATGTCACACCGCCGTGCCTCACGCCTCGCCGCCATCATCCTCACGAGCATGGAGGAAGCCTTTCTACTGCCAATGCTGCCCGTGAAGGCGACGCCGTCGCGTCAGAGCTCAGGCGAGAGGGAGAAGGTCGCGAAGGAGGAGGGAACCGCGCTGTTCTGCTCCGCCGTCGCCACTGAAGCTGCACCCAGTCCCTAGTCGCCGCCACGCCAAATACAGGAGTGGCCGCCATCGCTGCAGAGGAGTCACGTGGCCACCGTCGCATCCTCGCACAAAGAGAGAGAGGGATGCGCGAAAGGGGACCCTTTTCCGCCACTGTCGTGCCGTGAGCGCCGATTTGGTGTTTGCCGCCGCCGAGCTTCCATAGCCGCCGCGTTTCACCACGGTTGAGGGCGTCTCCATCGTCGCACCTTGGCCGATGGCATTGCCGATTTGCTGCTCCGCGGTGCCTAGCTGGAGCTCCTGTTGCTAATGCCGGATATCGGTGGTTGCCGGAAAACACCACTGTTGTTGTTGCCGAAGGAGGGAGAAGCCGTGCCGCTGTTCTGGCCGCCGGAGCTTCTGGCCGAGCCTCAACCGCCGGGAACGCTGCTGCCGCCACCGAGCTCCACTGCCGGTAAGGCTTTTAAGTTGAGTTTCCCTTCTGTTGAGTTTCCTGGAACTTCATCGTCGCTGCGTGTGGTCCAGATCACCGCTGCTGCTTGGGGCTGACTGCCGGGGGCCACCGCCCAACCGGTTCAGAGGGTGCTGCGGTTCAGTTCAGCCGTTCTCTCTTAGTTTCAGTAAGTATTCCTGTTTTGAGAGCCTCGCGTTAGTATTTTGTTGTGTATGGTTAATGAATATGAGTTCTGATAGCGTGGGGTCGAGTCCTGATTATTGTATGTTGCGATTAGTGTCGATATGGTTATTGCGGATATGGCTTGAAGCTGAGGTTGCGGTTGTTGATGATTTTGGGTTGAGGCGGAAAGGACTCTGTGATGCGTTTGAGTTATGGAATTTGCGTTTTGAGGTAGGGGCGCTTTCCGAAAACTATAGTTTATTATTGGAATTATTACATATGGATACTGGTGTGAGATATGGTGTATTTAGTGATTGTATCTGCCTTATGTATTATTTGATTGACTCGAATGATTATGGATGTTTGTTTGGCTGAATCATTGTGCGGCTTTGTGAAATGTAATGTTTTGAAGTGATTCTTTAAAAATTTAAAATATGAGTTTAATCCGTTGAGGATTGATTTGATTTGAGTCAATTATTTGATGACGTGAAAAGTCGAATGCACTTTTGAATTCAGCCTAGTTTACTTTAATTGACTTGATCTTGGACAAATGATTTGTTACTGAACCGTTTCTTTAAAGCTTTGGAAATGAGTTAAATCGGTTGATATTGAGTTGACTTTGAAATGGTTTTCTTGAGATATGCCACTGAGGCGACTGTTGGATTTAGCTTGCTTTGAATTGATTTCTGGTTTTGAGCTGTTGAAAAGGAATGAGAAACGGTTTAGTTGGGACCCGAACCGGGTGGCAAAAGTCCAAGTTTTAAGGGAGGTGCTGCCGAAATTTCTACAAAATCTTAGTCTTGTTTAAAAAGTTATTTAAAAAGGATTGGATTTGAGAAGTTGTATTATTTGATTTATTAAGAAAATATTTATATTTTCAAGCTTAATTTATTTAGTGAACTTTATGCCTTGAGTTTGACTTATTTAGAAATGAACTATTTTTACCGTTTGAATCATTGAGGGAAAGAATGATGCTCTAATATTGATTTCAATATAAAAAGGAGCTTTTAGTAATTTCAAAGGAATCTAGACTTTTGATTGAGTAATTAAGTTTGAGGCATTTTGGAAGAGTTAGAAAAATGGATTCCAAAAAGAAACCTGAAAGTGGTTTGATTCAAATGAACCGGTTCCTTTTCAAATGAGTTAATTTTTGGACCGGGTTGGAACTTGTGATTTTGTATGGTCGGTTTCATAATAAATTCAGTTTTATTTACTTGAACCGAGAATCCATGATTTTAAGAGTTTCAATGAATTTTGAGGAATTGATATAGGTTGACCTTCCCTAAAGACTTGGGACTCTGCCGAGAAACTTTTGTTATAAAATCCCATTATTGTATGGGTGATTTTGAATACTTTGAAATAAATCCTTAACTTGCCATGGTTTTGGAAGTTTTGGAAAGAGAATGCCGAGAGTGGCTTTGTTTTAAAAAGGGAACTCACTTTGAGTAAATTTGGCTTATGAGCCTGAGATGATTTGAGAAACGAGATTTCTAAAGCCAAGGCTGAAAAGAGTTGAAACTTGATTTCAAAGTGAAATGATTTGGGAAAAAGTGATTTATGGCTTAAATGCCGATTTTATGAATTGATGATGTTGAAGGTGGAAGTGCTGTTTTGTTGTGAGCCGGAATAGCTGTGTATGATTATACATATTGGTTGGTTCTGGATTGAACCGTGAGCCGAAATGGCTGTGTATGATATGAATATTGGTTGGTTCTGGAATGAACCGTGAGCCGGATGGCTGAGATGGATGTTGATCCATGGATGAGATTGAATGCATGTTTATGCTGAATCATTGATAAATGTGAATGTTGCACTTTCACTATCGGAGATAAGAGTTTCCCTGGGAGAAAGCAGTGGCTAGCCACCACGTGCTCCAGGTTGAGACTCAAAGCTCTTTTGACCCTATGTCGTAAGTGTGGCCGGGCACTGTGAAAGTCCCGGATGAGCTCGCCCCCATAAATATTCACCAGTGAAGGTGATGGATATGGATCATGATTATGATCAAGTTTATGATGAGTATAACTCGAGTTGGGGATGCGCGACTGAGGGACAGTCCAATGGTTAGCTACCAGGACTTGTCGGGTTGGCTCTATAACCGACAGATGATATCATCAGCCACTAGGGACAGGCATACATCATATGCATCTATGTGACATTGTTTGGGTGTGCATATTATACTTGGTGTGCCTATGTGATTAATTGCTAATTGTTCTACTTGCAATAACTGTTTGTTTGTGCTTGCATCTTCCTATTTGTGTTTGTTACTGGGACTCTGTTGGACTGTGGTGATTGGTTGATAGTTGGATTGTTTGGGCCTAGGGCCGTGGTTGAAATGAGATAAACCGATGGTTGATTTCGGTTTTGTGTTTCTGGTTTGGAATAAAATATGAAAGGCTTTTTTGGTTCAGCATAGATAAACCATTTTGAAAGGCTTTTGAGTTTTTGAGAATCGAACGGTTCTTCTTTTAGAAAAGATTTTCAGACTTTACTTTTACTGTAAACCATTGTTTTTGGAAAGGAGGCATAAGACGGTTATTAATCACTAGTACGGTTTATCTTCACGTATCCTATTACAGTAATTCCCAAAAACCCTCTACTGAGAATCCTTTCGAGGATGGTGTTCTCACCCCCCTACATTTTTTTCTTTCAGGATATGGGCGCAGAAGTCACAAAGAGTTTATTTAGTTGTTGATATGCTCTGTATTGCTTTAGATTATTATTCATTGTACCCTCGCCTTTATCTTGATACATTCTGTAAGAGGGATAGGAATTCATGGTTAATGCTTGTAATATGATATATATATCTATGTATATATATGGATGTATCCTTTGTGAGTTTTTATAAGTTGTATGGTATCTATGGATGTATGTTATCGAACGAAAGTATTTTTGGGAGCGGTATTGCAGTTTAAAATTTTAAACAGGCTCATATTTTAGTATTATATAATATAAAAGTCGTCGTAATGTCCGAACTATCAGAGTCGCGTAGCCGGAAGCGTGAGCTTTGGTAGTTAGGGTGTTACATTATGGTATCAGAGCGGTCTTTCCTGTAGAGCCTGAGGAATGGACCGACTATGCTTCAATTGCATACTCTGATCGTTTGTCATGTATTAGGTCTTGTCGAATGACGAGAATTAGAGCTTTATGCACATGGCAATCTATTGATTAACGCTGTTAGTCTTGCATTGCATAATTCCTGATATTAAGTTTGGCCGGCTTAATACTAGTGAATTATGTATATGAAGGCACTGATGGGTTATCATAGATGTTATACGAGTTTTGAGTAAAGCGAATCGCGGGTTTTGGGAATGTTAGAAACTATTTCTCGAGGCTATTCAGTTGTGTATTTTGAATTCTGTTCGAGTCGACCTGTTCTTTCATGTCCTAACTTGAAGTTCTTGTTTGCTAATCCTTTTGAAAAGTAGTTTGATTCTTCAATTCTATTCCTCTATTCCTATGCATTCTTGTTTGATCTTAATTGCATATACTTGTTTGCAATCCTTGTTACATCTATCTTTCTCTGTTTGAGTTCTTCTTGATTCAGGTATTCTTCGATATAGCTTTGAACTTGTCTTAATGCACTGTGCCTTTTAACTCCGGGTTCTGAGTCCATTCTTTGAGAAATTGTTGATTCGGTTTTTCTCTTACTTGACAGTGATTACAGCCAATTTTGAGATTTTTATAAAAAGTTGCTGTTGACTAGATATACACTTATCTATATGTGAAACTTTGAAGATTTCTTATACAGTTTAACAACTATTTATTTCTAATACCTCACCTGTACTTTTACTGGTGTGCGGAGTTGCATTTACTTTAAATACAATTTGACTTCCTAGTAATTTTACTATAGTTCCAATGCACATCTTCAATTGATTATATATTTGGGGTATTTTTCAAAATTTTGGAAAGAAAGGGGATTTCTTGCTTTTATCCTGGTTGAGTTTCGTTTGATGAACTTCACTTAATTTATTTTGATTTGAGTTTGGTTTAGCCTACTACATTATTTATGTCATGGTGGTTCTTTTGAAAATGATGGACTCGCAGCTTTCTTCTTATGAATGGACTCATTCTCTCTTAAGCTTTCCATCTCCATGAATGTCCTGTTTGACTTTGTTTTTTAACTAATCTTTTACATCATGTGAACATTACCATTGATCTTGGTTTTTCCTCTCTTGTGAATCTCATTCTTATGTGAGTCAGCTTGATTTGTTTCAATTTCGTGCATCGTCTATCCTCTCATTATCTCTACAAGAGTTTTTAGTCAAAGATTTATCCTTGAGAAGTTACTAATGATTGAGTTGTCTTTTCCTATGACTTTTGTATTCTTTTGAATCAATTGAAAGCTTGTTTGATGTTTCATGCCTAGCGGATCTTGTTTGAACTATCTTGGTTTAAGATCCTTTCTTGCATGGCTTGACTCCTTTTTAGTACATCTTAAACTTCTTGAATGTTCTTCTGAGATGGTGATTTCAAGAACACTTTTGGAGTCTTGTTTTGAACTTTTTAAAGAAGTTTTGAATTCTCTTTGAAGAAATACGAAACGGAAATTATTTTCTGTTGCTTGATTGAGATTGAAATCATTGTTCAATTTTGACGAAGTTAATTTAAATTTGGCATGCGCTATTTTAAATGAGGTTTTGGAAAGCTTCCTTGTTTAGTGGAAACCGGTTCGTTTGTAACGCACCACTTATTTCCTTTACCAATTTGTAAGCAAACTTTTACCTTGGATTTTCTTTTCCAAATAGAGTTTAATTTTCTCTTTCGACCTTGCTAAGATTTTTATACACGCTTGTTTGAATATGGACTTTGGAGATTTTTGAACAAGCATTTGATTACTTCCGAGTTTTTATGAACTGCATTTGGTTAGGCTGTACACCTAATTATCTTTCTAAGATATTTGAGGAAATATTTTAGCTCTTAGCCAAACTTGTGTGCATTTTGTTTTTAAAACTTTACATAATCTGCTTCAACATGAAATTGTATTGAAGTAAAGCCACGTTTATGCTTTTGCTACTCTCTTGAAGAATGTTTGTTGCTCAACTTTTCTTCTAGACTGCAAAGTGGTTTTTTCGCAAGTTTTTGACTCTTTCATGAACAGTGTATTCAGAAGTATTTTTAATCATGCTCTTGAGATCTGTGAGCTTTGTCTTGGGTTTGAAATATTCTCTTCTGTAAACCTCATGCTTCCTCAACTTAGCTTGAGTTTGCTTCAAAATAATGCGCTGAATTTTCTTCTCATTGGTCCTGTTGGATTTCTTTGATACAAGGGTTATCTTTGAAGTTGTCAATCGAATTATTTCTAGCAAACTTCATTGGTTGAGTGTCTTTGTTTACCTGGATTGGATACATTCTCCCAAATCTATGAGTATTACTCTTGACATATGTCTTTCCTTTCTAAATCTGGTATCCTTCTGAGTAGACTCGAGAATTATTTTGATATCACGTGCGACTTGTAGACATAGTAACGCGATGTGTTAGTTCTTTAAGACGTGATATGGGTATACGGAAGTTGAAGCGGTAGGTGTGTAACGTTATGATGAGTTGTGGGTGTTTTGTCCCTTGCAAACGAGCTTGCGGGTGTTAGGCTTATGATTGGCTATGAGGTTGAAAAGTTCTTGACGAAGTTGGAAAGTTGAAGCCTTGAGGTTGATATGAGATTAGTGTGCGGATGTTAAGCACGTTGTTTTAACCCCATCATGTTTTATAGCCTTCGATGCCTTGCTTTACTATCACATGTTTGAACCATGTCATCTTTGCTTTTTGAACGCCTATCTTGATTTGCACCCTATTTTGGCACCTCAAGTTTTTGTGAGGCATTGAGATCATATGACCTTGTGCATTGAGCCTATCTTATAACGTTTGCTTTACAATCACACTCCTGCCTTTGTATCTTTATGCATACGACCATCCAAGTATTTGAAAACCGTATATATGTTTATATGTTGAGATATTTTTGCTTCTTCCATAAATGTGTTCAAGGGTGAACTGTTATGAGATTTCTTTCGTTTTGTATCAATTTTCAAGGACGAAAATTTTTATAAGGTGGGTAGAATGTAAGACCCAGAACCTTTGAAAAGTCTTTTTATGATTAAGTCTCAAATCATATGGTTATTTATAGCCTTAATTTCAGAAATTATTTTATTAAAGGTAATTAAGGCAAGTTTCGATTTATTGAATTTGAGATAAGTTATGATTATTATCCAATTTTATAATTATTAGATTATTTTCTATATTTGAATTATAAAGTTGATAGTTATGAAATAATAAGGATTTTATACGATTTGGATTAGATAAGTAATATTTTAAATATTACTATTGCTATTTTGGAAAAATGAAGAAAGTAAGTATATTATTTCTAATTATTTGATTTGGACATTTTATTAAAAGTAATTTATAAAAAAATTGATGAGCAAGTAGTATTTTCTATATACCTCTAGTGTTGGATTTAATTTGGGTTTCAATTACCATATTATTCCCAACTTTATTTGAAATTACCAAAATGCCCCTAACCCTAATTTTATTCAAAAACCCTAACCCTAAAACCCTGACCCAGTACCCGTTTCCCCTCTCTGAACCAGCAGCAGCAGCTGCTGCCCTCTAACCTAAACACACACACACACACACACACAGTATATGAAGGAAAAGAAAGGGAAGGTAGAATCGGGAAAAAGAAGAAGGGGGGAAGGGGGCTTATACCACCGTTCAGCTAGCCGCCACTATGTCACACCTTGCCGCCGTGCCTCACGCCTCACCGCCATCATCCTCGCGGGCATGGAGGAAGCCTTTCTACTGCCAATGCTGCCCGTGAAGGCGACGCCGTCGCGTCAGAGCTCAGGCGAGAGGGAGAAGGTCACGAAGGAGGAGGGAACCGCGCTATTCTGCTCCGCCGTCGCCACTGAAGCTGCACCCAGTCCCTAGTCGCCGCCGCGCCAAACACAGGAGTGGCCGCCGTCGCTGCAGAGGAGTCGCGTGGCCACCGTCGCATTCTCGCGCACAGAGAGAGAGGGATGCGCGAAAGGGGACCCTTTTCCGCTACTGTCGTGCCGTGAGCGCCGATTCGGTGTTTGCCGCCGCCGAGCTTCCATAGCCGCCGCGTTTCACCGCGGTTGAGGGCGTCTCCATCGTCGCACCTTGGCCGACGGCATTTCCGATTTGCTGCTCCACAGTGCCTAGCTAGAGCTCCTGTTGCTGATGCCGGAGATCGGTGGTTACCGAAAAACACCACTGTTGTTGTTGCCGAAGGAGGGAGAAGCCGTGCCGCTGTTCTGGCTGCCGGAGCTTCTGGCCGAGCCTCAACCGCCGGGAACGCCGCTGCCGCCACCGAGCTCTACTACCGGTAAGGCTTTTAAGTTGAGTTTCCCTTCTGTTGAGTTTCCTGGAACTTCATCGTCGCTGCGTGTGGTCCAGATCACCGCTGCTGCTTGGGGCTGACTGCCGGGGGCCACCGCCCAACCGGTTCAGAGGGTGCTGCGGTTCAGTTCAGCCGTTCTCTCTTAGTTTCAGTAAGTATTCCTGTTTTGAGAGCCTCGCGTTAGTATTTTGTTGTGTATGGTTAATGAATATGAGTTCTGATAGCGTGGGGTCGAGTCCTAATTATTGTATGTTGCGATTAGTGTCGCTATGGTTATGGCAGATGTGGCTTGAAGCTGAGGTTGCGGTTGTTGATGATTTCGGGTTGAGGCGGAAAGGACTCTGTGACGCGTTTGAGTTATGGAATTTGCGTTTTGAGGTAGGGGCGCTTTCCAAAAACTATAGTTTATTACTGGAATTATTACATATGGATACTGATGTGAGATATGGTGTATTTAGTGATTGTATCTGCCTTATGTATTATTTGATTGACTCGAATGATTATGGATGTTTGTTTGCCTGAATCGTTGTGCAGCTTTATGAAATGTAATGTTTTGAAGTGATTCTTTAAAGATTTGAAATATGAGTTTAATCCGTTGAGAATTGATTTGATTTGAGTCAATTATTTGATGACGTGAAAAGTCGAATGCACTTTTGAATTCAGCCTGGTTTACTTTATTTGACTTGATCTTGGATAAATGATTTGTTACTGAACCGTTTCTTTAAAGCTTTGGAAATGTGTTAAATCGGTTGATATTGAGTTGACTTTGAAATGGTTTTCTTGAGATATGCCACTGAGGCGACTGTTGGATTTAGCTTGCTTTGAATTGATTTCTGGTTTTGAGCTGTTGAAAAGGAATGAGAAACGGTTTAGTTGGGACCCGAACCGGGTGGCAAAAGTCCAAGTTTTAAGGGAGGTGCTACCGAAATTTCTACAAAATCCTAGTCTTGTTTAAAAAGTTATTTAAAAAGGATTGGATTTGAGAAGTTGTGTTATTTGATTTATTAAGAAAATATTTATATTTTCAAGCTTAATTTATTTAGTGAACTTTATGCCTTGCGTTTGACTTATTTAGAAATGAACTATTTTTACCGTTTGAATCACTGAGGGAAAGAATGATGCTCTAATATTGATTTCAATATAAAAAAGAGCTTTTAGTAATTTCAAAGGAATCTAGACTTTTGATTGAGTAATTAAGTTTGAGGCATTTTGGAAGAGTTAGAAAAATGGATTCCAAAAAGAAACCTGAAAGTGGTTTGATTCAAATGAACCGGTTCCTTTTCAAATGAGTTTATTTTTGGACCGGGTTGGAACTTGTGATTTTGTATGGTCGGTTTCATAATAAATTCAGTTTTATTTACTTGAACCGAGAATCCATGATTTTAAGAGTTTCAATGAATTTTGAGGAATTGATATAGGTTGACCTTCCCTAAAGACTTGGGACTCTGCCGAGAAACTTTTGTTATAAAATCCCATTGTTGCATGTGTGATTTTGAATACTTTGAAATAAATCCTTAACTTGCCATGGATTTGGAAGTTTTGGAAAGAGAATGCCGAGAGTGGCTTTGTTTTAAAAAGGGAACTCACTTTGAGTAAATTTGGCTTATGAGCCTGAGATGATTTGAGAAACGAGATTTCTAAAGCCAAGGCTGAAAAGAGTTGAAACTTGATTTCAAAGTGAAATGATTTGGGAAAAAGTGATTTATGGCTTAAATGCCGATTTTATGAATTGATGATGTTGAAGGTGGAAGTGCTGTTTTGTTGTGAGCCGGAATAGCTGTGTATGATTATACATATTGGTTGGTTCTGGATTGAACCGTGAGCCGGAATGGCTGTGTATGATATGAATATTGGCTGGTTCTGGAATGAACCGTGAGCCGGATGGCTGAGATGGATGTTGATCCATGGATGAGATTGAATGCATGTTTATGTTGAATCATTGATAAATGTGAATGTTGCACTTTCACTATCGGAGATAAGAGTTTCCCTGGGAGAAAGCAGTGGCTAGCCACCACGTGCTCCAGATTGAGACTCGAAGCTCTTTTGACCCTATGTCATAAGTATGGCCGCGACAGAGGGACAGTCCAATGGTTAGCTACCAGGACTTGTTGGGTTGGCTCTATAACTGACAGATGATATCATCAGCCACTAGGAACAGGCATGCATCATATGCATCTATGTGACATTGTTTGGGTGTGCATATTATACTTGGTGTGCCTATGTGATTAATTGCTAATTATTCTACTTGCAATAACTGTTTGTTTGTGCTTGCATCTTCCTATTTGTGTTTGCTACTGGGACTCTGTTGGACTGTGGTGATTGGTTGATGGTTGGATTGTTTGGGCCTAGGGCCGTGGTTGAAATGAGATGAACCGATGGTTGATTTTGGTTTTGTGTTTCTGGTTTGGAATAAAATATGAAAGGCTGTTTTGGTTCAGCATAGATAAACCGTTTTGAAAGGCTTTTGAGTTTTTGAGAATCGAACGATTCTTCTTTCAGAAAAGATTTTCAGACTTTACTTTTACTGTAAACCGTTATTTTTGGAAAGGAGGCATAAGACGGTTATTAATCACTAGTACAGTTTATCTTCACGTATCCTATTACAGTAATTCCCAAAAACCCTCTACTGAGAACCCTTTCGAGGATGGTGTTCTCACCCCCGCTACATTTTTCCCCTTTCAGGATATGGGCGCAGAAGTCACAAAGAGTTTATTTAGTTGTTGATATGCTCTGTATTGCTTTAGATTATTATTCATTGTACCCTCGCCTTTATCTTGATACATTCTATAAGAGGGAAAGGAATTGTATTGGTTAATGCTTGTAATATGATATATATATATATGTATATATATGGATGTATCCTTTGTGAGTTTTTGTAAGTTGTATGGTATCTATGGATGTATGTTATCGAACGAAAGTATTTTTGGGAGCAGTATTGTGGTTTAAAGTTTTAAATATGCTCATATTTTAGTATTAAATAATATAAAAGTCGTCGTAATGCCGAACTATCAGAGTCGCGTAGCCGAAAGCGTGAGCTTTGGTAGTTAGGGTGCTACAGGTGGATTTTGTGCGTACGCATCATGCATCCGTTCGGATGATTTGAAAACCTTGCGTACTGTTAAGAGAACTAATGTATAGTCTAGATTTTTACAAAATAGAATTCCATCGTTGAAAGTATAGTCTAGACCAACAATTAATTCCCAAGATCAAATATTAAATCCAATACAAAATATAAACTGAGAGTATTTAGCTCTTGGGTCGTCTTCTCTAGGAGTTGCAATGAAATGTAATGTCATTGGCTATGAAGGAGAGCATGGGGAATTGGGAATGAAAGCAAGGGAGCAAGAGATGTAAATAGCAAGGAATTAAAGCAAGCGTGCAAGGAATTGAAAAGAAAGCAATTAAAGCACTCTTGGTAAGAAATGGGTAATCTAGGTTTTCTATCCTAGTTGTGGACCACAAACATGGCAATTGTTTGGAATCAATCTAAATAAATCAATTCTCCTTGAGAATTAGTCAAAAAGTCATAATTGATCTCAATCCATAAGTCCTAGTCAACTCACTAATTACTTAGTGAAAGACTAGCATCAATGGAAACCAAACCAATTAACTATTCTCATACAATGCGGAATGGACATCCACAACTCAATTTCACCCAAACATCCAATTTCTCAACCAAGGAATTATTAAACGTGCAAGAAATTAAACATCAAAGCAATAAAAGTCAAAGCAATTAAATGTAAGGAAAAAATGGCAAGAAAGTAACTTAATATGCAAGAAAGTAAATGAAAGCAAGTAAAAGTCAAAGCAATAAAACTTCAAAAGCAAGAAACCTCTTGGCAATTAATTGAAGGCTAAGGCTACCTATCCTAGTCATTGACCACAAACACATGATGATTATGAAGAGTTAATCCTACTTAGTCAACCTTACATCGAAGATAAGTCAAATAGGTATAGTTAATTTCAATCCCTAAGTCCTATGTCAACACTAAGGGGTCACATAGAGTCAAGGGAAACCAAGTCAACTAACTACTCTAATGTATCAAATAAGAATGGACATCAATGACTCAAGGGACACCAAAGTCAACAATTTCAAGCCAAGAGTGAGGAAAAACTAAGTAAAATTTAAGCCAAGCATTTTATCAAACACTTGGTGTGCATGAAAGAAAAATAATATTAAAATGCAATGAAAATAAATTCTAACTACCAAAAGCAAAGAAATCATAACAACAACTAAGGAAAGCAATAAATGAGCATAAAACATAAATTTGCATTAATTGTAAATTAAAGTAACAAGAGTGTCATAAAACATAAAAATAGCAAAATAAAGGAAATGACAAGAGAAATGAAGAAGAACATGAAGCAATAACAATAAATGACAATGAAAAGTAAATAGAAACAAGAATTAAAAGTAGAAATTACAAGAAATTAAACTAAAGAACCCTGATTCTAGAGAGAGGGGGGAGATTCTCTCTCTAGAAACTAAGAGAAAATATCATAAAAACTAACCCTAATTGCCCCCCTTCATTCCTCTTTACTTTGGCCTTAAATAGCTTCAGAAAATGAGTTGGACTAGGTTTTGGAGGCCCAGAATTCGGCCCCAGCGATTTGCAATTAATGACCTACGCATATGCATGCGTGCGTACGCACGACCTATTGTGCGTACGCACGGTTGCGCAGAATTCCATCGTGCGTATGCACGACATTTGGTGCGTATGCATCCTTGCACGAAGTCAACGTTGTGCGTACGCACGCATCACGGTGCATACGCATCTTTGCAGCAGCTTCCAAATCTCATTTTCTTCATGATTTCTCCCCTTTTGGATGCTCTTTCTTCACTTCTTCAACCCAAACTTGCCTTGAAAACCTGAAATCACCTGACAAATACATCAAGGTACCAAATGGGATCAAAGTGAATAAAATTTAGCAGTAAAAAAGCCTAAAGAGCATGTTTTCACTTTCAAACACAAGTTAGGGAGAAATCTCAAAATCATGCTATTTAGATGAATAAATGTGGGTTTATGTGATGAAATACACTCAAATTAAACCAAAATATATCGTAAAATATAGACTCATCAATTCTCCCACACTTAAACCAAGCATGTCCTCATGCTAAACCAACCAAAGGAGATGAATGAAGGGGTAATTATTAATGCAACTACCTACATGCATGTAACTATACTAAATGCTATCTATATATCTACACTATGATTCCTATTGAGTTTGGCAAAAACAAACAAAAGAATTTCAATCAATCCAAAGTAGGAACTTAGGGCCAAGACAAGGAAAATGTAGCAATATGATCAATGTCCAAAGATTGATTTGAAATTTTCAAAATTAAGTTCAACAACTTGCAAGAAGATATAAGGTAAGCAATGGAAACATAGAATTGAGCGATTGAACCCCTCACCAAATGTGTTTACACTCTAATTGCTCAGTGTTTAGGGCTTAATCACTCAATCCTCCTTTAATCATGTTTCTCAAAGATTTGCAAGTCATCTAACAATCAACTAATATTTGATAAATGAATGCAAATATCATGAGGACTTTTGAGGTTTGTAATGGGGCTTAGGTAAGGGTAGGATTAATATGGTTAAGTGGGCTAATAGATTGGATCTTTGATTAGCTCAAGCATCCCACCTAATCCTATATATCATCCTATATACATAACAAAACAATCCTAGCTACCCATTTATCCCTTTCTCACATTCACTCATGCATGCTTCTTTTCAATTCAACCACATATGCATATCTTATTTTCATTCTTATTATCTTTTCTTTTCTTTTTTCTTTCTTCTTTTTTTTTTCAAAAGGTATATACACCAAAAAATTTTTTTATCAACAAAAAGAGATGCATATGTCTTACTTAATAGATGCATGAGTGTTTACCTATTTTCCGAAATATTCTCAATGAACACCCAAAGCACTAACTACCAATGTTTCCCACAAATTTTCCCACACTTGATTAACACACACACTCAAACCCAAGCTAATCAAAGATGTAATCAATGGACATAATGGTTTTTCACTTAGGACAAATGATGTGCTTAAAATGAAAACAAATGGGAATTAAAGGCTCAAAGAGTAGTTTACAAAGATAGATGCAAGGGTTGGCCATATGGGTTAGTGAGCTATACAATGATGGCCTCAATCATACTAAATGCAATTCAAAACAACAAATATAGGACATATAGAATAAAGCAAATCTAAGATCACAATCATAAAAGGAGTTTATAACACACAAGAACAAAATTTGTGATTGAAAATATGCAACCACACAATTAAAGCTCAAATCTCACTTGGTATTTGTTCAAACTCTTTTCTATGTTCCATAAAAAGATACTTCAAGCAAGTTTAAAAATAATTTTCAAATCTAATCAATGGAGTGCCCAAAAAGAGATTTCTTGAAAATTCTTTGTTGTTTTACTAAAACTTATTTGCTATATGTATGTATGTATGTATGTTGTGATGGATGCAATTTCAAAACCTCTCCTAGTTCTATTCCTAATTTTCAACAAGCAAAAATTAACATGAACAATTAGGACAAAATTGAACTAGGTGCTATACTATTCACATCATCCAATCACAACTTCTATCTATAAAATATATACTAAGAAAAAGATGCAAAAATGCAATAGATATAACTATGATATATATACTAGAAGAAAATGCAATGCAACAATCAAAAGCACTCTAAATATATATAAGAAACCTACTAAAAGAAGTAAAAATAAAGTTCAAGGTGTTTGGGAAAAGAAAGTTTACACTTCAAAATGGCAAATCCTCCCCCACACTTAAGCGTTGCACGGTCCTCCGTGCACAAACAAAATCCAGGGAGAATGTCTCTCAAGAGCTCCACCTTCGGTTGGCGGATGCGGGGACTTGGGTTGTGTGGAGATTGTCGAGTCCATGTATGCTCGGCATCTCCCTCCTCAGTATCCTCCTCCTCTCCCGGCTCCTTACCTTTATGTCTCATCAACGGCTGGCTAACGTGGCATCCACCCAATGAAAAAGTAAGCATGAGTTCCTCAACTAAATGGCCTAAGAAGCAAGCAATAAATGAGCATCAATCAAACACAAGTAAACTTAGGCAATTGCAACAAAAGTGTTGAATTAAGAATATTGGATATTGAAATTGTGCAAGTGAAAGCTCAAGAGTGATATAAAATAGTACAATAAACAACACCCGATCCATTAATGAAAAGAAAACTACTTATTCATCATGAAACACAAGGAAAAAGTCACATGGTATATGTACTTGTTACAAAAAGTGATACACTTGATAACAATCAAGTTAAGTCACTCAAACAATTGCAAAGCATTAAAAAGAAACAAGTACCGGACATGTGATCCATATGATATAGAAATCAAGATGAACAAGTAATTTCGATTCAATTCACCAAAGTAAAAGTGCATAATTCAAGATGCCAAACAAGGATAAAGTTTAATGCATATGGTAGCTACAACATATGAATTAAACTCACAATTCATCTAGGCATTTAAACAAGGCTTTTAATGCTCAGTGCACATATTTGTCAAACTTGAAACCAAGTTCAAGCAAGAAGCAACCCAATCAATGTTAAACAAACACTTGCAACTTATTTATTTGTCAAACAACTAAACTAAGGCTAATATAATTACCAAAATAAAAATAAAATGCAAACAAAACAAAGTAAAACAAGTAGAAAAGAAGGCAAAAGCAAGAGAAGAGAGGGGTGGAAGAGAGAAGAAGAGAAAAAGTGGAGAGAAGAGAAGAGAAGAAGTAAAGTGAGAGAAAACAAAGGCGTGCGTACGCACACCAGGTGAAATAAGGGAGGATGTGTGAGCGCACAGCATAGTGCGAGCGCTGCAAACAGAAGATGAATTAAGGAGTGTGCGTGCGCACAAGCCTGTGCGTGCGCACAAGCCTGTGCGCACGCACAGAAGACTCTTTTTTTTAGGTTGAATCATGTGTGCGCGCGCACACAGGTCCGTGCGCACGCACAAAAGCGAGAAGGGGCAGGGGTTCACGCGCACAGGCTGTGCCAACGCTCCCACCAGAGTGGTTGCAAGTTAGCGTGCGGACGCACACGTCTGTGCGGCCGCACATACAGCACGAAAAAGGGTATGTGTGCGTACACACGAGTGGGTGCGCATGCACAGGTCGTAGAAAGCAGGGGAGCGCGCGCGCACAAGGCGTGCTGGCGCTACGAATAGAGGGCAAAATCATGCGTGTGCGTACGGACAGGTCGGTGCGCACGCGCAGGAAGCAGAAAATAGCTGTTTTGTGCGCACGCACAAGTACGTGTGTACGCATAGATGCCCTGTTTTGCAAAAAAAATTTTCTCCAAAATTCTAAGGTACCAAGCCTTAGTTCAATCAAATCAAACACCAAAACATGCAAGAACCCATAAATTCATGATCCAAGCCAAAATTAACATAACTAACTCAAAATTAAACTAATCCTAAGCTAATCAAGCATAACAAAAACCAAATAAGTGAAAAATATATACAAAAGAGAAGAGTTAGAACAATGTTACCAAACACTTTTATTTAATGTCTTTAACTTAGACAATTGGGAGAGCCCTTGCTATGGTGGCTTGTGCTTGACTTTCCCACCAAATGCTTCAATGTCCAATGTCCTTCGGGATCCCAATCCTAACCATCAACAAAGACAACCAAAAAGCGAGCTATTTACATATTAATATATTTATAATAGCCAAAAATAAGCAAGCAACATATGTACAATCAACCAAAAAAGAAACTATTCACATATTCACATATTTACAATAGTCAAAAACATACACCATTGCAACTCCCCGGCAACGGCGCCAAATTTGATAAGAGAACTAATGTATAGTCTAGATTTTTACAAAATAGAATTCCATCGTTGAAAGTATAGTCTAGACCAACAATTAATTCCCAAGATCAAATATTAAATCCAATACAAAATATAAACCGAGAGTATTTAGCTCCCGGGTCGTCTTCCCTAGGAGTTGCAATGAAATGTAATGTCATTGGCTATGAAGGAGAGCATGGGAAATTGGGAATGAAAGCAAGGAAGCAAGAAATGTAAATAGCAATGAATTAAAGCAAGCGTGCAAGGAATTGAAAAGAAAGCACTTAAAGGACTCTTGGTAAGAAGTGGGTAATCTAGGTTTCCTATCCTAGTTGTGGACCACAAACATGACAATTGTGCGGAATCAATCCAAATAAATCAATCCTCCTTGAGAATTAGTCAAAAAGCCATAATTGATCTCAATCCATAAGTCCTAGTCAACTCACTAATTACTTAGTGAAAGACTAGCGTCAATGAAAACCAAACCAATTAACTATTCTCACACAATGCGGAATGGACATCCACAACTCAATTCCACCAAAACATCCAATTTCTCAACCAAGGAATTAAACGTGCAAGAAATTAAATATCAAAGCAATAAAAGTCAAAGCAATTAAATCCAAGGAAAAGAAATGGCAAGAAAGTAAATGAAAGCAAGTAAAAGTCAAAGCAGTAAAACTTCAAAAGCAAGAAACCTCTTGGCAAGTAATTGAAGGCTAAAGCTACCTATCCTAGTCATTGATCACAAACACATGATGATTATGAAGAGTTAATCCTACTTAGTCAACATTACATCGAAGATAAGTCAAATAGGCATAGTTAATTTCAATCCCTAAGTCCTATGTCAACACTAAGGGGTCACATAGAGTCAAGGAAAACCAAGTCAACTAACTACTCTAATGTATCAAATAAGAATGGACATCAATGACTCAAGGGACACCAAAGTCAACAATTTCAAGCCAAGAGTGAGGAAAAACTAAGTAAAAACTAAGCCAAGCATTTTATCAAACACTTGGTGTGCATGAAAGAAAAATAATATTAAAATACAATGAAAATAAATTCTAACTACCAAAAGCAAGGAAATCATAACAACAACTAAGGAAAGCAATAAATGAGCATAAAACATAAATTTGCATTAATTGTAAATTAATGTAACAAGAGTGTCATAAAACATAAAAATAGCAAAATAAAGGAAATGACAAGAGAAATGAAGAAGAACAAGAAGCAATAACAATAAATGACAATGAAAAGTAAATAGAAACAAGAATTAAAAGTAGAAATTACAAGAAATTAAACTAAAGAACCCTAATTCTAGAGAGAGGGGGGAGATTCTCTCTCTAGAAACTAAGAAAAAATATCATAAAAACTAACCCTAATTGCCCCCTTCATTCCTTTTTACTTTGGCCTTAAATAGCTTCAGAAAATGAGTTGGACTGGGTTTTGGAGGCCCAGAATTCGCCCCCAGCAATTTGCAATTAATGACCTACGCATATGCACGCGTGCGTACGCACGACCTACTGTATGTACGCACGGTTGCGTAGAATTCCATCGTGCATACACACGATATTTGGTGCGTACGCATCCTTGCACGAAGTCACCGTTGTGCGTACGCACGCATCACGGTGCACACGCATCACGGTGCGTACGCATCTTTGCAGCAGCTTCTAAATCTCATTTTTTCATGATTTCTCCCCTTTTGGATGCTCTTTCTTCACTTTTTCAACCCAAACTTGCCTTGAAAACCTGAAATCACCTGACAAATACATCAAGGCACCAAATGGGATCAAAGTGAATAAAATTTAGCAATAAAAAGGCCTAAAGAGCATATTTTCACTTTCAAGCACAAGTTACGGAGAAATCTCAAAAGCATGCTATTTAGATGAATAAATGTGAATTTATGTGATGAAATCCACTTAAATCAAACCAAAATATATCGTAAAATATAGACTCATCACGTACACACTAGGCATGCATACCCACGATTGGGCAACCTGAATTGAAATGATTTGAAAACTGTGCGTACGCATGAGGCATGCGTACGCACGACTGTGTAGAATTTTTTGAAATATTGATTTATGTCTGTTTAGTCTTCCCAGTCTATTTATGAATCTCTCTAACCTCTGTATCGAGTTGAAATACCTGATAATTAAGCATTGGATACACTAGGAGTGATATATTGATTAAAGATCTTAATGTTAATTGATTGTGATCTGAATGACTGAAATGGTGAGGACAGTGGTTAAATCCCACTTACTCAAGGTTTCTCTCAGATGAAAGGTGAGATGACACACTCCGTGGCTTTGACACGTTTATACCCCCAGGAGGTGAGATGGCACTCTCCGTGGCGATAATGGAACCTTGATTTATATAATTCCTCTCGAGGATGCACACCGAGAGACTGATTCGAGGTGTCACCAGATTTTGTGTCAGATTTGGCAGATAACTGGTGCGAATTTCAAAGTCTACAAACTAACCGGTAAGTGCACTGGGTCGTACCAAGTAATACCTCAGGTGAGTGAGGGTCGACCCCACGAGGATTGATGGACTGAGCAACAATAGTCGAATGACTCACTTAGTCAGGCAAGGAGAAAGTTGTGTTTTGAGAGTTGTAAATCACATTAAACAGAAATTCAGAGAGTAAGAAAGCAAACAGTAGGATTTGTGTGAAATATATGTGAGAAAACAATTAAGGTTTCACAGTTATTTATTCTTCCAGATTACATTTTCTTACTAACTATTTCAATTATGCAAGATTCATTTCATGACAAACTATAATTAACTAAACCATAATTCCTTAGTGATTTAGTCTCCTCTAACCTAATCAACCGCTAATTCCTTGGTCACTTAATATAGATTAGAGCATTAGGTTCAATTCTAGTTTATTGGCTACAAAAATCCTAATTACCCAAATATAAGAGGATTATATATCACATATCCCGTTAAGTCCAAGCAATTAGCAGTTTAGGAGGAACTTACTTTCAAGCTAGTATTCAAGTG
The DNA here is from genome assembly GCF_003086295.3 of Arachis hypogaea. NCBI lineage: Eukaryota > Viridiplantae > Streptophyta > Magnoliopsida > Fabales > Fabaceae > Arachis > Arachis hypogaea. The sequence continues at coordinate 107,039,855 of NC_092053.1, forward strand.
AGATAACTTTTCCAAGAATCACAAGAATTCATATAGAACAAGGGTTGTTCTTCTGATATACCCAGATTCATAAGATGAAGAACGAAAGTAATCCTTGAAACTGAATCAATATATTAATTAAAATAGAATGATAATAGTATTAATCCATAGAAATAAACAGAGCTCCTAACCTTAACCAAGGAGGTTTAGTGGCTCATGACTCAGAGAAAAAACTAGGATTTAGAAAATGTGAAAGTGGGTAAGTGAGAAGATCCCCCCCGAAGGGCTGAATCTTTTCTCTTTTATATCTAACCTAATTTGATTTGAAACTAAAATAAAATAATAAATTCTAATGCTAAAAGATGTTGTTTGCTAATAAAAATAACGAAAATAAAATAAGATATAATAATTAAAAGCTAAATCCAACTAAAGATGCTCCATTTGAAAAGTGTGATCTGGATCATTGGCGCTAAACGCCAAATGGGTAGAAGCTCCTCCTTTGATTCTGTCTTCCTGGTGCTCCCCAATGCGCAGAGGGCTTCCACGCGTTTCTGGGTTGCTGGCGTTAAACACCCAGGTCCGCGTTTAGTGCCAGGTTGGCAGCTTCTATATTCTCCTCTTTTCTTGCACACAAACTCTGCCAAACCGATCCAAACTTCATCTGAAATAATTAAAACACCAAAGTAACTCAAAGTAACATCCAAAGAGGTTTCAAAAACTAAAATAAGATTAAAACTCATTAAAACTAATTAAATTCTGACTTAAAATAAACAGAAAATAAAGAAAAGATGCTCACGCATCACAACACCAAACTTGAATTGTTGCTTGTCCTCAAGCAACTAAAAACACTATAGGATTGAGAAGAGAAATCACCTAAGACTGAGTGGGGTTAATGACACTGTGATTTTGAATAGTTTTGGCATCTCACTATCCTTTGAAGCTTAGGAATGCTGATGCCTTTCAGAACTAGAACCCGGATGATATTATGGATTCTCTTCCTCTTTAAGCTCTGATTAATCCTTGAACACAACTTTTCCTTATCTTTTCTTTGGTACTTTGCACCTTGAGCTCAGCAGTGACTCTAAATATTTTGTCTCAAGTTTACTTGACACAAAAATACCACAAGCACTTAACTAGGGAACTCTTTGAGTTTTAATTTTTTTTTCCTTTTCTTATTCTCCTAGTCAATGGTGCTCAGAGCCTTTGGCATACTCTGTAATTGCACTTGGTCTCGACTCTTAGTGCTTTGTCTCAAGGGTTACTTGACACATTCACACCACGAGCATATGGTTAGGAAAACAAATCTTTGAGCTTTTAATCATATTTGACCTTCCTAACCATTGATTCTCAAAGCCTTGGACCTTGCTTTTTATTTTATTTTTTCTTTTTGCTATTTGCTTTGCTTCAAGGATCAATTTCTCACGCATTTAGAGAATCCATAATATTTCTCTAAGTTCCTGTACCCCAAGGATCAACATTCTTAACTTCAATATCAATTATGCACTATTCAATTCATGCATTCAGACTCATAAATAATACCACCACATCAAAGTAACTAGAACAACTTAGAATATATAACTCAAGTCACATGCGTTTTACTGCTTCTTTTCTTTTTCTTTTGATTTTTCAAGCTCAGTGAGCAATACATGAGACATTTTTCAAAATAAAGATAAATGATCAACTAAATTAACTAAGCATAGAAAAATAATAGAATACTAGTAATAGTCATGCAAAGGCTTCAAACAGATAACAAAAAATAAGACATAATATTGAGAAATAGAAGAAAAAAGAAATAGCAGATAAGAAACTCAACCACCTTAGTCATGGTGGCCGCTCCCTCCCGGAAATCCTCTCAATCGCCTCAGCTCCTCCAACTCTCGTTTTTGGTTCTGCTGTTCCTCCACTAGCTGACGAAAGAGGGCAGAGTAGTCCTGATACTCTATCCTCAGCTGATCAACTGATGATGTCAGCTGCTCAATAGATGTGGTCAAATGATCCCAATAATCACATGGAGAAAAATAATATCCCTGAGGCATCTTAGGTTGCTCCTGCTGAGGAGGTGGAACTGCTTCCTGAGGCGGTGCTCGTCCAAGCTCCTTGGCATACTCCATACCCCTCTTGGTGATCGGCCTCTCAATGGCAATAGGGGTGTCTCGATCAATGCAGACTCGAGCGGCCTCACACACGCGAAAGATAAGATGAGGGAAGGCCAATCTAGCAAAAGTGGAGGCCTTCACAGCTATGTCGTATAACTCCAGAGGGATCACACGATACACCTCCACCTCATTACCGAGCATGATGTAGTGAATCATCATAGCTCGGTTAATAGTAACCTCAGACCGGTTACTCGTAGGGATGATGGAGTGCTGAATGAATTCCAACCACCCCCTAGCAACCGGCTTCAGATCATGCCTTTCCAACTGGTATGGCTGCCCTCTAGCATCCCTCCTCCACTATGCTCCGGGGAGGCATATATCAGTGAGGATCTGGTCTAGCCTCTGATCACAGGTGAGCCTATGATTGTAAGAGTGAGGGTCATCTCTGGATGGTGGTAATTGAAGTATATCCTTCACCCTCTCTGGTCTGAACTCTAGGATCCTCCCTCGGACCATAGTACGCCAGGTCTTTAGCTCAGGGTTCACATCCTTGACATGTTTGTAGGTCACCCAAGCATTAGCGTAGAACTCCTTGACCATTAGGATACCTATATCAGTCACAGTGTTGCACAGAAACTCCCAACCCCTCCTCTGAATCTGCTCCTTAATCTCCAGATACTCATCCAATTCCAAATCAAATCAGACCTCTAGGATCACTTTCTTTTTACTCACAATCTCATGGAAGTGATCCTCATGGATCTTGAAACTGAACCGGTTGTTATTGAACGGATTGGTTGCGGAAGCCTTTTCCTTTCTCTTCCTAGAAGAGGATTCTCCGGTCTTGGGTGCCATATGGGATATGAGAACAAATAGAAAAGCAGAGCGCTCCAACACCAAACTTAGAATTGTTGCTCGTTCCCGAGCAAAGAAAAAGAAAACAAAAAAGGAAAATAAAGGGTAGAAGGGATGATAATGGTAGTGAGTAAGAGAAAGGTGAAAAAGGAGAGGGTATATATACAGAGGGTAGGGGAGTGTGGGAAGGGAGGTAGGAAAAGAAGTGAATGGAATTGAGGGTTAAGGGTTAGGAAAGAGAGATTTGGGGAAGATTTGATGAGATATGATATGGTGATGGAATGTGGGAAGTTGAATGAATTGATTTGGGGTGAAATATGATTTGATGGTGGTTGAGGGGAAGTAATGATGGAAGGGAGAGAGGGGTTTGAAACGGTCAAAAGGGAGGGGGTGTAGTTGTTACCGTTGCAAATTTGAATTCCCTTTTTTCAAAATTTAATGCTGCGTCGTTGGCGCTAAATGCTAGCTCTAGCGTTTAGCGCCACAACGCTGTGAAACTTGTGCCCTCTGGGGCGTTAAACGCCCCCTCAGCATTTAACGCCAATGTTTCAAAAAAATTTTTTCAGAAAATGAGAGACGAGGCCTAGCGCTAAATGCCCAGCTGGCATTTAGTGCCCTATGAGGCTTGAGTCTGTCCTAGGTTATGTGCCATTCAATACGTTAAACACCCTGTCTGGCATTTCACGCCAGCACCCTAGCTGCCAATCCTAGCGCTAAACGCGCAGCCTGGCCTTTAGCGCCCAAATTGATTTAAATCAACCCGATTTACATGCTCCTCGGTGCTAAACGCTTAGCCTGGCGTTTAGCACCACCCATCAGAGAACTCTTTGATACTTGTGCCATCTCTGGCGCTAAATGCTCAGGTTCACGTTTAGCGCCAGAACACTCGAGTAAACTGCTCTCCAAGGTATTCTGTTTCTCTTCTAGATTTCTCCTGTTCTTATTCTAAACACTTTGCATGACCATAAATACTATTAAACCAAGGAGAAACTAAGAATAATCATCAGAAATACATAAAAATAAATGAGAATCAAACTAAATGTGAAATCAAAGATACTAAGGGTTGGGTTGCCTCCCAACAAGCGCTTCTTTACCGTCATTAGCTTAACGAACAGCTCCATTATGGAGGTAGGTAGGGGCTCAGATCTTCACCCCTCACAATGAGCTTTCTTCCTGTGTTCTCATGAATGAGCTCCAGATGCTCTAGAGATAGGATTTGGTTCACAGTATGTAGAATGACTGGATTCTTAGTGAAGACAACTCTCATGCCAGGTGAGGGGCCTTCAGTGGGGATCTTCTTATCCCTCCAGCCTTTAGGTACCTTTTTCTTAGTACGTTTCTTCCCAGTGCTTGATGATGGTTCCCCAACACCAAACTTAGAGTTAGTGTCTGAGGGCTCTGTAAAACTCTGCACTAAGAGTGAAGGCTAAAACACTATGTGTTGCACAATGGTACCTCATTTGTCAGAGGGAGACTGAGAGTTGGGGATCTTAAACAAGATATGATCTTCCCACAACCTCAAGACTAGCTCTCCCTTTTCCACATCTATCAAGGCCTTAGCAGTGGCAAGGAAAGGTCTTTCAAGGATGATAGAGTTGTCTCTGTCCTCCCCAGTATCTAGGATCACGAAATCAGCAGGGAGGTAAAGGTCTTCAAATTTCACAAGGACATCTTTCACCATGTCATATGCCCTTTTTAGGGACTTCTCTGCCATCTCTAATGAGATCATGGCAGGCTGCACCTCTTGAATTCCCAGCTTTTTCATCACAAAGAGAGGTATGAGATTGATACTTGAGCCAAGGTCACATAGTGCCTTCTCAAAGTTGATGGTTCCTATAGCACAGGGAATAAGGAAGCTTCTAGGATCAGGCAGCTTTTGAGGGAGCCTCTTTTGGACTAAGGCACTGCACTCCTTGGTCAGCACCACAGGCTCATCTCCCTTTGAGGCTTTCAAACACGCCATAGAAGGAATATCCTTCTCCAATCCCTCTGCATGAGAGGAATTGGCTTTTAGCTTCCTGAGGATTACCAGGAACCGAGCAATTTGCTCCTCCTTAGGTTCCTCTTGCTCATCTGAAGAGGGATATTCTTCATGCTCCTCTCTCTGCAAAGGGGCGTGCATGATAATGTTCCCAAACTCTTCATGAGCCTTGATCTCTTTGAGTTCCTCAACAGCAGGCTCCTCTTTGGGTTCGGTCACAACCTCTACAGTGAGGGCCTTGCATTCTTCTTTTGGATTGACTCCCGTGTTGCTAGAAAAAGTGTTGGAGGGGATCTCTAGGATCTTTTTACTCATCTGTCCCACTTGTATCTCCAAATTTCTTATGGATGACCTAGTTTCTGCCATGAAACTATGCGTGGTCTTGGAGAGGTTAGAAACAATGGTGGCCAGGTCAGAGAGGATTGGAATGGCCTGTTACTGAACTTGTTCTGGTTCATTCCACCCTGATTGTTGTTGAAGCCTTGTCGAGGCTTCTGCTGATCTCTCCACCCAAAATTGGGGGGGAGGGGGTTCCTCCATCCATGATTGAAAGTATTCGAATAGGGATTATTATTGGAGTTTCTGGAGGAGTTTCCTATGTAGTTCACCTCCTCCATTATGGTCCAGGCGTTATCACCAACGTCTATTTCAAATGGCTGTTTCTGGATAATAAGCATCTGAGCTTTGCGTCCCACTCAAGTGCTAAGAGATCATGTTGATCTGCTGAGACTAGGGGTGGAAAAAGGCCAGACGGCTTGCCAGGGGTCTGCAGCCTGGCCTGTGTTTAGCCTAGTCAGGCCTGGCCTGTTATAAAATAGGCACAAGCTCAGGCTCTTGAAAAAGTCTTAATACGTTAATAGGCCAGGTTAAGACTCACTAATTAGCCTTATTGGCTTGTTAGGCCTGCCTGGGCCTGTTAATATATAATTAAATATATAAATAATATTTTTATTATTAATAAAATTATGAGATATTTTAAATTTATTATATTTTATTATAAATATTTTTGTATATTTTAAATTCTTTAAAAGTTTAAAAATTCTTATAAATATTAAATATGACATATTATATATAAATATTTTTATTAAAAAATAATTTTTTCAAATAATATTTTTATTTTTATAAAAAAAAATTATCAGAAGTGTACATATACTGGTTGTTGGCAACCATGTCTATGAGCTCCTGCGCCTCTTCAGGCGTCTTCTTGAAGGGGAGGGATCCACCTGCAGAGTGGTCCAATGACATCTTGGATGGCTCAGATAGACCATCATAGAAGATGTCTAGCATGGTCCAATTTGAAATCATGTCAGGAGGACATCTCCTGATCAGTTGCTTGTATCTTTCCCAAGCTTCATAGAGGGATTAACCCTCTTTTTGTCTGAAGGTTTGTACTTCCACCCTAAGCTTGCTCAGCTTTTGAGGTGGAAAGAATTTGGTCAAGAATCCATTGACCACCTTCTCCCATGTATCTAGGCTCTCCTTAGGCTGAGAATCCAGCCATAGCCTTGCTTTGTCTCTTACAGCAAAGGGAAAAGTATAAACTTGTAGACTTCTAGATTTACTCGTATTAACAGTGTGACATATCTGCAGAAAATCAGATATGAATTTGTTAGGATCTTCCTGTGGAAGTCCATGAAACTGACAATTCTATTGTACCAGAGTGACCAGTTGAGATTTCAACTCGAAGTTATTTGCCCCAATAGTAGGAATGGAGATGCTGCGCCCATAGAAGTCAGAGTTGGGTGCAGTGTAAGATCCTAAGACCTTTCTTGCATCTCCCCCATTATCTAGGTTAGCTGCCATTGTTGTATCTCTAGCTTCTTATTCTAGAGCTCCTGTAAGATTCCTTACGGCTCTGCTAGCTTGAGCTTGTTGCAGACGCCTTCTTAAAGTCCTTTCAAGTTCAGGATCTGGATCAAAGAGAGGTTCTTTATCCTTATTCCTGCTCATAAACAAGAAGAAAGAAACCAAGAAGAGAAAAAAAAAGTCTCTATGTCAGAGTATAGAGGACTCCTTGTTAGAGGCTTAGGTAAAGAGAAAAGAAAAGGGAGGTGTCTTTTATTTAAAAAGAAGTTTTCGAAAATAGAGAGAGAAAAAGAAGTGAGAATTTTCGAAAAAAGAAGAGAGAGAAAGAAGAAGAAGATTTTCGAAGAAGAAGAGAGAGAAAGAGGTAGAAGGTTTTGAAAAGAGGAGAGAGAAAGAAGAATTAAAGAGACACCAAACTTTTAAAATTAAAATAAGATAAAACAAATAACTAACTAACAAGATTTGAAAATAAAATAAAAGATTTGATTTTGAAAATTTTTGAAATTTTAAAAGAAAGAGTCAATCAAAGATTTTAAAGTTTAAATTTAGAAAGAGAAAATCAAACAAGATAAGATAAGATTTTTAAAAATTTAAAATAAAATATTTGATTTTGAAAAATTTTGAAATTAAAAAGAGAAAGTCAAAGAAAGATTTTGAAATTTAAAAATTGAAAAAGTCAAGAAAGAGAGAAAAACAAGATAAGATAAAATTTTAAAAATTTAAAGATTTTAAAATTCAAATTTTAAAAGAAAGAAAAACTAACAAGATATTAAATTTTTAAAACTTGAGAAAAAAGGAAGATAAGATAACAAAATTTTGAAATTAAAGAAAAATATAAGATAAAGAATTTTTAAAGATAAAAAAGATAAACAAGAAAAACAAGATTACAAATCAAGACACCAAACTTAAAATTTTGAATTTAAATAAAAGAAATTTTTGAAAAATCAAAAATTAAAAAGAAAAGAACAACACTAGATGGACACCAAACTTAAAAATTTTGAAATCAAGGATACTAATTTTCAAAAAATTGCAAGGGACAAACACTAAAAGACACCAAACTTAAAATTTTGAAATCAAACAAAGAAAAATATAAAGAAAATTTCAAACACCAAGAAAGAAAAACAAGAACAATTTTCAAAAACTCAAGAAAAGAAATGAAAACCAAAGGGACATCAAACTTAAGACTTGACACAAGAAAAGCTGACTAAAGATAAAAAGTTGTGAAAATGGTTTTTTTCAAAAAGAAACAAAGCAACACAAAAACACAAAAAGAAAAATAAGTAAAAGTACCTGATCTAAGGAGCAAGATAACCGTTGGCTTGTCAATCTCGAACAATCCCTGGCAACGGTGCCAAAAACTTGGTGCGCAAAAATGAAACTCGCACAACTGAACCGGCAAGTGCACCGGGTCATCCAAGTAATACCTCAGCTGAGTGAGGGTCGAATTCCACGAGGATTGCCAGACTGAGCAAGCTGTGGTTATCCTGCAGATCCTAGTCAGGCGAAGAAAAAGTTGATTGTTGTTGTAGGCACATAAAATAGAATAATAAAGAAAGCAATAATGAATTGATATGAAAACAATGATAAAGAATCAGTTAAGACCTCGGAGATGCTTGTTCTTTTGGATTAATACTTCTTACTGACTACTTTAACAATGAGTTATTCATTCAATGGCAAGGCTGTAAGTGATTAAGCCATGGGTCGTGATCATTAATCTCCATGGTCCAGACCAAATACCAGGATGCTGGTCATTCAATCTAGACAGGGTGAAGCTCACGCAAATCAATCTCTATTGATCATACTCAAAATGCCACAGATAAGGTCGGATCTTCCGGATCGGAGAATGCAGCTCTATGATTCTAGCCTTAGCACCACAAGGACCTCAATTACGCATCACTAACGAGATTTCATGTCACGTATCTCAATTAGCCCAAATAACTTGTTGGAACCTGTGATGTACTCTCAAGCTGTAGCTCAATACTATCCGGGTCAGGACTCGTAAAGAACTCATGTAGAATAAGGGGTCATACTTTCGTCCCACCCCAGATTCATAGAGATGAAAAACGACAATACATCATAGAATGAAATCAAACATGTATTAAAGTAGAAGAGTAATGATATTAATCCATGGGAATGAGCAAAGCTCCTATCCTTAACCTCGAAGGTTTAGCTGCACATAATTTACAGAGAAAATACAAAATACGTTCTGAGAGGCTGAAGATCCTAAAAATGGGTGATCTTCACCTATATATACTAATCTAATAATTAAAAATTAAAAAAATGAAATAAACTAAGCAGAAAGGTGCGAAAATCCACTTCTGGGCCCACTTAGTGAGTGTTTGGGCTGAGCTGGTGTCTAACTTGGAAGAGTGGGCATTGAGCGCCCACTAAGGGGTGTCCACACTTCTTTCTTGATCCCTTAGTGGCGTTGAACGCCAGTTTTGGGCGTTCAACGCTGACCTTGGTCCTTTTGGGGCGTTGAACGCAAGAAAGGGAGTGAGTTGGGCGTTCAACACCCATTTTGGACAGTCATTTCCAAAAAAGGTATAGACTATTATATGTTGATATAAAGCTTTGGAAGTTAGCTTTCCAACGCCATTAGAAGCGTGTCAATTGGACCTCTATAGCTCCAGAAATGCTTGTTCAAATATATGGAGGTCAGGATTTGACAGCATCTGCTATCCTTTCTTAGCATATGAACCGGACTTTGGCAAAACTTGCCAAATTCAACCAAAAATCACCTAAAATCATAAGAAAAATACAAAAACTCAAAGTAGTATCCAAAAAGTAAATTTTGCACTAAAACCTACTAAAACATACTAAAACTTGATATAAAGTACTGAAAACACTAATAAAATGAACCTAAAAAGTATATAAAATATCCGCTCATTAGCTTCCATGCGTTTCTGGGTTGCTGGCGCTAAACACGGACCTGGCAACTTCCAAACTCTCCTCTTTTCTTGCACACGAACTCTGCCAAACCGATCCAAACTTCATCTGAAATGATTAAAACACCAAAGCAACTCAAAGTAGCATCCAAAGAGTTTTCAAACACTAAAATAAGATTAAAACTCATTAAATTCTGACTTGAAATAAATAGAAAATAAAGAAAATATGATCACGCATCAATAACTGACACCTGAGCTCATGGCCAGTAGGACAGGCATGTATCATGTGCATCTATTTGTCTTTGTTTGGGTGTGTATATTGTACTTGGATTGCCTATGTGAATAACTCAATTTATCTGCTAATTGCCATACTTGTTGTAATTGCTCTTGTTTGTGTTTGAATCTTATTACTTGTGCTTGCTACTGCTAAACTGAATGTTAAGTTGAATGACTTGAGATGATGATATATGTTGTGAAGAATAAATGTTATGGACTACTATTATTGTTGAGAATTCAGCATATCCATCCTGTTGGGATTAATGATACCGTAGCTTAAATCTTGTCTGTCTAAAGTTTATGATTGCTTAGCGGGTTCGTGTAAGTTTTACATCGTCTCTATCCTACTGGAAATCTTCACGTTCTCACCCGTTCTCAGATTTTGTTGTTTTCAGATGCAGAACGTGACACATCTCGTTAAGCATGCCAGACTCTCTATGGAAAGAAAAGACTCTTTTGTATTTTGTATCTAGTATTAGTTATTCTTCACTTTTTTATATGTATATCTATATCCTTCTTTGAGGTTGATTTTGGAGAAACAAGATTGTATTTTAGTTAATTTATGACTATATCATAAGGCTTTGTATGGTAAGGTATTACAGTCTAACCTCCTCTCAGTCAGACAAATCCGCACATCTTCTTCCTCTCTCAAAAAGTACCTCATCTTACCAGGTAATCCTTCCAGTGCCACCTTTTTTGAGCCTCGAAAGGAATCTGAATATGGAGCCTCCCTTAAATGCAAGGCTCTTTCTAATAAGTACGGAAGTATTTGCGACCAAGGTTTTGACGCCATTAGCTTCAGTGAGGAGATTATCTTGTCGTGTAGTGTTATTGGCTTGGAGGATGGGAATATAGAAAAGAATTTGGAGGTCCTGGCCAGGGGAGAATTCAGACAATTGGGGTTTGCACCAGCCTCTTGAAAAACCTTTGCCAAACTCCCCTTAATGCTACTCTAAAAGAAGTGCTCGAGCTTTAGAAAAAGCTGGCTTAAGGAAAAATGGGAGGCTGAAAGGACCGCAATGGAGTCAGATGCTGCCAAGCTTTGAGATATGATGAAGCAATCCGACGAGAAGGAAGATAAGGAGGAGGCCTTAAGAATGAAGGCGGGGGAGAGCTATGTTCGTGTTTTTCGGGGAGAGGCTTGATCTTTAGGAACGGCTTTAGAAGCTTAGGGGAAAGCATGAGGATCTGGAACAAGCTGATGTGAAAGGGCTTAGATGACACCGTTGAAAATCTGAAAATGCAGTTTCAACTTCTCGTACCCGAGGTAGACATCTCCATCGTAGATCTGGACAAAAGCATAGCGAATGGTAAAATAGTCCTTATTCCAGATGATGATGATGCTCCTTCCTCCAAGAATCTCAAAGCTTATTCTGTTGCTACTAAGGAGCTCTCCTAGACCATAGACCACAGACGACTAACCTGCCCCGGAGGCCCCTACAGACCGATCTACCCCCTAGTCCTAGCTTTTCTCTTATGAAGTTGATGACCTAAGTTTGTGGGTCCTTTTGAACAATATTTGATGTAATTTCTTTGATACTTTTAGCCTTTTTAGGCTTTTTAATTTTACTTCTTGGTATAGTTTCTTATCATGCTTTTGTTTTTATTTGCATAACAAGTTTTTACTAAGTTATTTTTGCAACTTATTTTATTTTTACAACTTGTTTGCATCCGAATTAAGAACTCGTTAATTTGCTTATATAATTTCTGTACAACAACTCAGACTTCGTTGCTTTATCGTGCCAACTATAGGAGGTTGGTCATGATTTTAGTGTTTTATCGAGTATGAGTTCATACAAATAATGAAGTAACACATGTAAAGAAAATGGTCTTTATTAATTGAAATGAATTACAAACTTGCTAGTTGCTACTAAGAGTTTTTGAAGTTTAACCATTGGCCCTTGCTATGATACCTCGTTAAAATTCCTTTTAGAAAAACTCGTTGGGAAAAAACCATGAAATCGGGAAAAAGAGTACACCAGCAGGGAGCAAGGTTCGCTTTCTAGCTATAGTATCTCTTCATATTGCAAGCATGCCACGACCTAGATAACTCTTCATCCTTTAGGTCCGACACTTTGTAGTAACCTCTTCTTAAGACTTTAGTAATCTTATAAGGTCCTTTCTAGTTTGCTGCTAACTTTTCTTCACCCGACCTCTGCACTCCGATGTTATTTCTAATCAGCATAAGATTTTTCATGGTGAAATTCCTTATGTTTTTTTGTTGTACCCTATAGTCATTCTTTTCTTCAACGTTTTCTCTCATATCTGAGCTTGTTCTCGAACTTCTGATAGAAGGTCGAGTTCCTCTTTTTGTGCTTGGAGACATGGCCCGAGTAGATCTGACCACCATTTTGCAAAGGACCACGTTGAGGTGATACTGATGAGTTCCTCTGGAGGTGCTTGATAAATCCATATTTCATGAGTTCTTTTGTGCTTAATTAGAGTGATTTATTCAACTCTTCACCTACTTATTCACATTAATTGCATAGTTTTACTTTCCCTTCCTTATTATGTCGTATAATGAAAAACATGTTTTCTAAGCTTTAAAAATTAATCATTTTAATTACCTTTATTTCCATTCGATGCCGTGATTAGTGTGTTGAGTAGTTTCAGATTTTCTAAAGGCAGAATGACTTAAAAGGATGGAAAAAGGAAACATACTAGAATGGAAGGAGGAAGCAAAACGGAGCTTTAAAGAAACTGGTATCCACGCGATCGCATGGATGACGCGATCGCGTGCCAAGCACGAATCAGCAGCGACGCAGCCGCATGCCTGACGCGACCGCGCGCCTCAAGCAGAATACACATGACACGGTCGCATGACTGACGCGACCGCGTGGCAAGGAAAAGCTCCGAATGACGCGACCGCGTGACAGAGGCCACGCACCAGAAATTACAGAATACGCCCCCAGCAAATTCTGAAGCCCTTTTTGGCCCAGATCCAAGTACAGACAGCATAGACCAGAGGTTATAAAGTGTGGGAATGCTTCCATTCAAAGGGAGCTCGTATATTTTTCACCTTTCAATGATATAGATTTAGTTGAGAGGGAGATCTCTCTCTCTCTCTTTTAGGATTTAGGATTTCTTCTTGTTTTAAGAGTAACTCTGGATCCAGGTTTAATGTTCTTTTAGTTTTACTTTTATTTATTTATTCCAACATTTGAATTGATTATTATAATTTATGAATTATTCCATGTTACAGATTTCTAATTGAATTAATGATAATTTGAGGTATTTTCAGTTTATGATTGTTCTCTTTGATTTAAGTTGCCATTACTTCCCATCTAAGGACACTTTTATTATTTCAGCAATTTACTTTTTCCCCTTTTTGGTTTTGGTTAAGAATTCAGTAACTCAACAGTTATTAAACTCAACATAATTGATAATCGTTGTCTTGCTAATTGAGTTGAACTTAAATAATCCCAACCTTTTCTTAGGAAATAATTAGGATTCAAAGGTCAATTTAATTAGTCCCTTGACTTTCCTTTGCTCTAGTAAAGGTTGACCAAGTGGAATTAAGATATAACTTTCATTATTGTTGAGAAGGATAACTAAGTTGGACTTCTAATTTCCCTTATCTTGCCAAAAGTTGTTTTACAGTTATTATTTATTTTTACTTGCCATTTAATTCACTCGTCATTTAAATTACTTGCTTCTCACCTTCTAAACCCCGATTACAACCTTTATAGCTAATAATAAGAACACACTTCCTCGCAGTTCCTTGAGAAGACGACCCGAGGTTTGAATACTCGATTAACAATTTTTAAAGGGGTTTGTTACTTGTGACAACCAACACGTTTGTAAGAAAGGTTGATTGCTTGGTTTAGTAACTATACTCACAACGAGAGTTTTTATAACCTCTAAACCATCAATCTTCTGCTCTTTCAGTGCCACGTGAAAGTTTGCATGTAGTTGGTAAGGCGGGCATTTCTTGACAAAGTCAGTCTTATCCTTTTGCAAAGTCAACCAATAGAAACTAGCTCGTAGCACTTTGTTTGCCAATGATCTCGCCCGCAGATGATTCTTACATGTGCCGCTATGGATCTTATCTAAGACTTCTTCCATCTTCGAGGTCGGAATATATTTCAGCAAAGGTGTAGATATCCCTCTTTTGTAAAGGACATTATGAACTAGTGTGTAATTCTGGGCTTCTCTTACTAATATCCTTGCTTCTCTTGTTCCTTGAGGAAGGATGTCGAACTTGAGGTATTCTATGATAGGAATCATCCAACCTAAATTTATATTAGCGTGTTCAACCCATCGACTTCTTTTGCCACTGATAGTGACTGTAGTGTTTCTTGACTCAGGCATCTATTATTACCATCTGGAGTTGTATTTGTCATTCAATTCTCGAGTTATATGTCTGACCTCAACCTCTTTGAACTCAACCAATTGTGCTAGCATCTTTTCTAGATACCTTTTCATGTTCGAATCTTTAGCATGATATTCACCATTTACTTGTGAAGTTATAACTTAGGAGACACTAGAGACTATTACTTTCAAGGCCCCAACCTCTTTAGCCATTCCCTGGCCAACAAGCATGACTTCATACTCAACTTGGTTGTTAGAGGTCGGAAAGTCATACCTCAAGGAGAACTCCAACCGAGTTCCCCTTTTATTTTCAAGGATAATTCATGTTCTACTGCTAGCTTTGTTTTATGAATCATCTACATACAAGTTCCAAGTGGTGGAGCTCTCTTTTGGCTCTCTCATGTACTCTGCCAAGAAGTTGGCCATGTATTGCAACTTAATGGTCATCCGAGTTTCATATCTGAAGTCAAACTTTGATAGCTCAACAACCCATTGTAGCATTCGTCCCATAATATCTCTCTTCTATAAGATATGCTTCATGGGTTAGTTAGTTAGTTAGTCCCATAATATCTCTCTTCTATAAGGTTGCAATCTCTTAGAAGCCAAAACAAGGGTGTAGGAAAATTTTTCGATGTTCTGGTAGTTCAACTCTGCTCCTTGCAATGCCTTGCTTGTGAAGTAAACAGGTCACTGCCTATCTTCATCTTCTCGGATAAGGAAAAAGGCTATCGCTTTGTCAGCGACAGCTAAATATAACACGAGTTCTTCTCCAACTTCAGGTCAAGCCAATATAAGGGTTTAACTCAGGAACTTTTTAAACTCTTGAAAAACTTGTTCATATTCTTGAGTCCAGTCAAAATTGTGTCCTTTTTGAGAATTGCAACTGTGGTAGTGACTTCAGGGCTGAGCCAGCCAAGAATCTTGATAAGGGTGTCAGTCTATCATTCAGTTATTGGACTTCTTTCAAACAAGTTGTGTTCTTCATATCCAAGATTGCTTTGCATTTGTTTGAGTTAAATTTGTTGCCCCTTTTGGGTAAGCATAAACCCAAGAAACTTCCCTATTTCTACTGCAAATGTGCATCTAGTGGGATTTAACCTCATCACATGCTGTCTTATAGTATTGAACACTTCTGACAAGTTGGTCAGTAGGCTGGCTTCACTTTTGATTTTGACAAATATATTATCGACGTAGACTTTCACTAACTTTCCCAAGTAAGGTGAAAACACCTTGTTCATCAATCGCTAGTATATTGTCCTTCAATTTTTTAAATCAAAAGACATAACCTCATAACAATAGTTGTTCCTAGGAGTGACGTCTTCTCTTGATCGGACTCATACAACGGGATTTGGTTATGTCCTAAGTAAGCATCCATGAAAGAGGAAAACTTGTATCCTGAAACTGAATCTACCAAGGCGTCAATATTGGGCAGTTGGTAACTATCTTTGGCACAAGCTTTGTTGAGGTCGGTATAATCCACACATATCTTCCACTTTCTATTTTAGTTTTTTTTTACTAGGACAACATTTACTAGCCATAAAAGGTATTTTACTTCCCTTATAAATCCAGAATCCAGGAGCACTTGTATTTGCTCCTCCATGACCTGTGTTCTTTTTGGATTGAGCTTTCATCATCGTTGTTGTATGATGAGCGGATTATTGTGATGGTATAAAATTTCCTCAATTGAATAAATTTTCATTGTAAGTATAGTTCTACACCAATAAACAATCCTCCCAATAAAAAATTTGAGTTGTCACATGTACAAACCCAATGAAAATTAACCGAAGTATTTAGACTCCGGGTCGTCTCGCAAGGAATTGCAATGAAGTGAATGATTATTGGCTATGAAGGGGCAAGGCAAGAAAGTAAAATAACAAGAACTAATAAAAGAAATGGAAAAGAACTCTTGGCTAAGACATGGGAAATTGGGATTGCTATCCTTGTCAACAAACCAAATATTGATAATTGTGAGGTACCAAACCATGAAGTCTACTTCCAAAAGCCTTAAGTATGTAATGTCTACTCCTAAGCTTGAAGTACGTCAAATAGGCTTGATCACATCAACCCATAAGTCCCAACCTATCTACTAATTAGATTAGTAGTGGCTTAGTATCAATAGATATCAAATTGACCACCAAAGGTTCTCAAATTACCAATTCATTGAGACCCAATGACTCAAGGTCACTCAATTCCCTTAGCCTAGGCCAAGAGTCAAGAAAATTACTCAAAAACTAGGAAAAACATTCAATCAAACACCTAGAGTGTAAGAAAAGTAAACATCACAAAATACAAGAATTAACAAGAGTCATAACCATCATGAGCAAGAAATATAAATCTACCAACTACCAACATTAGTTCATCATCACAAAAGAAACATAAAAGAGAAATTAACATGAAAACTAAGAGAATCAAGTAGTAGGAACAAGAAATCATAAAGGAAACAAGATGAAAACATGAAATTGGACCTAGATCTAAGAGAAATTAACATAAGAACCCTAATTCTAGAGAGAAGAGGGAGCTTCTCTCTCTAGAAACTAACCTACATGGTGCTAAGTTACAAATAATTGCTCCCCCTTTGCTTAGACTTCAATTCTGCATGAAATACACTCAGAAACAAGTTGGATTTGGGCCTGGGCAGCTCAGAAATCGCCCCCAGCATTTTGCCTTTGAGTGAGTCACGCGCGAGTATCGGCGCGTACGCGCCATGTGCGCGTGCGCATCGATTGGCTATTTCTTCATCCGCACATACGCACCATGTACGCGTGCGCGTTGCTATGCGATGTCACTTCCGCGCGCGCGCGCCTTGTACGCTTGCGCGCCCATTGAAGTATTCCCAATTCTTGTTTCCTCATGTATTCTCCACTTTGTATGCTTTTCTCCTCATTTCTTCCATCCAATACTTGCCTTATGAACCTAAAATCCCTCAACAAATACATCAAGGCATCGAATGGAATTAAAGTGAGTTAAAATCACCAATTTAAGAGCCTAAAAAGCATGTTTTTACACTTAAGCATAATTCAAGGGAGAATTACAAAACCATGCTATTTCATTGAATAAATGTAGAAAAAGGTGATGAAATTCCCTAAAATAAGCACAAGATAAACCACAAAATTGGGGTTTATCATTGTACAGATTGAGAGCCCAGGTATATAGCTAGCTTGTAGTACATGAGATCGGGACAGATGACGGGTGTGTCAAAAGCTTTCTATGCAAAGAGGTCGGAATTCTTTTGTAAGAGCTTGATAATATTCTCGAACTCAGACACCTTCGAGCTCTATTCAATTGACCTCTTTACCTCTTGCACGTCCTCGCAAGTTTAAGCTTTTGTTATAACATTTTCTAGCCAATTTCTAGTCTCCTCTTATAGTAGATATTCCTTCTTGAGTATAAATTTCATACAAAGATGAGGAGTTGACACAGCTATGGTAAGTCGAGTAAGAGTTGTCTGACTATTCAAGGTGTTATATGTTGATGCTACATCTACTATAATGTAGTTGATGCTTATAGTTCGTGTTTTTAACCCCTTGTTAAAAGTTGTGTATAAGGTAATGTACCTTATAAGTCTGATGGGTGAATCTCCTAATCCCAAAAAACTGTCTGGGTAAACCTTCAAATCTTTTTCTTTCTAAACTGAAATTTTTTGAAGGCTAGCTTAAACAAGATGTCAGTCGAGCTCCCCGGATCTACCAATGTTCTGTGAAGATTAGCATTGTTAGGATCATAGTTATCACTACTGGATCATCATGTTTAGGGACCATACATTTCACATCTTCCTTTGTGAAGACTATTGTGGGTATGTTAGGTATATCTCATTTTCCCGACTTGGTAGACCTCCTTCAAGTGCTTTTTGCAGGAGGACTTAGTTGTTCATCCTCCTACAAATTCACCAACAATCATGTCAATGTGCCTTTCAAATGTTCTTGGTGGTTGTTCATATTTTCTTTTATCTTCATCATTCCTCTTTCTTTTGTTAGTTTCTTCCGACCTCTGGCCAAGGAACTTGTCCAATCGACCTTTTTCTGGCCAATTTTTCTATCACATTTTTCAAATCATAGCAACCATTAGTAGAATGGTCATAAATTTTGTGGTATTCACAGTACTTTGACCGATTTTCTCCTTTCTTACTTCGAATTGGCCTCGGAGGTGGTATCTTTTCAGTGTGGCATATCGCCCTATAGATGTCGACCAAGAAAACTTGCAATGGAGTATAGGAATGGTACCTCTGAAGTATTTTCGAGTTGTATTCTTCCTTCTTCTTTATCTCCTTTTCTTTATCTCGGGACTGACATTGGCTACTTTGTCCCATTGTAGGTTTTCTCAATTGAGTGATTTCTTCCATGTAAATATACATCTCTGCTCATTCCTGAACTTCGTACAGAGAAGTCGGCGCCTTTTTTATATAGACTGTGAGAAGGGACCCTCTCTGAAGCCATTGACAAGGCCCAAGATAGCTGCTTCAGTAGGCAAATTTTGAATCTCCAAATATGCTTTGTTAAACCTTTCTATGTGGGTCCTGAGGGACTCTCCGACCTCTTGTTTAACATCCAAGAGGCTTGGAGCATGCTTGGCTTTGTCCTTCTGGATAGAAAATCGTGTGAGAAAGCTTTTGGCCAGGTCATCGAAATAAGTGACTGACCTGGGGGGGAGATTGTCAAACCACTTCATTGCTACCTTAGTTAATGTGGCCGGGAACGCTTTGCACTGAGTTGCATCTAAGGCATCAGCTAAATACATACAACTTTTGAAATTGCTTAAGTGATGTCGAAGGTCAGTCGTGCCATCATAAAGATCCATGTCAAGTCCCTTAAAGATTCTAAAAACCTTTACTCGCATGGTTTTCTCCAAGAATGGGTCTTCACTTTCCAAGGGTGTGGTATCCTGATCAGTTCGAGGTCTCCTACCCTTGAGATCGGACTCCAATCTTTCCAGTTTTTTCTCCAACTCCATATGTCATCGTACGTCTCTTTTTAGGGCCCGTTTGGATTCACATTGTCTCTTTAACTCGATCTCAGATGCTTTGCTTCTATTATCTTTACTGATGCTCCACTGTGAATTTCAGAACTTATTCTTTTCCTTCTAGATTGCTTCTATTTCTACTCTCATCAGTACCCTTCCTTCTTTCAAAATGTTGGGGTATGACAATTGCTCAATTGTTACTGGGTTGACCTTCTTCATGGGGTTCTATATTAGATGCAATGTATCCATCTTCTAAGTAGTCGTCCACCATGAGTGGGTGTTGAACTACAGTTCCCCGACAACGGCACCAATGTTCCAAAGTTTTCTGAAACTGATAAGATTTGAGTTTGAATGTGAGGTTCAGATTCTTTTTTATTAGAATTCCGATGTCTTTTCCAGCAAGCAAAACCGTCTGAGGTCTTTGAGTGAAGATGGGAGGTAATACCTGTATAGGACTCTAATACTTAACTTAGCAAGGATTTTAGGCACATTTTTTATGAATTAGACTTTTAAATATCTGTAGATGATAGAGTATTTTTATAGTAGCAATGATAACTTTGCTATCTTTTTGTAATTTATCCTCTTATAATGAATGAGGGGCGATTACTTCTCCTTTTATTTAGGAGTTATTGAGATCTCATATTTAAAATAGTGAACTGATATGTAGAGATGTATGTTGGTGCAATTAAGGTCTTCTTGACATAAATTGGACACGAGCTTCATCAAGTTGAATACGCCTAATATGATAAATTCGAATTCCATACAAAGAAACCATATTCATTTTAGGCCTGACTCTCTTTTTGAATCAGGATATAAATATTATAAATAATATTTAAAATGAAATCTCTTAATCAACTCAACCGACACTAGTTTGCAATAATTATTTTTCGTTTGTGGGGACAACGCTAGCATGAGTATTTGAACAACAACAAAAACAGGGAAATTATAAGTATTTAAAGTTAAATCTGAAGAAAAATTACTCATTTTCATCTTTAGGGAAGAAAACAAAAAAAATGCTATTTCCTTCATCCAGACGAACACAGGTGTCGGACCTGTCCCAAAAAAAAAAAAAAAAAAAGAACGCAGGTGTCGGTGGATATTGGTATGGTTAACTGAATAGAACTTACCGTCCAATCCCAGTCATATATTATCATAGGTATAAGTTAAGTTATTTAATACATAACTATTTCTTACACAACCTACATCATCACTTCATATCTGCATATTTTTTAACTGTTATCATATATTATTATTACAACTAATATCACCTTTTTAGCTAACCTACTTCAGAGTTTTACTGTATTCGATGTTAACCTACCAATCTGCCAAGAAGTACACTTAAACGCTCAGTTGAATTAGTTGCAACGTACATTGATAACATCTATGGTTCAAACTTTTTTATTCAGCTACTCTTTCAACTCATTAATTTTATTGATCAAATTATTGAACCTATAAAAGGAAGACCAAAAAAAAAAAAAAAAAACTAATACCAATTTAATCTACAGTTAAATTTTTTAAGAAATTGTTCTTCCCCGTGAAAGGTGATGTATACTTTTCGTTTCCCTAATATCACTTTCTTATTATAAAGGAAAACAACCATTTTTCAAAGCGTATGGTAGTTAAATGGAGGTCTTATAGAAGGTTTTAGAAAAGAAGAGAGTAAAAATTGTATATATTCGTGCAATTAAAGATATGTATGATGGGGTCACAACTAGTATGAAGACTCAAGGTGATATGATAGAGAAATTTTCTATTGGTATAATATTACACCAGAGATCATCCTTAAGTCCATACCTTTTCACATTAGTCTTAGAAGTACTCACAGAGCACATCCAAGAGCTCGTGCCATGGTGCATGCTTTTTGCCAAGGTTGCGAGAACCAGACCGGTCAACGAACCGATGAGACAACTGGTTCACTGGTTCAGTAGTTCAACCGGAATTTGACCGAAATTCAACCGATTTAATTAAATATAAATAAAATTATTAAAAATTTAATATATAATTTTCAATATTTAAATTTAATAATTTCTAAATCTAAAAATTTTAATAAGAAAATAATTTTGAAGTTATACCTCAACATAAGACTAAAAGGTGTTATACCTCAAAATTAGACATTAACAGTTTTCTTGAAAATACTAACACTGGATACATTAAGATGCTCAGTAAAAACACTAATAGAAATAATACATTCATAATAATTAAGACAAGATCTCTCCATTATTTAGAAACAAATGGTACCAATAAAAATAAAAAACCCTCTAAACTACATTCTCAACAATTACCTAATTCTAGAAATTTCTACCATACCAAGAGTGACTTTATGTAGCCAAAGAAAACACGACATATAAAGAGATTAACAAAAGAAAAAAATACTTCAATGCAGGAACATGTCCGTGAATGCCATGATTGATTGAATTGGGCGAGGATTTGTCATGGCTTCAGAAGCGAATCCAAATTCAAAATCTAGAAATTCAAATTACAAATTACATCCAACAATTATAGCAAAATTCAAAATGATAACAATTCAGAACCCAGAAGATTATATCAATTCATACGGCATTTAAAATAAAAAAATTATATTCAGCAAAATTCAATAGGGCAGAATTTTGAACTTATATAACAAAATTTAAAATTCAGAGTTCCAAAATTGAACTTATATCAAATTTATATTCAGTAAAATTCAAAATTACATAACGATTAATTCATATAATTAACAAAACAAAAAAAATTTGAAAAGTAGAATAAAAACTCTGCATCAAGCCATCAATTCATATAATTAACAAAATAAAAAAATTAACTGAATTTAAATCTGAACTAAATTTCTCACTACAGCAACCAGCAATTCATACAGTTAATTAAAACCAAATAAAAAATTAATTGAAAAACTCAAGAATTCACTGCGGTTTACGGCGGCAGAACAGATGCCCGACTACGATGTTGACAGAAACCGACGACAAGCCGACGACGCCGACACCAGAAGCTTCAGTGTTCAAAGTTCAAGACGACGACACCGCTGACAGCGGTGCTGTGGGGTGTGTTGTGTTTGTTCTTCCGAAAACCAGATGACGATGATGCTAGACGCTTCAAACCGCGAGGGTGGCAACCGCTAGTGCTCACTGGCTCACTGCCGGCGTCGATTGTGGTGTGGATGGTGGAGTCCCTCTGCTCGTTGGAGGAAAAGGAAAGTAGGGTTGAGGGAGGCGTGATGACAACTGAGTGATTTGGGGGTGGGTTAGGTTAGTGGGTGGTGGGTTTTGTTTTATTTTGTTTTTTTTTTTTTTCGTGAAAAAGCGATACCGTTTTGGCCTATTTTCAAAAACCGAAACTTCAAAAAACTCGCTTGGTTCGTCCGGTCCACCGGTTTTTTGACCGATTTTTTTCAGAGGTTTTGAAAATCAACCGGATCGGCCAGATTACCGATTCCCGGTTAACCCGATCGAACCAGCCGGTCCGGTCCGATTTTCAGAACCTTACTTTTTGCGATGATATCGTCCTTATGGAAGAGTCAAGGAAAGACCTAAATAAGAAGTTAGACTTATGGATAGAAGCTCTAGAAGTGTATGGTTTGCGCATAAGCCGTAGTAGGAGAGAATATATGGAATGTAAGTTCAGTCTGAGAAGGAAAAACTCTAATATAGAGGTGAAGATTGGAGAAAACATCCTACGAAAAGTTAAGTTTTAAATATCTTGGGTGCATCATACAGAATAATGAAGAGATTGAACAGGATGTAAATCATAGGATCCAAGCAGGTTGGTCAAAACGGCGGAGTGCATCTAGTTTTATACGCAACAAAAAAGTGTCTTTAAAACTTAAAGGTAAATTCTATCGCATTGCTATAAGACCGGCTATACTTTATGGTACGGAGTGTTAGACAGGCAAAGGAGAGCACGAACATAAGTTGAGTGTGGCAGAGATGAAGATGTTGAGATGGATGAGTGGTTATACGCGATTGGATAAAATAAGAAACGAAGATATAAAAGGAAGAGTTAGAGTAACACCTATTGTGAAAAAAATGGTTGAATCACATCTCAGGTGGTTTGTACATGTGAGAAGACCGATAGAACATCCAGTCAAAGGGATTGATGAAATAGAAGATGAACAAGGGACGAAAGATAGAAAAAAACCTAAGAAGACCATACATGAAGTAGTCAAACGAGATCTACATGTAAACATTCTCTCTTTATACATGATACATGACAGAGCACAATAACATCGTTTGATTCATATAACTAACTCCACATAGTGGTACAAGACTTTGTTGTTGTTGTGTCGTCTATGGTTGCATGCTCTTTCAACGAAAAATTCCTACAAGTATTTTTTTAAATAATAAAAACATTATTTTGGTCCTTACGGTTATATGTGAAAATCGAAATCGTCTTTAACGTCTTTTTATTCAAAATCGTTCTTATTGTTGAAATTATTTTAAAAAGGTCCTTTCCCACCCTAATCTTATTTTCTTGACTAAATTACCCCTAACAAACATAAAATTATATAAAAAATTCTCCCAGTCCACCTTCTCCCATCAGATCACCCCAATTATACACATCTCCATCAAGCCACCCACCTCCATCATCAACATCATCTATCATATCCTCTCATCCCATTCACAGCTCTCCTCTCCATGGGAGAAGTGTTAAAAATGCAGCCTCAATATCCCTCCACTAAATAGAACATACCTTCCCCCCTTTACAGCCTCGTCTTTTCAGCACCAGAGCAATTTCAGCAAGCACCTTTCCTGGACCATTCGACCATCCAAAACTTGAATCGTTAATCCTTTCTTTTTGTAATTCTCCTATTCTCACATGTCATTCTCCGGCGGCGCTCCAACTCCACCATGCAGACGCACCAGATACGCGTCATGGTGGATATGTACTCTGTGGGGATTCTGTCGAAGGTGGCGAAGAGTAACTTGACCGTGCATTCGATGGCGACGACCTCCAACAAATGCACCGTCAAGTTACTCTTCGCTAACTGAGTACATATCTACAGTGACACGTATCAGGTGCAGCCGCATGGTGGAGTTGGAGTGCCACCGGAGAATGACATGGAAGAAGAAAAAGGAGAATTACAAGGAGAAAGGATTGACAATTAGACTTTTGGATCCGATGCCAGAAGCTATGGCCAAATGGTCTAGGAAAGGTGCTAGCCAGAAATTTTACTTATCTGATTCCTTAAAAGTTGATTTCTCGTCTCTCAGCGAAAAATTTCCCAGTAATTGGTTGGTCGGAAAGAAGGGCAAGCCACACACCAGTATCAGCTCCTTCCTCGACGGTATTATTGCCGGCATAGCCAGTAAGAGCAGTCTTCACCCAACCTGGGCAATAGCAGTTAACAAAAATCTTTTCATGTTCCCGGCAATCAGAAAGTTTCCTTGCCATAAGCCTTGTATATGCATTGACTGCGAGTTTTGACAGAGAGTAGTCAGTATACACTTGAGGCCACCCACCAGATGCCCAAGTTCCATCATCGACTTGTCGGAGAAATGTGGATAGAGCCGTGTCGATTAGTTCCTCCGAAAGAGACTCCACATCACTCAGTTGTTCCCTCAAAGCTGCGTTGCTGATCCTCTGCCATTCAACAAATTTAAATCAGTTTGAAAACTACCAAAAGCCATAGTGGGAGCTGCTGTAACCTATGAAACACACCAAATCTTTAAAATCAGATGACATGGACACAAGAAATAAGTATATGTATATTTACAAGATTTATACAGTATTTAAACATTTATAAATGTCAAATTACCAATATTCTCAGTACTGTCAATATTTATGCTACCAATATTAGCATTTTTTAACACTATTGACACCATTTCCAATTTGTATTTCAAGTGTTTTAGAATTAAGAAAAGAAAAAAATATTTGGTCAAATGCAGAAGCACAAATGGTATGTGTCGTGAGTAACTTCTGAGTAATGGACACTGGTACATGTCGGACACATAAACATCTCACTTGGTTGGTGTGTCCATGCTCCATCTATTGTAACACTATGCTTCATATGGAACCATGAGAGTACTCACAACCGAAAGAACTAAAGATCGAAATCTTAAAACAATTTTAATTATTATGTGAAAAGTAATAAATGAAAAATGCTAGAATATCTTTTTAGGGAGCACGGTAGAAAAGCCTTTATAACTTACATTGCGTCTTCCATTTAGGCGCCCTAGACGGGAGCTAACATTTACGATACGAGCACCGACGACAGAAGGTTTCATCAGTGGAATCATTGCTTCAATCATACTCTTGGTGCCATAATAATTTGTTTCAACAACCTTACGGGCATTTTCAACTGAGTTATCAGACCCAAGATTGAAATTAATCCCAGCATTGTTCACCTGCGGTTGACAATGCTTAGATCACATGAATAAGGAATGTGTTAAACTGTATTCTACATGCTTCCTAGAAAATTTCAATGAAATAAGGAAAAAGAAGGCAGAAGCAACCTAAATGGATTAAACTGGTATGTAGATCTCAGTAGCAAGCATTAATTCAGTTTAAAAAGCCAGAAAAAATGTAAAAGAAACCATGTTTAGAAACTGACCAGAATATCCAAACCACCATAATTTTCCTTCAACCACTCAATAAACCGGTTGATTGATGACGAATCTAGAATGTCAAGTTGATGATAAATCAGGCTAAGGCCAACTTCACTCAAAAATTTTATTGACTCAAGCCCAGCACCGGGATCTCTAGAAGTCAGTATAACAGTCACTCCATGAGCAGCAAGTTGCCTGCAAATCTCTAACCCAATCCCTCTGTTTCCACCAGTAACCACTGCCACAGTTTCCTTGGACCACCACCTTCAAAAGCATTAAAAAATGGACAAAGTTTAGAACAAGAGTATAGAAGATCATTTAGCAAATCTGTAATGTATGGATGGTTTAAAGCTGAAACAATAATTATAGTCAAGAAATTTGCTGAACAAAAATTACCACATGCTTGCTAAATAAAGAGAACAAAGCCTGTATTGTGAAAATTTAAAACTACTTCATAACAGAATATATAGAGGAAAAAAATTGCACATACAAAATTATAGCTATGCTTTGACTTTGAAATGGATCCTCTCATTTGAGAAATTCTCTAAAACATCGTCAAGTGTTAGATTCACACCCATTGATTGACAAGGTAGCCTCGCCATGGGTCCCACAAGAAAATCTAATCAATGATATAAATCCACATTAGACACAATCAAGTAAATATTTTCAATTTGGAGTAAGGTAGCGAATTCAAGATTTTACGTAAAATCAGAAAGATGATTTTAAAACCGTAAACCGCAGGATCGTAAAACAAATAGTAAGATTCTATGAATATATAAATATATCAATATAAATTATGTGTCATATAATACGACATAACTAGCAATATAACTAAAGGTTTGAGTTTAAATGTGTCAAAAATATC
Source organism: Arachis hypogaea (assembly GCF_003086295.3). Taxonomy (NCBI): domain Eukaryota; kingdom Viridiplantae; phylum Streptophyta; class Magnoliopsida; order Fabales; family Fabaceae; genus Arachis; species Arachis hypogaea. The sequence continues at coordinate 107,066,398 of NC_092053.1, forward strand.
AACATTATGCAATTTTGCCATAATATTAATCAAAACAACAACTTAGTGGGTTCAATAAGCAACAATTTATTATTCACACACTCAAATTTCAACTTTCAAGGAAAACAATATAAAACGATATATAACAGAGAACTACTCCACAATTCACTACTAAGCCACTCGGTTGTTAAGGAAAAAAAAAAGATAAATAAAAAAGATGAAAATTAAAAATGTTGAAGAGGAATAAAACCGAAGTTAGAAGGAATAAGCCAAGAAAAATAGAGCAGTAGACGGAGAAAAGATAGAAGAGAAACAAACACCAATCCAACAGGGAGCAGGGGTACAAGCATCAACAACAGAGTGCATCACCAGAGCTGGAAGCATCACTGGTGACAATGGCAAAACTCAAAAGAGAGAGGCAGCAGAATGTGATGGGTGTGGCACTGTGACTGACTCTAACAAACACGAATGAAATTGAAGTTGAAAGGGTGTCGAGAGCTCAAGGGAGGTGCAGGAATTGGAGGTTCTGGGTTGTAGCTAGTGTCTCTCATGCATCCAGCCAGTTTCTGCCTCTATGTGACGTCAAATCTGAAGCAGTTGGAAGTGCAGCAAGTCCATGTTTCGAATATCTTCAATGGTGTGATTCCACCAATTGGAGCCTCAACTGGCGCAGAGGAGGGAATGGGGACAGCAAGCACCAGCAAACTCACGGAAATGGACAACTCTATGGGAAAGCATGCGATTTTCGTAACCTTGATTTGGACGATCTCATTACCACTTGACCATGTCATGTGTACATTACCAACATTGATGGGTAAAGGTTCTCACAAAAGAACCCAATCAATGATGGAAATGTCAATTTTAGATTTCCGCCAATGACTGAGAAGGTGGCCATGATGGCCCCAACATGGGTCCCACAAGAAAATAATGAATAACGGAAATTGAAACTTGACATTATCGAGTGAGATTTTCAATTTAAAGGTCGTTTTCACTTTGGGATTATCATCCATAGAATAGGCATCAACCAAGCTTGACTAAAGGTCTAGCGAGAAGAATGAAACAAATAGGAAAGAAGCAGAGGTGGCATTCTCTTGTGAATTTGAGGTGACAACGGGAATGACTCGTTTATTAGGCAAGGAAAAGTTATGCACATACTTAAGAGCTTGACTTCAAAACATTTTTTGGGTTTAGTTAACAAAATGTGCACCCATGAGCATTGATTGATTGATTTGCTAGTTATATAATCATAAACTTAAATACACAAAGCTATACATCCATGCTACAAGTGTGACTACCATTCTGCATTTGCTAATATCTTAATTTATATTGCATAACACAACACCATGGTGCATCTTGAGCTTCTGTATCTAATCAACAGCCAAGTTCTATTTGGGTCAAACTCATTAGTTCAGTGCAATCAAAGTAAGGAACACTGTGCTTGGTCACCTTAACAATGTTCTGCAAATCCCAGACAATATAATTATTGACTGGCAGTATATGGCAAGCTATAGGGCGATGTATGGTCCTATATAAAATTAGTTGTTGCTCTCTACCTTTGAAAATGCTATGTGGAAGAATTAAGGTTAATTTGGAAACTTCCATTAGGAAGTAGGAACCCAATCAATCAATAATGACATCTTAAAATCGAGTACAATAACAACAATAGTAATAACTGAAAAAATTAGAATTAGCTTATGCGTTATGCACATTGTTGACTATTTTCCAACAAAGAAAGGATAAAACAGGCTAAAATCCAATTTGCTACGAAAAGAAATTGCAGGAGTAAAACCAAAGCAACACTAGAGAGTATTGTTTAAGCCTATTTTTGCCACCAAAATAACTTTTAGTTAAGATACACAAAACTTGTACATAGTGGCAAATTTGAAAGTGAACAGAAAGTGGAAAGTAATATGAATTTAGTAACCCAATTCAGTGGGAGCTATTGTAAACACAGCTATGACTATAAAAAGATTTAATTACTTTGTCTGTCCCTACTTCACCAAATTTTCAATTAGAACTTTATAGTTTTAAAAGATTTTAATTGAGTCCCTGTGCTATATAAAAACTTTACATTAGATCCTTACGGAACCACTTTTGTTAATATATATATATATATATATATATATATATATGAAATATTCCTGAAATATTTGTTTTCATGTTTGATGTTGGATGGATTTATGCTACATTCTAGAAGTGAATATTCTAGAATTATGCATTCTTTTCTGAAAGATACTAGTAGTAAGGACCTACTTCAAATGTTTTATCTAGTATATAGACCCAATTACAAACTTCTAAATTATAAGGACATAATTAAATAAACAATCATGAACAAAAAAAGAGAAAGTTAATTGCATAATAAAAGATCTCTAAACTCAGGGTAGGAAAGAAAATAGCAGGAAAAATCAAACCTCTGGTCATCGGAGTAGGGAACAGTCATCAGATGTTGTATCTCTTGTAGCCTCTTTTCTCTTCTCTCCTTTGCTTTTTCTTTCTTCCCCATTTCTGTGCAGATTTTATCAACCTTTGAGTCTTTGAAGCACGTGTGACCAATTCAGGTTTCATTTTTATTAGCCATATCATTTAAGTTACATGATCACCACAATTTCTTGCATATACAAGAGGTTTGCATAGAAAACCCCAATTCCCAAGCATATCACTTATAATCTATTTATTCATTTTACAATAATATCTTTTCCTTTTTTATTTTTATTTTTGAAAAAAAATTGACATCAATAATCAAAATCAAACCTTCTACATTACCCCCAAATTATTTCTATCACCTCAGAACCAGCATATATTAACACTTAACAATTGAATTACATGTCTTTTATTGTAAACAAAGTTCAGAAATTCAACTATTTAGCCTATCAGAACCCTAATAAAAAATCACTTAAACCAAAGCAACCATACATCAGAAACCAAGAAATAACCGCAAACTCCATCTACTGAAACTGACAAAATTGATAAATGTGATGAAAAATCTACAAACTCAATTTTAATGGAAAATACTAGGGTAGTGGATAGAGTAGCACCTTCTCTGAAACAGTGTCAAGAAAGCAAATGAAAGGGAGAGTCGGTGAGAGGGTGAGCCACGATGAGAGAGAGAGAGAGAGAGAGAGAGAGAGAGAGAGAAGGGTGAAAACTGCTATGAGAGGAATGAAAGAGGAAAACGAGCGAGCGTACTCAGTGAGAGGGAGGAAATATTGGGATTATGGTCTCTGAAAGGACACGAGAGACTTTTGCTGGTTTGATTGCCGGATTTGATTTTTGGCTAATTCTATGGTATTTATAAATTGGTGCTTAAATTTTGCCTAACTTATTTTTTTACTAAGTTTTGATTTTTTTAAAATTATTTATTGTTATATCTTTTAAATTAAATATTATTTTTTAACCTTTTTTAGTAAATAGGTACCACCTTTTAGGCACCATAACATTTACCTTGATTTTTTTCCAATGCTCTTTCTATTGATTGTTATATTTTTAAGAAAAAAATGATAAATAGATTCTTAACCTTTTGTCTCGTGGATAATTTTGTCCTTAACCATTTAAAAATACTTTTAAATTCTTGACCTTCATAAAATTCGGACGGACAAGTCCTTCCATCTAAATGCCTCTATCAGACTCAACGAAAAAATCTGACGGGGCTCCTGTTATGATGACCTAGCGTCACAAGTTGACAAGTGGACTGATGAGTGGAAGGGTAGTTTCAAAAATTGGATAAATAAGTCTCTGAACCTAAAAACTACGTCATTTCGCGTTTGGCCTTAATCCTTAAATTAATTGCGTTTCTTTGTGTAGGCTGGTGGTGAGGAGCTCTACCTCCATCAACAATGACTACTAATAGAGCATCATCAACCTCAAGAAGAAGCTTCAGTGGAGTAAGACAAGAAAATTCAGCTTCAAACTCAATTCCATGTGTTATGCACACCGGAGACCTAAACAATGGCGTCGCCCTGAGATGCTTTCTGTGGAGTTCATGCAATAATGTATATGTTGAGGACGATTAGCAACCCGAACAGAATCTTCTTGGGTTGCCCATTTTATAAGGTAAGATAAAAAAATTTGGGAATTTTGTTTTGAAATGGTTTTAGATAGTACATAATTTTGAGAATTTTGACAGGGAAAGCAACTAAGGGTGGCAAAGCGGGCCGACCCACCCCGCCCCGTCCCGCACCATAACTAAAGCGGGTTCAAAATGCTAGTCCGCCCCCGTTTTATGGCGAATTGGCGGGCCGACGGGCTAGTCCGCTTGACTCTTTTTTTTTTTTTGAAAAATAAAATTCATTAAAATTAATCAAAAAATAATAATTAAAAAATTAAATACAAATAAAAAATTAGTCAAATTATAATATAAATTTTTTCACTATCTTTTTTTAATTTTAACTTCAATAAAATTATTCAAAATAATATTTGTCAATAGAACTATTTTTATTTTAAAAAATAAGACACATAATTTATGAATATATACAAAATTGTAAAATAAAATAAATAAAGTAAATAACTAAAAGAAGAATAAAACTAAAAATAAAAAAAGTGTTTGAAAATTATATAATTATTAATTTTATAGTAGTAATAACTCTTTTATTTAATAAAAAATAAAAATAAAAATCCTTGGCCCGCGGGCCGACCCACCCCGCCCCGCCAAAACCCACAAATTTGGTGGTGCGGGTTTGGTGGATTTTTTAATTTGGCAGGTTCTAAAATCTAGCCCGATTCGCCTTTTTTAGTGGGTTCGGCGGATCGGCCCGACGGGTTCGACCCGTTTTGTCACCCCTAAAAGCAACCGCATTGCAAGTTTTTTGTTTGGGTCGATGAGCATCTTGCTAGAATTGGAAACAATGGTTGCATTTCTGATAAAAGACCTCTGGGTGAGAATGAGGTTGAAGTTGTTGAAGAGTGTAAGAACCCAGTTTTCGGTAAACAGATTTTTTTGGCTATTTAAAAATTTTATTTCACAAAATTTTGAATCACGGTCCAATAAAAAATAGTGAGGCTAACCCAATGGTAAAAAAAATTCAAAATAAAAAAAAGAAACTTAAAAAGAAAAAGGCCGTTAATAAGGTCAAAATTGACTTTATGAGGGTAATTAATTCCCCCTAATTCAAGTTTGCCTAATAAATAATAAAGATTAGCTTACCATTGGTTTATTTTTCTCACTAGAGACTTTTGGAGCCAGGAATTCACTTTTAGTGATGGTATTGCGTGCGTCGAGAAAAACTCTAGTAACCGAAAATCTCGAAATCAGTGGTCAAAATAATTTCTACCCAACTATATGTGCCTCAAGATTTATGTTAGCCATCCATTCATGATCTACTCTTTTAAGAATAAATATTAGCCATTAATTATTTTACTGCACGAAAAAAGTTACTCGAACCGAATTTCTGACTAGTATTTCGCAAACGACTCCTAGAAACCCCAAATCTTCTTACTTGCTACCCAAGTAACTTGTCTCTCGTTCTCAGCCTCTGGGCCGAGACTATCTCAGCCTTTCACCCCTCTCTGCTATAGTTTTAACCTCGAGTAACTAACTGCGATTAACTGTGGATAAGTTCGATATGTAAGCGCTGACCAAGCTTCCTCGTTTTCACGCCCCTTATTCATTGAAGCCCAGCCCTTGACCACGAAAATTTTAGCCACTTTTACCATTATAAATTTAGCAAGACTTTAGTTTTTTATTTAAGGAAGCACTAGCCACAAAATTCACAAAACACTTTACACATTTTTACACTCTTTTGACCGAATTCTTGAGAGAGGAAGAGAAAAAATTCTTGCACCTATTCTCTGCACCCCAACCCCTATTTAAACTCTTCTTTCATTGTTCTTCATGTGTTTTTCAAGGACTCAAACCATTCAAACACAAATTCTTGCCCGTTTTCGCTAATCCTTGCGTTTATACCGAAATTTCGGCTAGGTAAACTCTTGTTCTTTCTCCTTTCCTTTTCTATTTTTAAAACAGTAGCTATGATAAATTCCTACTCTACTCCATGTATAAAGAACTCCTTTTGAAGCACCCATGGAGCATGCCTAAGGAGTTAGAGAGATTCGAACTCAAAGTAATTGAATTTCGACGTTTTTCCGACACTTTCGGCCAAAAAAACGAAGTTGCACCATCATCAGCTGTGCTTCTGCCCTTGTGTGCATGTTTTTTAGTATTTGAAAGGTTTAATAAATGAATTACATAAGAGGTAAGGGTTAGGATTAGTTAGAGTATGTTTGTGCTTGTTTTCAGTGTTCATATGAGCCACTTTGTGGTGATTTTGTGCTTGATTCTTAATTCTGGAAATTCAGTGATGCTTCTCTATTTTTGGACTGTTATTTGAGTGGTATATGAAGCTTATTTGCCTCTGAAAAATGTAAGGGAAAGTCGAAAATTATATGGAGCACTTGGGGTTTAAGTTTCAAGCCTTAAAAGTCATTAAAAGTGGATAAAAATGAAAAATTACACTCCTGAAAATTCAGCCACTAAATGATCATGAAAGTCACGTGTATAAAGGTTAAAAAGAGGTTAGAAAACTGATTTTAATCTTATGGAACAAAGGTGTAAGAGTAAGAAGGGTGTTATGGTCATTTTTGGATAAAAAGAGGATTAAAAATATAATTTAATGGAAAGATAAGTAAAATTCTGAACTTAGTGTCATCAAGAATAAATTAGTAATTATATAAATTAATTGGTCAAGATTATAATTACAATAAAGTTTTGGGTCTAAATAAAAGCTTTAGTAAAAGTTAGAAGTAAAACGGTGAAAAGTGGTAACTAGAATAAGTAAATAAATTAAGGGATAAGTACTTTTTTCGCCCTAAGGTTTGAGGTCAAAATCAAAATCGTCTCCGACCTTTTTTTCTTATTAAAATCATCCTCAACATTACAAAACATTATAAAATCGTCCTTTTCTACTTCAATTATATTTTTTTGACCAAATTACCCTTAACTATTAATAAAAATAATATTAAAAAAAATAAAACCCCACCCCACCCACACCCAGCATCTCTTCGTCTCTCCCCCCACCCCAAACCCATCCCCAATTTCCCTTCCTCCTACTCTCTGACCCTCCACCCCAAATTCCATCCCATCCCATCATCATCATCAGTTCCCACCTTTCATCATCTTCTTCTTCTCATATCTTCTTTCTTTTTCATCTTCTTCTTCTTCTCATTCACAACAACAACCTTTCATCTTCTTCTTCATCTTCACTTCCATGCGATGCAGAGAAGATCAAACCCATTCACTATCGGAGCGGCCATGGCCTAGGATGCAGATCTTCTGGAAGAGCCAACGGGTGTCAGAGCCAGATCCATGGGTTATGAAGACGGTGACGGTGGATCCCTTCTCCTCTGCTTCTTCCTCATCCTCACATGGATCTCATTCACCATCCACTATTCCTCTTCTTCCTCCACCGTCCGCGTCCAACACTTTCCGTCGCCACTAATGGAATCAGCCTGCAATGCCAATAGAGATGGGAAAAAAGAAAAGAAAAATTGGAAGGAGAAGAGAAAGGAGAGAACGACAGGGAGTGGGTTTGGAATGAAAAATATAACTTCTGAGTAGTTGTTGTCATTGAGTTGTTGCTGCCAAGTTTTTTTCCCTCCTTTATCACTTTAAAATTGAGTTGCTGTTGCTATTAATGCAGTCAAAGACCAGAGAATCATTCCATTTTGCTTAAAGCATGCCATAGTCTTGTTTGAGTCGCATTGCCCGTTGGCATCTCCGGTATCTACTTCTAGCGGATCGGGTATTCAAAGTAGAGTTTCGGGGCTTTGTTCTTCCAGTTCTGCAAGCTTTCTTGATATCCCTTCGTTAGCCTTTTTTAATTTAGCTACCAGTGAATCCTGTTGTTTGAGGAACTCTGCATCTTTTTTTGTTATAGATGGATGAAGAATGGTGTGGTGGTGGCAGTGGTGATGACTGATGATGCAAGGGGATAATGCCATAGTGGTGAGAATAAGGAGGATTTTTTAATTTTTGTTCAAGGACAAAATTGTCCAAAAAATGTTATTTATGGACAAAAGGATGATTTTATAACGTTTTGTAATGTTGGAGATGATTTTAATAAGAAAAAAAGGTCAGGGACGATTTTGATTTTGACCTCAAACCTTAGGGACGAAAAAAGTACTTATCCCATAAATTAATAAAGGGTAAAATGATCTTTTAGGTCCCTAAGGGTAGAATTGGCATTAGTTAAAAGTATTATGGATAATTTGGTCATTGAAAAATATTAGGATTAATCCTGTAAAATTTTGATGGTAAATCAGGTAAAACGGTAAAACTAGGGTACTTAGGGGCATATTAGTAATTTTAGGTATAAAGTCGAAATTAAAAGTATTAATTAACTTAATGGAATGTAAGAAGATCTTTTAGTAAAAATATGAAGGTAGAATGGTGAAGTAATAATACTAGTGGTGAAAGCGTCACTAAAAGCTTAAAGAAAACTAGAAAAATGAAGTTCTGTACAAAAAGGATAAAATTGAAAGTACAAAAAATACCAAGGACAAAATGGTAAAATATGTGACAAGGCCGAGATATTTTAAGAATGGACCAGGCACAAGTTTTCAAAAAGAAGGGCAGAGAAGTCCCTTAGAGATAAATTCTATTTGAGATGTGCCGCGGAAAAAGAACTGTAAATCCCAAGGTGCTTGAGGTTGTTTGGAGGCGGGTATTACCCACTTTTTCCCTTTGAACGTATATTATGGCATCAACCTTTGCGACGATTGCCTGTTGTCAGGGACTGGTGGTATTTTTAACCACATCGACACGTATGCACGGACGGACACAATTGAAAAACCATATCTAGGACAAGTTCCTAGGTAATGTCGGGTTGGGTGTAGTCAACCGACGCATGAGCTCATGACCTACATAGGACCAGGCATGCATCATACTTGATTGCTACATTATCTATGTTTGTGATTGCTTACTTGTACCTGTGATTGTATTTTGTCTCTGCTTCCTGTACTTTGTATTTGTTTACTATTCTGCTATATACTTGTGCTTGTACTTGTTTGTGTGACTTACTGACCTAACTGTGCAAAGTCTTAGACTTAGGCTACAGAACCCCTTAGGTTTTCCTGTGTAGTACCCTACTGGGAACCTTAGGTTCTCACTCCTTACTTCCCCATTCTGCAGATGCAAACCGGCGAGATCTTCCTTGAGTTTTCAGCCTTGGGACTAGCGAGTAGCAGTAGCATTATCGGAGGATCAGAGTGACTTCTCTTACTTCCACACATTACTTCCGTGTTTCTTCAGCTACCAGGGTTTGATGATAATGAGTGGATATTTTATACGCTTTTCGGCATCATTTTCATATAGTTTCATTATGTTTTATTTAAGTTTTATAATATTTTCATAGGTTTTAGTGCAAAATTCATATTTTTGGATTCTACTTTGAGTTTGTGTATTTTATGGTAATTTCAGGTATTTTCTGCCTGAAATTGAGGAGCTTGAGCAAAAGTCTGATTCAGAGACAGAGGAAGCACTGCAGATGCTGTCAGGATCTGACCTCCATGCACTCTAAAGAGCTTTTCTGGAGCTACAGAAGTGCAAATGGTGCACTCTTAACGGCTATGGAATGCTAACGTCCAGGGGTTTTCGGAAATATATAATAGTCCATACTTTGTTTTGGAAATGAAGGCCCAAAACTGACGTACAACGCTAACCACCTACCCTGTTCCTGGCATCCAACGCCCACAAAGGAGTAGCTGGCGTCCAACGCCCAAAAAGGGGTCCCTAGCCAGCGTTCAATGCCCTAAGGGACCCTAGCTCGTGGGACACACTCAAGCTCAACCCAAACACTCACAAAGTGGGCCCCAGAAGTGGATTTTCGCACTAAAAGACTGTTTTATCCTTCTTATATTATTCTTAGTCATTAGATTAGTATATATAGACAAGAGTTCACCCTTGTTAAGAACTCTTGCCCACTTTCACGTTTCCATTGTATTTTTCTCTCAACATGAGTCACTAAACCTCCTAGGTTAATGTTAGGAGCTCTTCTGATTTTTATGGATTAATAAAAGTACTACTGTTCTATTCAATTCGTGTGTGACTCTATTCTAAGATGTATCTTCGTTCTTCAACCTTATGAATGAGATGATCCGTGACAATAATCCCCATTCTACATGGGTTCAGTGTGAGTCTTTAAACGGAGATCACTGAACCACCAGCTTGATTATACATCTCTTAGACAGCTAATCCACGACTTCGTTGGGGACTTCTCGAGACATCACTTCAGCCGAGGTATGGGGAGATTAGGGTCTTTGTGGTAGAGGCTAGAACCTAAGGCGCAGCATTCTCTGATCCGGAAGATTCGAACTTGTCTGTGGCGTTTTGAGTAGGATCATCAAAGGGGATGAACTGCAGGAGCTTCACCCTCATTCAGATTGGGCGCACACTAAACCTAACGTTCTGCCGGAAGGAGGAAGATTGGTGGCCATTAAACCGGTGTTGATCACTTACAGCCTGCCATGGAAGGAATCACTCACAGTTGGAGAAGACAGTAAGAAAGGTTGATCTAGAAGAATGAAGCATCTCTGAAGCCTTAACCTGCTTCTTATCATTGAATTCACAACCACTGAGTAACGTTATCTTTACTTTACTTTTATGCATATTTCACAACAAACAACCTTTACATTTTCTTGACTAAGATCTACAAGGTGTCCATAGCTTGATTCAAGCCAACAATCTCCGTGGGATCGACCCTCACTCACCTGAGGTATTACTTGGACGACCCAGTGCACTTGCTGGTTCAGTTTTGCGGAGTTAATTTTCATGCACCAAGTTTTTGGCGCCGTTGTCGGGGATTGTTCATGTTTGAACAACTAACGGATTATCTTGTTGCTTAGATTAGGTATTTTTACGGTTTAGTTTTGCTTTTGTCTGAGTCTTTAATTTTCTTTTTAAAAATCTTTCAAAATTTTTCTTTTCTTTATTTATCTTTGTCTGTTGTTTGAGTCTTTTGTTCTTGTTCTTGTTAAAGTTTTGAACTTTCTTGTTTTCTTTTTAAAAAATTTTCAAAAATAGTGTCTTTTGTTTGAGTCTTGTGTCAGTCTTTAAGTTTGTTGTCTTTTTGAGTCATCTTGAGTCTTTAAGTTTCTTTTCTTTTCTTTTCTAAAATTAGAGTCTTTGATTCCAAAATTCTTAAGTTTGGTGTCTTTGAGTATTTTTCTTTAAAATTTTCGAATTTAGTGTCTTTGATTTTCAAAGTTTTTAAGTCTGGTGTCCTTTAGTTGTTCTTTATTTACTTTGAATTTTCGAATTGGTTCTTGGTGTTCTTTCTTGGTATTCAAGTTGTTCTTGTTTCTTCTCTTGTTTTGATTTTAAAATTAAGTTTGGTGTCTTTTAGTGTTTGTCTTCTTAATTTTCGAAAATTAGTGTCTTTTGATCTAAAAATTTTAAGTTTGGTGTCTTTTAATTATTTTTCTCATTCTTGATTAATTTAAAAAAAGAAATCAAAAAAATATCTTATCTGTATTCAAAATTTTCGAAAATCTTGCATGTTTGATTTCAAAGATTTTAAAATTTGGTTTTTTCTTGTTAGTGAAGTTTGAATTTTAATTTCATATCTTATCTTTTTCAAAATTAAATTTCATATATTATCTTTCCAAATCTTTTTCAATTCTTTGTCATATCTTTTTCATATCTTTATTCTAAATCAAATTCAAATTTCAAAATCAAATCTTTTTCAAAATTTAAATTCAAAATTTTCAAAATCAAATCTTTTTCAAATCTTTTCAAACTCTTATCTTATCTTAATTCAAAGTCAAAATTCAAAATTCAAAATTTTAAAATTCAAGTTTTCAAAATTCAAATTTCAATTTTTAAAATAAAATCTTTTCAAATCTCCTATCTTATCTCAATTTCAAATCTTTCTTAGTTAGTTATTTTCTCTTTCTTTTTTTTTTCAAAACTTCCTAACTAATTCCTCTCTCTTCTATTTTCGAAAACTTCTACCTTTTTCTCTCTCTTCTTTTTCGAAAATCACTTTTTAATTTCCAAATCTTTTTAATCTATTAGCTTTTAATTTCCTTCCTTGTTTTTCGAATTTAATTAATAAATAAAAATAAAACCAAAAATATTTTTCTAGTTTCTCTTTTTACTTCTTATTATCCAATCCCTCCTACCTTTCTTCACCATGAACCCAAATGGAAATGAACAATTCAGAAGAATTTGGGGTCCTACATTACCCCCACTCCTGACTTCTATGGGAGAAGTATCAATATACCCCCTATTAGAGCAAGTAATTTTGATCTAAATCCTCAGCTCATTACTTTGGTACAGCAGAATTGCCAGTACTCTGGACTTCCACAGGAAGAGCCTACTGAGTTCCTGGCAAATTTTTTACAAATTACTGACACAGTACGCACTGAGGGAGTAGATCAGGATGTGTACAGACTGCTACTCTTTTCCTTTGCTGTAAGAGATCAAGCAAAGAGGTGGTTAGATAACCACCCCAAATCCAGCTTGAAAACCTGGAGGCATTTAGTAGACAAGTTTCTGAATCAATATTTTTCCACAAGGAAGTTGACTCAGTTAAGGCTGGACATCCAAGGCTTCAGGAAAGAGAATAATGAATCTCTTCATGATGCCTGAGGGAGGTATAGAAGAATGCTACGAAAATACCTCACTGAAATATTTTCAGAATGGATGCAATTAGACATTTTTTATTATGGCCTTATAGACATGGCTAGGATGTCTCTAGACCACTCTGCTGGTGGATTTATACATATGAGGAAAATAATTGAAGAGGCTCATGAACTTATTGAGACAGTTGCCATGAACCAGCATTTGTACTCGAGTGATGATACTTCCATAAAAGGAGAGGTTAAGGCAGTATCTACTGACTTTAACCCGCAAGAACAAGATGGCCCACTAAATTAACAGTTTCTCTCTCTCATGCAACAAATGCAGGAATTGCAAGAGGCTTTGCGAAAAACTCAGGCTTCTAACAGAAATGTAGAAGCCTAGCTGAGTCAAACAAGGCAATCGTTATCTGAACAGATAAAAAAAGAGTGTCAGGCTATTCAACTAAGGAGTGGAAAGACATTAAACACCCAACCTCAGAACAATAGGAAACCCAGAGAAGAAAAGCTGATAATGGATCACCAGACTGCTGTTCAAGACAACTATGAGGACGTTGAACGCCCAAAGAAGAATGTTATTGGCATTCAACGCCAAGAAGGGGTGTCCACTCCTGGCGGTGAACGCCCAAAAAGGGGCAGCACACCAGGCGTTCAATGCCAAGAAGGGGTATCCATCCCTGCGTTGAACGCCCAAAAGGGGACAGCATTCTTGGCGTTGAACGCCAGGAAGCGGGCAGTAAGGGCGTTGAACGCCCAAGCCGGGGTGATCAGACACATGCAAGTATTGACAACACCCCTCTTCCAATACTTTAGGCACTCAACCTTCACCAACTCGAGTTGATGAATACAGGATAAAGATGCCATTTTCTCAGAAACTCCGTCAAGTGGAAAAAGATAAACAGCTTGCCCGCTTTGCAGATTATCTCAAAACACTTGAGATCAAGATCCCTTTTGCAGAGGCTCTTGAGCAAATACCTTCTTATGCTAAGTTCATGAAAGATATTTTAAGTCATAAGAAGGATTGGAGAGAAGCTGAAACAGTTCTTCTGACTGAAGAATGCAGTGCAGTAATACAAAGGAGCTTACCAGAGAAACTCAAAGATCCTGGGAGCTTTATGATCCCCTGCACCTTAGAGGATGCCTGCACAAAGACAGCTCTATGTGATCTTGGAGCAAGTATTAACCTAATACCTGCATCACTAATAAAGAGGCTCGGTTTAACTCACGAAGTTAAACCAACCCGCATATGCCTTCAACTTGCTGACGGTTCCATTAAGCTCCCATTAGGCGTTGTTGAAGACATGATCGTCAGGGTTGGACCCTTTGCTTTTCCCACAGACTTTGTGGTGTTGGAAATAGATGAGCACAAGAGTGCAACCCTTATTCTAGGAAGACCCTTCCTAGCTACAGAATAGATCCTCATTAATGTTCAAAAAGAGGAAGTAACCCTGAGAGTTAATGAAGATGAGTTCGTACTAAATGCTATCAAAGCCATGCAGCACCCAGACACTCCGGAGGAGTGCATGAGTATTGATATCATTGATTCCCTAGTGGAAGAAGTGAACATGGCAGAGAAACTCGAAGAGGAGCTAAACAACATCTTTGATGATGCTTAGCCTGAGTTAGAGGAGTCAGAGGAAATAAAGGAACCTCTAAAAACTCCTAAGGAGGAGAACAAGCCTCCTAAACTCGAGCTCAAGCCATTACCATCCTCTTTGAAATATATATTTCATGGGGATGAGGATACTTATCTTGTGATTATAAGCTCTGCCTTAGAACCACAGGAAGAAAAAGCACTAATCCAAGTGCTAAGGACACACAAGACAGCTCTTGGGTGGAGAATAAGTGACCTTAAGGGCATTAGCTCGACCCGATGCATGCACAAGATCCTGTTGGAGGATGATACCAAACCAGTGGTATAACTACAAAGGCGACTGAATCCAGCCATGAAGGAAGTGGTGCAAAAGAAAGTCATAAAATTATGGAAGGCTGGGATTATTTATCCCATTTCTGATAGCCCCTGGGTGAGCCCTGTCCAAGTTGTCCCCAAGAAGGGAGGCATGACAGTGGTTCATAATGAAAAGAATGAACTTATTTCTACAAGGACAGTCACAGGGTGGTGTATGTCCATTGACTATAGAAGGCTCAATAATGCCACCAGAAAGGGGTCATTTTCCTTTACCATTTATAGATCAAATGCTAGAGAGACTAGCAGGGCATGTATTTTATTATTTCCTGGATGGTTATTATAGTTACAATCAAATTGCAGTAGACTCACAGGATTAAGAAAAGACAGCATTTACATGCCCATATGGCATGTTTGCTTATAGGCCGATGCCATTTGGCCTATGCAATGCACCTGCCACCTTTTAGAAATGCATGCTCTCCATCTTCTCTGATATGGTGGAGAAATTCCTTGAGGTATTCATGGACAACTTCTTTGTGTTTGGAGATTCGTTTGAATCTTGCCTTAACCATTTAGCCCTAGTTCTCAAACGATGCCAAGAGAGAAACCTGGTTTTAAACTGGGAAAAATGTCAGTTCATGGTGATTGAAGGAATTGTCCTTAGGCATCGGATCTCAAACAAAGGGATAGAAGTGGATCAAGCTAAGGTGGAGGTGATTGAGCGATTACCAGCACCCACTAATGTCAAAGGAATCAAAAGTTTTCTTGGACATGCAGGATTCTACATGAGGTTTATAAAAGATTTTTCTAAAATCGCAAAACCCCTATGCAACTTACTAACCACAGAACTCCATTTGTCTTTGACCAAGAGTGTCTACAGGCCTTTGAGACTCTGAAAACTAAGCTTATCACTGCGCTTGTAATTTCTGCACCCAATTGGGACTTACCATTTGAGCTGATGTGTGACGCCAGTGACCATGCCATTGGCGCAGTCCTGGGATAGAGACATGACAAGCTTCTGCATGTCATTTACTATGCCAGCCGTGTTCTAAATGATGCACAGAAAAACTATACTACCACAGAGAAGGAATTACTTGCAGTGGTTATGCCATTGACAAGTTCAAATCCTATCTAATAGGATCTAAAGTTATTATCTACACTGACCATGCTGCTCTAAAATATCTGCTCACTAAGCAGGATTCTAAACCCAGGCTTATAAGATGGGTATTACTCCTGCAAGAGTTTGATATAGAAATCAGAGACAGAAAAGGGTAAAAAAAATCAAGTGGCTGATCACTTGTCCCGGATTGAACCAATAGAAGGGACATCTCCTCCTTCTACTGAGGTGTCTGAAACCTTCCCGGATGAGCAACTCTTTGCCATCCGGACGATACCTTGGTTTGCAGACATTACAAATTACAAAGCTATAAGATTCATCCCCAAGGAATACAGTAGGCAGCAAGCCCGAAAGCTCATTCCTGATGCTAAATACTACTTGTGAGATAAATCATATCTCTTTAAGAGATGCTCTGACAGAATAATCCGCCGATGTGTATCTGAGGAAGAAGTACACAAAATCCTATGGCACTGCCATGGCTCAGATTATGGAGGACACTTTGGAAGTGAGTGAACAGCCACTGAGGTTCTCCAGAGTGGTTTCTACTCGCTCACACTCTTTAAGGACTCTTGAGAGTTTGTCCGTAACTGTGGCAGTTGCCAAAGGACTGGCAATCTCCCTCATGATCACGACATGCCTCAGCAAGGAATCCTAGAGATTGAGTTGTTTGATGTATGGGGTATAGACTTCATAGGACCGTTTCCACCTTCATACTCAAACATCTACATCCTTGTGGCAGTAGATTATGTGTCTAAATGGGTGGAGGCAATTGCATCACACACTAATGACATTAGGGTAGTGATGAAGTTCCTCCAGAAGAACATTTTCAGCAGATTTGGTGTCCCTCAGTCATTGATTAGTGATGGAAGTACCCATTTCTGCAACAGACAGCTTGAGTCTGTCCTGAGCCGTTACAGAGTTTGCCATAAAGTGGCAACGCCATATCATCCTCAGACAAATGGGAAAGCTGAAGTCTTAAATAGAGAACTAAAGAAAATTCTAGAGAGAACAGTGAGCACCTCTAGAAAGGATTGGGCGAGAAAGCTTGATGATGCTCTAAGTGGTTTAGAGCTGAGATTGCGGCTGTTGCGTTGCATGCCGAGAGAAAACAGAGTTTTGTCACGTAATTGAGTCACGATTGAGGTAGGGGCGTTTTCATTAAACTCATTTTTATTCTTAGAATTGTTATAAATCGATATTGATGCAAAAAAATATTTTTGGTGATTATGGAGTCTTATAAATTGAATTGAGTTGTCTTGAATGAATGTGATTGCTTACTTTACTGTGGCTATTTTTGAATATTGAGTTGGCATTGTGATAGTGAATGAAAGATTGATTTGTATGTTTTATTAGGGACGATTTGAGAATTGGAAAATGACTTGATGTTAGAATTAGTTTGATTTCGGAAAATGATTTGAGATTTGTGAATGACTTGAGTTTGAAACCATTGGAAAGAGTTTGAGAAAATGTTGGTTGACTTTGTTGGAAAAGAATTGAGAGTTGGAAGGGATTTTAATATTGAAAATGAGCTTGATTTATTGAAAATAAATTTAATTTGAAAATGGTTTGAGATATTAAAATTGGTCTGATTTTGGAATTGAGTTGAAAGGATTTTGAGAAATAGTTTGGTTGGGACCCGAAAAAGGTGATAGAATCCAAGTTTTAGAGGAGATGCTGCCCAAATTTTTATAGAATTGGAAATTTTGTTTGAAGTGCTTGTTAGAACGCTTTGGATTTTTGAAAGGATTTTATAATTTGAAAAGGGTTATGTTTTGAGTTTTGCTTTATTTAGAAATGAATGAATTGTGGTTGATGAAATGATATTGAATGTGATTCTGATTGTGATACCTGGGTAGTAGCAAGGATGGTGGTTCGTCCCGCTTGCTCTAGGTTAATGTATGAGATTTGATAATGATGATGCTTGATTTAAACTGAACAAATGTATGTTTGTGACGCCTGGGTAGTAGCGGCAGTAGTGGTTATTCCACTCGCTCCAGGTTGAGCTTTTAAACACCCGCCTGGGTAGTAGCCGCAGTAGTGGTTATTCCACTGGCTCTGGGTTAAGCGGGTAGTAGTAAGGGGGTTGTAGTTCAAACCCACTTGTTCCACATGGGTGTTTCAGTCCATGGTTAGCTACCAGAACGTGTCGGGTTGGCTATATAACCGACAGATGATATCATCAGCCATAGGACAGGCATGCATCATATGCATTTGTATGCTTTGTTTGGGTTTGAATTTGTTTTGGTTTACCTAATTGCTAAACTGTTATTAACTGCTATCTGATCTATTTGCTGTAACTGTTATCTATACTTGTGTTTTCCTTGTCTGTTTTTCCTGTGTTTGTTTCTGATGTGGTACTTTTGAGATTGAGTATTGATGATGAGATGATGATTGTGTTGATTGATTATGTGATGGGCTAAAGGCCGTGATTGGTTTTTGATTTGATTGGTTTCTGATTGAGATATTAGTAAATTATGAAAAATCAAGCTGGTTCAGCATAGACTTAATGAACCTATGCTTGGAACAGGTTGGTTATTCATACCATCTAGGAAACTGATTAAGATTTTCTTATAAGAAAAGAAAGGTTTTGAATTTCTGAAAAATTAAATATTATTTCTTTGAAAAGTTTTTTGAGTGATTAGCCGTTGGTTATTAAAAGATTCATAAGACAACGATAATCATTGAGTTTGAAAATAGTTTGAAAATAGTTTTCATAAGACAACTGAAACTCCGTGGTGAGATCATGTGGTTAGGTTCTCACCCCTACAACTTTACCTTTTTAGGAATTGGATGAAGGAGCATTATGAAGAGTTTTACTGCATTTTGGTTTATATGATGTTGTATTAGTTAGATAATTTTTCTTCCCTCGTCTTTGTTATTATAATTTTGTTAGAGGGATAGGAGTTGTATATTTTATATGTATATTACACTATAAGCTATTATGTAAGGAGTCTTGTATATGAATCTATGCCTATTTGTTTTTTTTTAAGATAAAGTATTTATTTTCGGTTTTTAAAGAAATCAGCGATACGGTGTCGAGTCAAAGGCTCCTATTTTAATATTAAGTATATAAAGTAGTCGTAATACTTCTTGCTATCAAAGTGGCGCAGCCGAAAGCGTGACATTCTGGTAGTGAGGGTGTTACAAATTGGACTGGGCATGTGCTCAACTTCCTAATAAAAGGCATTAGAGAGCACATATTGAAAAAAAATATGATGTTAATGGCTGCCTCTATGCCCTAATGATTATATATTTTCACGAATTGACATACAAATATAACCCGGTGGATGAAATTCCTGGACCATCGTGGCTCCAACATTGGACCAAGGAATTGCTGATACAAAGAATAAAAGCTGAGATCAAGGATGAGATGGTAACTCAACAAAATTTTTTCTTTTATTTTCCGTGTATTTCTTATAAATATATTGTGGCATTCTTTTTTGGTGTATTTTTTTATCATTTTATTATGTTTTCTTTCCTGATGATTGTTTTCTTTTCCAGGATGGAGTCCAGGAAAAGAAAGAACGTTGCTGAGGATTCATCTTCCGAAAAAGAAAGTGAATCTGATCATGGGTAAGATTCAGAAACTATAATTGAAAATACTATGTTTTGCTTTTTCGTCAAAAGTTTATTTATTAACAGAAATTTTTGAATGTATTGTCAGAAGTGAAGAAAGTGAGGAATTAATAAAACAAAGATTTAAGAAAAAATTCACAAGCCTGCAAAAAAGTAAGTATTATTTTTTGGTTATTTTATCAATTTTATTGTGTTTATTTGCCTGATGATTATTTGCTTTTCCAAGATACGATTCAAAAAAAGGAAACAGATTATTGAGGATTCATCTTTCAAAAAAGAAAGCAAATCTGAGAATGAGTAAGATTCCAAAACTATCATTGTAATGCTATCTTTATTGTGTTCATTTGCATGAGGATTGTTCGCTTTCTGTAGAACTGAATCCAAAAAAAGGAAACAAGTTGTTAAGGACTCATCCTTACAAAAAGAAATTGAATCTGATAATGAGTAAGATTCAGAAATTATCATTGTAAAATACTATGCTTGTCAATTTTCGGTGTATTCTGGTAATTTTACTATTTTTTCCTGATGATTGATTGCTTTTCCACGATGTAGCAAAAAACCACTGATATTCCAAAAAGTGTGCTTCACTCTACGGAAGCTCACTATGATCCTTTACCAATGTAAGATTCATTGTCTGAAGTTCTTTCTTTGCTAAATTTTCCTTAAACCTAATGTAATTACTTTATTTTTACTGAATAATATTTATTTTGTCCTTAGAATGCCACATATAAATTTGGCAAGTGAAAATGATGCTATGTTTCTAACACAGCCAAGCAATCAGAGCAGTGTAAATCAACCAATTGATAAAATATAATTTTTTTCTCTTATTATTTCTTTCATTCTTGCGCTACCTTATTCAGCTTCTAATTTCATATATTTTTTTAAAAAATAAAAATCCCTTTAAGATTTTATACAAGAAAAAAAAGCAAGAAAAAAAGAATGCAACAATGTAAGTTTCCATGCGACAGAAGTTGTGTTTTTATTCAATGCTTGTGATGTAGTTGTGATGTGATTTCAGTGTATTTTAGGTTTACGGAACAAGAAGAATCATTGAAGGAACCAGCTCTTATTTAGGAAGGAATAATAAATGATAATCCTAAAGAACAAATCATTATTCTTCCAAAACAAACTCATTCTAAATCAGAACCACTGGACATGTGAGTTTTTCAACTCACTTTCAATGTTCTATTTCTTTGGGTTAACCATTTGCACCTGAATATTTACGCCATATTAACTTGTTCATTTTTCTTTTCCTTAGAATCCCGCTTCAAGCCCTCCCCAAACTCAACAAACTACTACAACTTCACCCAGAGAGTAAGATAGAAAAAGAAACTATTAATGCGTAAGTATTACTTAAATTTTGTTTCTAATAGTTTCAGTTTATTTGGTTTATATTTCGGTGTATTTCTTGTTATTTAAGGTGCACTTGGTGTTGTTGTCCTCTTTTTTATTGTAACTAAGCAAAAGAATATTGATTTTGTCCACTTTGACAGACTTAGTTAATGCATTTGTTGTAACTAGCCCACAGAGTGCTTCTACTGTCATTTTGTACATGTTTTATTGAGTTGTATATCTTTATAAATTTTGATATATTTGGTTTGTATTTCTGTGTATTTCATATGAATTGAAGTGCACTTGGTTTGATTGTATTAATTAAATTCCTTTTCTGTAATCCTGAAGTCTCCCACAACCTCAACAAGCTGCTGCACAACAAGAACCTTGACAACCAACACAAGAACCTCAATAACCATCCCCTCAAAGAGTGACTAATACAATAATGATGGTTGCCAATGTTACATTGAAGAAGGAATTTCCTGCATCTTCATTTAGCCGTGGATTCACTCAATCAAGTGAGGAGGCTACATATTCTAAAGAGGATGAACCACATGCTGTCAAGGAAAAATCTCAAGACAGCCCAATATTGATAGAAGATTTGGAAGAGTTGGTGGAAGCTGTCATAGATACTGGGGTTGCAGCAGCTTTAAATTTTGCTAGAGAGAAAAGTCCCTCTCCAGAAAAAGTGTAGCCTACAATGAGCTTCCTCGACAAATTCAAAACTCCCGTGAGGTAGAAGCAAATATATGATAAACTTAAGGAGAAATGCTTTCATTGGATAACAAATATCAAGACTTATGAAGATGAAAGCACTAATGAGTGGGAGATAATTTTTATACTGAAGCATGAAAAATAATTGGAAATAAGAAGAATGCACTTTGAATCCTTAAAAGCTGAATCAGATGTCGACAATCTGGTAATCCTAGAATAATGTTAATGATTTTCTTATCAGTCGTTGTGCCATATATGTATTAAGTTTGGGTTTTTGATTTTTGTAGGTTGTCTCGACAATATGCCAAATTCTGAACACCAAAAAAATTGAAAGATTTTAGAAACTCATATACTGTAGCCCCTGATATTGTTGTTAGTTGTAATACATTAAAAATTTTGGTGTATTTTTAAAATATATTATTTGCTGTAACTCATTCTTTTGGTGTTATACAAATTTTATAGAATTACACATTGTTGAGTCATGAGGGTAACTTCCTTCATCCAAAAACTAAGAAGCCCTTCCAGGTTGAAGACTATCAGGACTACCTCCCATTTTTTGACAAGAAGAAGCTTGCATCTTATCCATTTGTAAGCTTTCATTTATAAAGTTTCGTAAATAATTCTTACATTAGGTGGCAATTAAGCTAAAATATTGTTTTCTCTGGCGAAACTTCAGATATTTGTCCTGGTTTGCTATGTGCAGCATTGGTGGTTATGGATAGCGGATATTGAAAAGAAGAAATTTCATGTCCTCGACCCAATAAGCAAAAAAGCTCCTACCAAAGAGAGAACAACAATTAATAAATTTTTTGTAAGTTGTTTATTTGATACAAATTTATGTTTCCTCTATAAATTCTCCCGTTTTTGTCTATTTGAAATAAGGTGCACTTACAGTTCTATAAAAAAATAAGAATCAATATTATAATACACTGAATTACTCTCTGAATACACCTAAAAATATTCAAATAAACATCGAACTCTGAAGGTTGAAATTATACTTGCCTTGTTTTGGTTTTTAGGGATTCATCATTTCAAAAATGAGGGTTTTTGCTAGAGGAAAAGCTTTGATAGACAAGGATGAGAGTGTCAAAGCACCATACATTAACATCAGTGGGCAGCCGACAAGGTATCCAATCTTTCTATTTAATAAATTTTATTGTGTTTTCTCTTACTCTACTATTTTATTGTGTTAATTTATTATTGTTTTTAGCTATGATTGCGCAATATATGTTATAAAATGTCTAGAGTTAATTGATCCAAAAAAGATCAAAAAGGGAAAATATTCGTGGAAGAATTGGAAATAGGTAACTATCTTTAAAAATAAAGAACTCTCTATTACTAAATTAACGGACTTTAATAAAGAAATTTCTTTAAACTGTAGGATGAAGTTGATCAGTTCAGAGTGGAATATGCTTCGACCATTCTATTTGACGAAATGAATCGACTCAGAGATAAAACCATTGAGGAATGTGAAGCAATCAGACTATCCAAGCTATCTGCTACACTACTGAGTCCTTACTGTACATTGAAATCATCAAATATTGATAGTAGATAGTTTGATAATGTAAATTGTATCTTTGTATTGATACTACATAATTTTCTTTGCAAAATTAAATTTCTATGAACTTGTCTGTACTGTATTAAAATACTGTTAATCTGGATGAATTCAGGTTAAAAAAATGTAGAAAAGAAGAATAAATTTTGTACTACGCCGAACTACTATTCGAATATACCAAAAATTATTCAGATAAACACCGAATTCTCTAGGTTGAATTTCTACACTACTTAAGTATTGAATTGTCTGTGTACTGTATATTTAAAACAAACAAATCACATCAAATAATTGAAAAAACTAATTTCAAAACATCACAAAAAAGAACAAAACAAGAAAATATAAACACTAAACCTCATTTCCTTAGAAAAAAAGAACATTACATAAATTACACCGAAATTATGCCATATAACAACAAAATAGATCCATAAAAATACTGAAAATATATCTTATTCTCTTGAATCTCTGAAGTTATAATTCATAATATGTCCATGATAATGGCTGAAATTTGACTATACCACTGAACCACCATAAAAAAGGTTCAATTGCAAAAGGTAAATCATATATTAGAAAAACTATTCACATGCACAAACTCAATCCCCACTATTTAAAGAACATGAGTTTTACCGCAGTTTGAACCTTTTTTTTCTTTTTCTTTATAGCATTTGCAATCTGTTTTTCAGTGTTCAAGCCTAATATGTTTTTTATATTCTGCAAGATTCTCCTAGCACGCCTTCGAAAATCGACACAAGTCTTCAAACTTCTGTGAATCCCCCTTCAGCATGTAAGTGGCGAACTCCACTTATTGTCCTTCAGGGACATGTTGCACTTGTAGATCTCTTTCCATCACGTGAAACCAATCATCTGCCTCAGTTGGGTTGATGGTTCCAGAGAAATTGGGCAGATTAACTTTAAGGAAATATTCTAGAGTCATTGGCCTATCTCCCTCAGGTATGCTATTTTCCGATCCGTTTCTATTTCCCTGGATGTTCCCATAATAGTTCTCCTGCTGTCGTTCCATTCTTTCCACCACTCTGTTGGTTGCAACAATGGAATCGCACACAACTACAGTCATTGTGTTCATAGATTCTAATAAGGCGGCCGGATCAAATACCAGCTCAGAACTCGAACTCAATTAATGGGAGCTATGCCTGTTTGTAGACATTGAGGTCTTGTTAACACCAACCAATCAATATTAAGGTGATCAGTCTTAATATATCCAATTTAAGTGCTAACATTACCAAAATGTATGCTCACAGGAAATCATGCAATTACATCATCAAAAGCATACTCTGCTTTTTTTTAATCATGCAATTACATCATCAAAGATATCCTAGTGGCATGATTAAAAAAAAAGCAGAGTATGCAGTAAAGCATAGTCAGTCCATTTTCCAATCTCTATTAAGGATGAATTACTTTGATACCAAATTGTAACGACCCAACTTCTAGCCTGTCATGACCAAGGCTAGCAGCTAGGTGCTACTATTCAGTTGACTTTAAGGAGTCTAGACTATATATTAAGTATATACATATGAGCTTGTAACGCTAGTTGAGAATCGCGTATCTAGTCGAGTATATCGGAATAATTGTAAGTTAAGCAGATAATACAAGGAACAGATAAGTATAGCAAAGCATAATCATAGCATACATGAAATGCCCGAGGCTTAATTTATTACATAATCCAAATTCAAACTTAATTTCTTATTATAATACGTACATACTCCATTATTTATACTTACAGGCCCTAGCTCACAAGATCCACCCTAGTTTGTGACCCAATCTACTTATTAAACATATATAAAAGAGCTAGCCCTCTAAAAGTCTATCCAGAGCGAGGGCAAGAACGACTACTACCATTGCTGAAACTGTATATCCGAAAGTTGCTGACATATTATGCTGAAACAAGGGAATCACTCTGACGTGCCCGTGATATTACTGCTACTCGCATCCTCAGTGGAGTCCTCCTCCTCGGTCTCGAAAGAACTAGAGTACAAGTATGCCATCATCTGATCGATCCACACCTCTAAGCTATACTCTGATGAAGGTGCGGACCCAAGGCTCTCGGGAGCCCCTGGCACATCGAACCCTGGCCCAGCTGCAGGGGATGGTGATGGAGCATCGGGCATTGGTATATCGGGAAACACTTGATCCTCTTCAGAGTTGAACCATGGTGTGTATGTCATTGATCGGTGACTCTGGTATTAGCTCTGTCATGTTCATAGGATAAGGCAGAAAAGGATACTGGTCTCTGTCAAGGTGAAGCTCGGATAGCAGTGTGTCATAGGACATCTCAAGGTCAAACTCTTGGCTAAGCAGAGGGTGAGAAAAAAGACGGTCGGGAAGGTAGTAGGTGTACGTACACAGCCCAAAACACTGTGCTCCCTGTTGCGGGGTCCACGTAGCTGCTGTACGCCGGATACTCAAAGAAGATCACGGCGATCTCCATCTACAGAAATGGGAAAAGGGGGCAAGAACCTAAAGTTTCTAGTAAGGTACTATATGGTGCGCGGAATTAGAACTCGTACAACTTAACCAGCAAGTACACTGGGTCATCCAAGTAATACCTCACGTGAGTGAGGGTTGATCCCACAAGGATTGTCAGACTGAGCAAGCAATAGTTATCCTGTTGGACTTAGCCAGGTGAACAGTAAAGGTTGTTTGTTGGTGTGAAACGCATAAAACAATAAACAAGAGAAATAAAGAAAGCAATAAAAGGACTTGGTGTAAAACAATAATGAGAAAAGAGTTAAGGTCTCAGAGATGTTTACTTTTTCGGATTAAAACGTCTTACCAACTATTTTAACAATGGGTGATTCATTCTATGGCAAACCATAAGTGATTAAACCCTAATCTCTTAGTGATTTAATCTCCTTTAATCCTCATCAAACGCCACTCTCGTGGTCGCTCAATTCAAATCAGAAGGTGAAGTTCAGAAAACTAGTTTAACACCACAAAAACCCTAATTACCCAAAGCTAACAGGATTATATGTCACATATCCAAATTAGTTCATGTAATTAGCAATTTAGGAGTAGTGTTTTCAAGCTGTAGTTCAAGCGAGATAGCTTTCTCAAGAATCACAAGAACTCATGTAGAAAAGGGTCATACTCTCGTTCCACCAAGTTCATAAGATTAAGAACAAAAATAACACCTTAGAATTAAATCAAACATAAATTAAAATAGAAGAATAATAGTTCTAAGCCATAGAAATAAATAGAGCTCCTAACCTTAACCAGGAGGTTTAGTTGCTCATGACTTATAGAGAAAACAGGGTTCTGAAAAGTGCGGAAGGAAGAAGATCACTCACGCCCTCTAAAGGGTGGATCTTATTCCTTTATATACTAACCTAATTTGATACGAGAATAAAATAAAATAATAAATTCTAAATCCAAAAGATATTGTTTGTAAATAAAAATTACAAAAAGAAAATAAAATAGGCTAAGAAGTGTTAAATTCACTTGAGAGGCCCAAATATGAGTGATTCGGACTACTGGGGGCGTTTTACTTCAGGGGTGCACATTAAACGCCCCAAGGGGGGTCAAAATTCGTGCATTCTGAGGTCCCCTGCTGGCGTTCAGTGCCAGGTGGGGGTTCAGCGCCGGCAGAGGGAAGTTTCTGGCGCTGGTTCTGTCCCTCTTGGGTGCTAAATGCCAGGCTCGGTGTTTAGCACCAGATTTGGCAGTGATTCCAGAAATAAAGTATAGATTATTATATATTGTTGGAAAGCTCTAGAAGTTGGCTTTTTAAATCCGTTAAGAACGCATCAATTGGACCTCTGTAGCTCAAGTTATGCTTGTTGGAATTCAAGGAGGTCAGGGTTGATATCATCTACTATCCTTTCTTCATTGTTGCACAAAACTCTGCCAAATTCGCCCGAAATTCACCTGAAATCATAAAAATACTACAAAAACTCAAAGTAGTATCCAAAGAGGATTTTTGCAATAAAATATAATAAAACTTAATGAAATCTAACTAAAAACAACTGGAAAATGTAGGAAAAAGGGTATAAGATATTCACTTATCACAACACTAAACTTAAATTAAACCATTGCTTGTCCTCAAGCAAAAAAAACAATATAGAACCAAAGAAGAGAAAATGCTTAAGACTTTGAGTTTGTCAATGAAGCTCAGGTCTAGTTACGGAATTGGGCTTATGACACTCTATTTCTGAATAGTTTTGGCATCTCACTATTCATTGAAGCTCAGAAATATCAGCATCCCTTGGAACTAGAACTCGAATGATGTTATAGATTCTCTTCTTTAGGCTCTAATTGATTCTTGAACACAAATTTTTCTTTTTCTTGGTGCTTTTCACGTTTGAGCCTAGCCGTGACTCTAAGTGTTTTGTTTTCGAGCTTAACTTGATACATAAACACCACAAGCACTTAACTGGGGAACCTTTTGGATTCGAATTTTTTTTCTTGCTATTTCTCCCAAATAGTGGTGTTCAGAGTCTTAGGCATACTCTGTATTAGCATTGGGTCATAACTTTAAGTGCTCAGTCTTAAGGGTTACTTGACACTTTCACACCACAAGCATATAGTTAGGAAAAACCACTCTTTTGAGCCTTTAGATCAATTTTGACCCTCCTAACCATTGATGCTCAAAGCCTTGGACCTTTTTCTTTTGATTTCTTTTTGTTGTTTGTTTTGCTTTAAGAACTAATCTTTATATTATTTTTTCAGAAAATCAATAACACTTTTCTAAGTCCCTTTTCTTCAAGAACCAATATACTAAACTCCAATATCAAATACACACTATTAATTCATACATTCAAAAACAGAGATAGTGCCACCACATCAAAGTAATTAGAACAACTTATAATATATAACTAAAATCTCATGTATTTTACTACTTCTTTTTCAAAAATTTTCTTTTTAAGCTTAGTGGTAAATACATGATTTTTTTTAAAATAGATGTAGACTACAAAGTAAATAACTAAACTAGAAATCAAGGAAATATTACTAGTGATCATGTAAAGCAAGAATAAAAAATAGGAAATAAGCTAAAAATATTGGAATAACAGAAGATAAGATAAGGCAATGGATAATGAAACTTAACACATCAGTTATGGTGGCTGCTGCTCCCTCCCCAAGCTGTGCTCTTCCATAAAGATGATTCACCTTCCTTTGGTGCCAGTGATAATAATATAAACCGAGAGCTTACTCTGCAGTACAAAACTTAAAAAGTTTGCTTGTCCCCAAGCAAAGAAAACTTAGTCCCTTTTTTGCTTTAAACGCCAGGACTGTTTGCCTCCTTTCCGGCGCTAAATGCCCAGGCTGGCGTTTAGTGCCAGAGCCTTCCTGCTCTAAGGCATTATGTTCTTCCTTCTGAGTCCTCCTATCCCTGTTCTAAGTACTGTGCATGATCACAAACATTAGAAAAGTTAGGAAACTATGAAAATAAATGACAAATAAAAATTTACTAAAAGAAACTCAAACTAAAGAAAACTAAAATCAAAACAAAATTAAACTAAAGGATACTTATAATTGGGTTGCCTCCCAACAAGCGCTTCTTTACCGTCACTAGCTTGACGGTCAGTGATGAATGGATTTTTGACGGTTTAGAATTTCACTAATGAAATCTCGTTGTAAAGTATAGTTTCTAAACCAATCACTAATCCTTTCATACAAAAAGTTGTTTGTCACAAGTACAAACCCCTAAAATTTATAAACCGAAGTATTTAAACCTCGGGTCGTTCTCCCTAGGACTTACAATGAAGTGTCTTGTTATCGGTTATGAGTTATTTTGGGGTTTCGGATAAGAAGCATGAAAAGTAAATGGCAATGAAAATAAACTAACAACTATAAAAGGCTCTTGGCAAGGTATGAAAATTAGAAGTCCTATCCTAGTTATCCTTTTCAATTGTGATGAGACTTGTTCATTGCTACCACTTAGTTAACCCTCACTAATTAAAGGAAAGTCAAGTGGATGAATCGATTTGGTTTCTCAAGTCCTAATCAACTCCTAAAGGAATGACTAGCTTTAGAGGTTTTCAAATCAATTAGCAATCTATCCAATTATCAATCAACAAGGGAATTAGATAACTCAAGTGTCACTAATTACTCTACCTAAGCCAAGAGGAACAAAATCTACACTAAAATCCAACCAAGCATTTCATCAAACACTTGGAAGGCACAAAAGAAAAACATAGTAAATCAACAACAAGAATGAAATCTAACAACAATTATTGAAAGGAATTAACAACAACAATCAAGGAAATCACAATTATCATGAATTACCTCAAATTACATTATTGAAAGAAAACCAAGGAACAACAATATATCCAAAACAAAATGAAGAATTACAATTATTAAAGCACACATCTAGAAAGAGGAAGAGGAGAAGATTAAGAATTGGTAAATGAAAAGTGAATCAAAGCATGAGTTAAACCTAGATCTAAGAAGGGAGATTAACCTAAACCTAATCCTAATCCTAGAGAGAAGAGAGAGCTTCTCTCTCTAGAAACTAATTACAAAGATAAACTAAACTAATTGGTAACTAACATCTAAAGTGATCAATGATGCCTTCTCCTTAATCCTTCATCCTTTTATTCCTTTCCCTTAGCAATTTGGCGCCAAAATGGGTTCAGAAAACCTCTCAAATCGCCAGGCACGTGTTGCATTAATGAGGTCATGTGCCATCATCGGCGCGTGCGCGCATGGTACGCGTGCGCGTCCCTGGTCGATTCTGCAATGTGCGCGCGAGCGCCTTATGCGCGTGCGCGTGCATGGCTGACTTTGCTTCTTTGACTTTTTTATGCTTCTCTCCACTTGTATGCTTCCTTCCTTGCTTCCTTTGATCCATGCCTAGTTTCAACCTGAGGTTACTAGCAAACACATCAAGGCATCGTATGGAATCAAACAGAAACTAGAATTCACCAAGATAAGGCTTAAAAAGCATGTTTTTACACTTAAGCACAATCATGGAAGAGATAACAAAACCATGCTAATTCTTAGGCTAAATGTGACAAAAGGTTATCAAAATGTTCTAAATTCAAGGCAAAACAAACCGTCAAATTGGGGTTTGTCAACCTCCCCACACTTAAGCCTTAGCATGTCCTCATGCTAAAATAAGAAGGAGCTAAGGGGTATGGCATTTATTGAATGCAACTAAACTATATGAGTCCTATCTAAATGCAACTATCTAAAGCAATTGGAAATACTTAGTTCAAACAAATCAATTCCCAAGAGAGCATGTGTAAGTACAAGAGCTAAGTAATAAGGACCAAGTCCAAACCACAATTGTATTGAATTGTTAAAAGGAGTTCAAACTTGCAAGGATATAGATAATGTGGGTGAAGACATGTGGTTGAACTTTTGAACCCTCACCGGATGTGTATCCGCTCTATTCACTCAAGTGTTTAAGGGTTAATTCACTCAATTCTCTTCTAATCATGTTTTCCAAGATTTGATTTTCTTCTAACAATCAACATTTATTCAATGCATGCATACATTCATCATGAGGTCTTTCATTTAGGTTGTAATGGGGTTAGGGTCAAGGTAGGATCATTTATGGTCAAGTGGGCTAGGATTTGAGTCTTTGATTAGCATAGACTTTCCCACCTAACCTAATTAATGACCTATACAAATGCGAGCTATTCTAACTACCCATTCTTCACTTTTTCTTACATACTCATGCATTTTTTTTTTCATTTCACAACACTTATGCATTGATTCCTTTTTATTGACTTCACTTTGGGGCATTTTGTCCCCTTTTATTTTTTTTCTCTTTTTTTCTTTCATTTTATTTTTCTTTTCATCATTATCATTTTTTTCTTTTTCTTCTTTCAAGCTAAATACAAGAACATCAATGCATAAGGTCTCTACATTTGATTAATACATGAATATGTGCCCAATTCCTAAACATAAAAGTGTATTGCCCCTTTTTATCCCATCCAATGTTCCCAAGCCTCACCAACTCGAATAATACACACTCTCACTAGCCTAGGCTAATCAAAGATCCAAACAGGGACTTTTCATTGGTTTTCCGCCTTGGGCTTGTAATGAGCTAAAATAAGGATGAGTTGGTTAAGCTTAGGCTCAAAATTGGCTAACAATGGAGAGTAAAAGGTTGGCTATTTGGGTAAGTGGCAAATGAAATAATGGCCTCAATCATATAAATGCACAAACACAAGAAATAAACGGATATATAGAATCAAGCAAATTAAGAATCACAATCATGGAAAGAGAACAATTTCACACAAGAATGGAAAATAGGTGGTTATAAAATGTAACCACATCAATAGGCTCAAGTCTCACAAGCTTGTGTTCTCAATTCAATACATGCTTCAAAAGGTATGAATTTCAAGCAAGTTTCAAAAATTTTCTTTCAATCAATTGGGTTAATGCTCTATATTTAAACTTTCTTGAAAAACCTCAATGTTTGACTAAGCATTATTGTGATTGAAAAATTCAAAAAAATTTTTTTCTTAGTTTACCCTTTTCTTTTTCACTCAAAACCAATTTCTTATGCAAAAAGGGTGACTAAGTTTTACTTAAAACATGATTTCTAATCACAACCACAAACTAAAAGGAGAATATACAAAAGGAGATGTGCAAAAATGTATAAAGGAAAATCAAACTAAAATATGGAATCTATCATCCAAAATATCTAAAAATATCCAAAAGCATCAAAATATCTAAAATCCAAAATAAGCAATAAAAGTATCCAAAGCAAACTAGAAATGCATCAAAATATATACAAAAATGTGCAAAATGAGATAACTAGGCCGAAAAAAAAAAGTTCACCGGTTCCCGAATAATGCTACCGGTGCCCTCCCCACACTTAAAATTAAGCATCGTCCTCGATGCTAAACCGGAGGATCAGTGGGAGGTACAACGATAGGCTCTGGCTCTGACTGTGGCTGTGGGACCGGCTGAGTCTCCTGTGTCTGAGGTGGTGCCTCCATGTGTGCTGGCTCCGTAGTGTTAGGGGCATCCTGCTGAGCTGGTGCCTCCGCGTCCTCCTCCTGATGATCCTGCTCATCGGAGGCCGGAGAATCGGGAAGCGGAGGTAGCTCAGCACCCAGAGAGATAAGGGCCTGGTCCATCCGATCCAAACGGCGTCAGACATGGTGTCGCTCTCGCTCTAAGAACCGGAAGAGACGCTGGACCAGGAGATATGTAGGCTCAGGTGCTGCTGGAGGGTCTGTAGATGGTGGAGGAGCTGCGGCTGTAGAAGATGATGGGCCAGCTGCAGGGGCTGGTGGTGAAGGTGTCCCTACGGTAGCCCTAGCCCGAGAGCGGCGGCTAGCAGGTGGCTTCTCGTGCACCCAAACACCCCAGGGGATAGTAACCTCCCTGTCATCGGTATCAGCTGGTGGTGGTCGCACATCATCATCTGACCACGGGACATCGGCCAGGGCTGCCATACTCGTGACCAAGGTAGGAAACGGAAGTAGGCCACGAATATGCGCCCGCCACATGCACTGTCGGATAAGTCTAGGGAAGGAGACATCCTTCCCTTCCATAACACACCCGATCAGCAGAAGCATCTCCATGGGGACCTCAGAAAAGTGGGTGGTAGGCAGGACGTAGTGGGCGAAGATCATCTGCCAAGTCTTGGCCTCCCTAGTCAAATGATTGAACAACATCCCCTTTGGCTTGGTGTTGCCCGCATCCATAACCCAAGAAGCCTCCGGTATCCCAATCACGCGCCGAAGCGCCTCATAATCAAAAGTCATGGTGTGGATGGCTATCTCAGCCTGATGATGGGCACACTGGTCATGTGGAATGTGCCGGCAATGTAGTGCCTCTCCAATGGCGGTCTCGGTGAGCAGAATCTCTCTACCCCTCACCTGAACTGAATCCAAGGTCGGACGGAAGAAGTTGCAGTAGAATTCCTTCACCCAAGATATATTGATGTCACCCAAGTCCCGGTCAACAAAATCAATACCTAACTCAAGGATCCGACCATTAATGCGCCGTCTCACATCATTAGGTAGGAGCAACTTCTTCTCAATATTCAGCTTCGTGGTTCGATACCTAGAGAACCGAAGCTCACAGTAGAGATTGGGGAATTTGCCCGGATTGGTAGAAGGCAACTGCTGATTCTCTTTATCCTCGTCCTGCAAAGGATTCCTAGCATAGTTCTTGTAGATGGAAGGAATGGAGGGGGTAGAGTGTTTTCTCTTCTTGGAGGCGGTGGCTACGGCTTGCCTTTATCCGACATCCTGAAAAGAATATGATAGAATATATAAAACATTTAGCATGTAACAAAGAAGACATGTTCAGGATATCATTATCAAAGAGCAATCATGATGTTGCACTGAATATGTAAAAGTGAACAAGTAAGCATAAGTGACTGAACCAAAACCGTAATCCTCATTAAAGGTAACACCTCATATGCAAAAGGCACTAATATCATCATATTCATGAAAGAATTGTTAAAGAGGGTTAAAAGTGAGTGTAAGTAAAATGGTGAAAGAAATTAGTGAGTTAGGAAAAATAGATTAGCGATATGATGATATATAGGCTCAATTGAACGAGAAATTGCGGTTCATGTTCAAGATGATTGTGCAAATCCGGGAAGTCAAAAAGGAAACGGAAATTTGCCCAAAACTGAAATAAAAATCAAAATGAAACTAATTTCCTTGAAAATCGGGCAGCATTCCGGCTTAAAATTGGACGTTCCCGGATAGCAGAATAGCACAAACAGTAAGAAAGCAGCATCAATTAAGCACACCAGCAGTGATACAGCATTCAGGTAGCAAGAAGTGCATAAAAAGCAGTCCAAAACCAGCATACAACATTCAAACAGACAAAGAGCAAGTAAGCACATACGGAGCACTTATCAGGCTTAGAATCCTCTATCCAGTCCTAGCTACCTAACCGCAAGTATTTCTAACTAATCCTAACATACAACAGTCCAATGCTAACTAATCATGCAATTCTAGGAATTAACAAAAAAAATGAGAAAGGGAAAATAGAAACAGAGATAGCAGAAATGGAGCAGGAACCTGGGAGCTGGGCCGAATAATAAAAAAAGAGAAAGGGGATTGGGGTCGGAACGGAAGCAGCAGAATCAGTGAGGCTGGCCGCCGTGGGTGGTGGCGGTAGCGGCAGGGCGGTGAAGGAGAGTCGCCGGTGGCGTTCGGAGGCGTGCGAGACTGAGCCTAATGGACGGGTGAGAGAGAGATGGAGTGATGAGGGAAGGCGAGTCGCCGGCGGTGAAGACGGCGCGGCGTCGAGGATGGTGGCGCGGTGGAAGGTTGGCCGAGAGGAGGAAGAGGGGAGTGAGAAAGAGAGGGAGAACGGGTGGTGGTGAGAGAAGAGGGGGGGAAGAAGGAGGGGAAGGCGAGCAGTGATGGCGGCGGCGGGGGTGACGGAGCGCTCGCCGGAGGTCGGTCGGGAGGGGAGGAAGGTGAAAGATGGGGGAGAAGAACTGGAACGTTGGAGGGGGGTTGCGCGACTGCGCAGTGGCTTCGCGAGCTAGGGTTATCCCTAGGATGCGCGTCCATGCCCATTTCTTCATCTCTATCTCTCTTTTTTTTTTTTTTTTTTTTTTTGCCCAAAAAGCAGAAAAAAATGCCCAAGAGCTCCCTATAATGTCCAAAACTCTTCTTTATTCAATCAAATATCAAACAATTCACAAAAATGCAATTTGATTTTAGGATTTATTCATCTACTACTAATGAATACAACATACTAACAACCAATCTTTACAAACAAATCAATATGAAATGAAAATCTACCTACAATGGCAACTTAAATCACTTATTAAGTAAATTTAAAAGAGTGGAAAGAGTTTACCATGGTGGGGTGTCTCCCACCTAGCACTTTTAGTTTAAGTCCTTAAGTTGGACATTTTGAGGGGCTCATTGTCATGGTGGCTTATGTTTGTACTCATCCTTGAATCTCCAAGGATCTTTGCCTCTCAATTGGTTGACAGAATATCCAACCGTCTTCACCAAGCTTGGGCAAAGTTCAACCCAAGATATGAGTCCCCATAGTTGGTCTTCATTCAGCGAGCCGGGATCCCATATCTTATCCTCACACCCATCTTCGATTTGATCTTCATACTTTTTCTTTCCGGGTGGTTGACATATAGAATTCTCTTTAGCACACCTAGCCTTCCGTCGAGACCCATGCAAAGTGGTATTCTTCCAATCATCGTTCCTATACCTTGAAGCTTTGACCTTAATGAGCCTAATTCCCAACTCGCAACCACTACACAACTCATTCTTGCTTTTAATTCCACAAAGAGCTCTAAGTTGTCCATCTGTTTCAATCAAACCATATTCAAGCGAGAAAGTAAAGCTTATGGATAAGAATTTTACCCACTTGAATGTTGTGTTGGATGGTGACTCGGAAAGGGAGACCTCCCCACACTTAGACAATGCAAGGTCTACTTCCTTGTGCTCTTCTTTGTGTATTTCCACCTCTTTGCGAGCTTCCTTGATTTCAACCTTTCCCCTTTTATCACATGGCTTGGTGTTGTCTTCAAGAACTTTGATTTCTTGCCTAATGGGAGGTGGTTCAATTTTGGATAGAAATTCATTGATGAATAAATCCATTTCTTGGTCAACCTCTTCATATTCTTCAATTTCGATATACACCATGCCAACGTTTTCCTCTTGGTAGCTCTCTTTCTCATTGCTCACCAAGGGTACGGGAGGTTGTGCACACTCTTTTATACTTTCAACTCCATGTCCAATGGGAGAGGATTCCATTGTAGAGAGAAATTCATCCATGATTGAATCCATCTCTTGATAAGCCTCTTCCAAGTCTCCAACGATGATATGCCTTGGAGGTTGCGCACCTTCTTCAACTTCAATATCAAGCTCCTTGGAAGAGTGCTCCATGAGACTACATTCCCTTGGACTTTCAACATCTTCTAAATCTTCAACCACTTCTTCCTTTTCTTCAATGATTATAGGTTCCTCTAGTTGCTCCAATACAAAATTTGACTCCTCCTTCTCCACCGAATTTTCCAATTTCTCCTTCATACTTTGCTCTTCTTTTGACTTTTCCCATGTGGTCATGGGAGTACCTTGAGTATTCAAGCATTGGTGGGCTAAAGTGTGCACCACCTTGGTCAAATTGGTCACAAACTCAAGTGTATCCCGCTTCATGGCTTCTTGTCCTTGGAGTAACAAAGTGAGAGGATCGTCTATTGGGGCTTGGGGTGAATAGGAAGGTTCATTATTTTGGAGGGAGGGTTCATGGTAGGAAGGTGGTTCTTCTTGGTAAAGGTATGGAGATGATGAGTATTGAGGTGGTTCTTGGTAGTAATCTTGATAGGGTTGTGGTTCTAGAGGTTCTTGCTCATAATGGCTATAAAAATATGGTATGGATGATTGGTTATATGATGGATATGGATCATAGGGTGGTGCTTGGTGATGAAAGGCTTGTGAGAATGGTCGAGGTTCATGTTGAGGATGAGATTCATAGGCATATGGTGGTGGTGCTTGGAAGTCACAAGGTGATTCACCATAGCCATTGAATTGACATGCATTAGGAGGAGGGTTATACCTATAAGTGTCCGGAGGTTGATGCCAATAGGAGTGATCAATTCCTTGAGGCTCCTCCCATCTTGGAGTGTTCCATCCTTGGTACATGTTAGCGTTGAAGTTCACATTCCCTACAACACAATTAGAGCCAAACTCATAGCCAAAGTGAGAATTCATTATGGAAAAGCAAAATAAAACTAACAAAAACTAGCAAATAAAGAAAAAAGCGAGATATTCACACTATTCACATATATGCAATAACCAATAACACAACACCATTGCAAGGTCCCCGGCAACGGCGCCATTTTGATGAATGGATTTTTGACGGTTTAGAATTTCACTAATGAAATCTCGTTGTAAAGTATAGTTTCTAAACCAATCACTAATCCTTTCATACAAAAAGTTGTTTGTCACAAGTACAAACCCCTAAAATTTATAAACCGAAGTATTTAAACCTCGGGTCGTTCTCCCTAGGACTTACAATGAAGTGTCTTGTTATCGGTTATGAGTTATTTTGGGGTTTCGGATAAGAAGCATGAAAAGTAAATGGCAATGAAAATAAACTAACAACTATAAAAGGCTCTTGGCAAGGTATGAAAATTAGAAGTCCTATCCTAGTTATCCTTTTCAATTGTGATGAGACTTGTTCATTGCTACCACTTAGTTAACCCTCACTAATTAAAGGAAAGTCAAGTGGATGAATCGATTTGGTTTCTCAAGTCCTAATCAACTCCTAAAGGAATGACTAGCTTTAGAGGTTTTCAAATCAATTAGCAATCTATCCAATTATCAATCAACAAGGGAATTAGATAACTCAAGTGTCACTAATTACTCTACCTAAGCCAAGAGGAACAAAATCTACACTAAAATCCAACCAAGCATTTCATCAAACACTTGGAAGGCACAAAAGAAAAACATAGTAAATCAACAACAAGAATGAAATCTAACAACAATTATTGAAAGGAATTAACAACAACAATCAAGGAAATCACAATTATCATGAATTACCTCAAATTGCATTATTGAAAGAAAACCAAGGAACAACAATATATCCAAAACAAAATGAAGAATTACAATTATTAAAGCACACATCTAGAAAGAGGAAGAGGAGAAGATTAAGAATTGGTAAATGAAAAGTGAATCAAAGCATGAGTTAAACCTAGATCTAAGAAGGGAGATTAACCTAAACCTAATCCTAATCCTAGAGAGAAGAGAGAGCTTCTCTCTCTAGAAACTAATTACAAAGATAAACTAAACTAATTGGTAACTAACATCTAAAGTGATCAATGATGCCTTCTCCTTAATCCTTCATCCTTTTATTCCTTTCCCTTAGCAATTTGGCGCCAAAATGGGTTCAGAAAACCTCTCAAATCGCCAGGCACGTGTTGCATTAATGAGGTCATGTGCCATCATCGGCGCGTGCGCGCATGGTACGCGTGCGCGTCCCTGGTCGATTCTGCAATGTGCGCGCGAGCGCCTTATGCGCGTGCGCGTGCATGGCTGACTTTGCTTCTTTGACTTTTTTATGCTTCTCTCCACTTGTATGCTTCCTTCCTTGCTTCCTTTGATCCATGCCTAGTTTCAACCTGAGGTTACTAGCAAACACATCAAGGCATCGTATGGAATCAAACAGAAACTAGAATTCACCAAGATAAGGCTTAAAAAGCATGTTTTTACACTTAAGCACAATCATGGAAGAGATAACAAAACCATGCTAATTCTTAGGCTAAATGTGACAAAAGGTTATCAAAATGTTCTAAATTCAAGGCAAAACAAACCGTCAAATTGGGGTTTGTCAGTCAGCTCCTTCAAGGAGGAAGATAGTCATAGAGGCTTAAATCCTCACCCCTCACTGCGAGCTTCTTTCTTGTGCTCTCATGGATCAGCTTAATATGCTCAAGAGACAGGATCCTGTTCACAGTATGAGGTAGAACTGGATTTCTAGTAAACACCACTCTTATCCCAGGTGAGAAGTCTTCAATATGATCTTTTTGTTCTTCCATCCCCTAGGCATCTTTCTCTTGGGACCTTCCTCCTTGGTGGATAGTGCACTCCCAACACCAAACTTAGGTTTGATGTTTGGGAGAACTATATGAGTTTCTACCAAGGGAGGAGCCTTCAGCATTGCACTCTGCATGCAAGTACCTCCTTTGTCAGGGGGTAGTGGAAGTTTAAAAACCTTGAAAACCATGTAGTCCTCATGTAACCTCAGCACCAATTTTCCTCTCTCAACACCAATGAAGTTTCTTCTAGTAGAGAGCGGCCTTTACTCCAAAACCTCAGTAAAAAGAATATTGATTTGCAGCTTCTTAAAGACTTCCAAGAACTGTGAGTAGTGCTCGTCCTTGGTCTCCTTTTGGAGCTTCTGAGGGTGTCTTACTTTAGGCTCCTGTTCCACCAATGGGGTGTGTAGCAATGTCCTTTCAATCTCTTCTTAAGCCTTTTTTTTCTTCAATTCCTCAGCAGCATACACCTCCTTCTACTCGGCCTCCTTGACCAAAACCATAATTTCATCTTCCTTCAGGACCTTCTTCTTAGAGAGTAGGCTTTTTATGAAGGCCTTATAGGAAGGCTTCTCTTTCAACACCACATCAAGAAGAATATTGTATAAGAACTGAATGAATTTCTCACCCTCGATCTCCTCTTGTGACTTCTGAGGGTGTACTTTAATGCTCTTAGCCTCTTCTGGTGTTTATGTTTGCTCTAATTCTTCAGCAACTATGGCCTTGCACTCTTCTCTTGGGGTAAGCACTGTGTCACTGAGAAGAGCGAGTGATGCACGGAAAACTTGTCTCATAACAAATTTCCTTCGGCAAGTATACCTAATTTATCGTCAAGTAAAAACTCACAATAAAGTGAGGTCGAATCCCACAGGGATTGATTGATCAAGCAACTTTAATTAGAGGAATGTTCTAGTTGAGCGAATCAGAATTTGGGTTGAGAATTGCAGAAAATTAAATGGCGGAAAAGTAAATAACAGAAAAATAAATGCTAGAAATAAAGAGCTGAATGTAGATGATGGAAAGTAAATTGCAGAATCTTAAATGGGAATGGGGTAATTGCTCATAAAAGTAAATGACAGAAATTAAAGAGAATGGGTAAGATCAGAAATGGGGAGTTCATTGGGCTCAGGAGATGTTGCATTCTCCGGATCAATTTTATTTTCATCTCTTCCTCAATCAATGGACTCATTAATCTCCTTGGCAATCTTAAGTGATCGAATTACAATTCCTTGTAATTCAATCTCTCAAATCTTGATCAATAGCCAATTCCTTGGTCAATTGCTCATGAGAAGAGATGAAGTATGGTCACTGATTATACCACATGTATTTCCCAAATCAGGTGTTGAGAGGATTATAGTCACATATCCATCCAAACCCAATTTGGTCCAGCATGAGAAAGCATTTCTAGCATGATCTCTTCATTCCTCTTTCAAGGTTCAGAAGAGATCCAAGTTTAAATAGCTTCTTTTCCAAGATAACTACCCAATTGGATGAAGATCAAAAGCTTTCAAGTAAAATCAAGAGAAAAGATAGAAGAAGAATAATGAAAACTAGTATTGATCCATCAAATTACAACAGAGCTCCCTAACCCAATGAAAGGGATTTAGTTGTTCATAGCTCTGGAAAATGAAAATGAAGATGGAGAATACATGATGAAACTAGAAGTGCCAAGAAAGTAAAATACAGAGAGTAGTTCTATGCCCAGAGGCTCCCTATAATTTCCAACTCCCTAAATAATTCAAAGCTACTCCTATATATACTACTCTTTTGATCTTCTAGTTGCATCTTCAAGTCTTGGGTATGGGCCTTTGGATCTTGAGTTTGAAGCAGTTATCTTCTTCATTGGGCTTGGCTTTACTTGCAGAGAGAAAGTGTGAAGTGGGCAGAGACTTTAGCTCAGGACGTTAGTGGTGTTAACGTTTAAGTGGAAATGTGGGTTCGACGCTAGTGACAATCACCTTTTTTACTAACATTCCTCACCAAAGTAAGAACGTTAACTCCAACGTTAGTGGCACAAACGTTGGTACTAACGTTGCCTCTTTGTCGTTCGCACACGTTATTGGGACTTACCTTTCCCAATAACGTTGAGAAGTCTCCCCCTTTCCTACGTTAGAGTCCACGTTAACTTAGTTAACGTGGCTCTTTTAACGTAGGCTTGCCAACCTTCGAGAACGTTAGTGACACTTACCTTTGTCACTAACGTTCCAATGTGCCCCTATTTCTCACGTTAGAGTCCACGTTAACTAGGTTAACGTGGCTTCTAACGTGGCCATGCTAGCCATCTCCAACGTTAGTGACAAAGGTGAATGTCACTAACGTTCGCTCATCATCTCTCCACCTCACGTTAGCTTCCACGTTAACTAAGTTAACATGGGAGTTAACGTGGCTCATTGTGGCTTGTGTGGGCTCCTTCCAATGTTAGTGACAATGTTAGGTGTCACTAACGTTGGCGATCACCTTCCTTCTTCACGTTAGCTTCCACGTTAACTATGTTAACGTGGGAGTTAACGTGGCTTATTGGGGCTTGTTTGGGTTAATCCCAACGTTAATGACAATGTTTGGTGTCATTAACGTTGTCGATCACCTACTTTCTTCACGTTAGCTTCCACGTTAACTAGGTTAACGTGGAAGTTAACGTGGCTTATTGTGACTTGGCCAACGTTAGTGACAAAGTTGAATGTCACTAACGTTGGCTTCTCCTTTACTTCTTAACGTTAGAGGCCACGTGGCCACTTATGAGCTTGGTCCAACGTTAGTGACAAAGGTAAGTGTCACTAACGTTGGCTCCATTTCCTTTCCTCCACGTTAGAGTTCACGTTAACTTAGTTAACGTGACTCTTAACGTGGGCAATGATGGCTTCGAGAGCGTTATTGGCGATTACTTTTCTCATTAACTTTGCAAGTTACTCCCATTCCACATTAGGAGTTACGTTAATTAGATTAACGTGTCTGCTAACGTGGTTCTTCCTTGCTTCCTTTGTCCTAAAATCAAGCAATAGAGTGCATCAAAGTTCTAGTCCAAGTCATGGGAAATACAACATCCAATTTGTCATTAAATTCATGCAAAATCCTCATGAAATCATGTAAAGTGCACAATGTATGCTTGAATCAAGATGTAAGTGAATATCTACCCAAAACTAGCTTATTTTCTAAGGAAATGCATGAAACTACCCTAAAAACAGTAAAGAAAAGGTCAGTGAAACTGGCCAAAATGCCCTGGCATCACAACACCAAACTTAAAGCTTGCTTGTCCCTAAGCAAGTACTGGAACAAGAGAATGATGAATGGAATGCCAAGAGAAATGAGTCATTCTTGTGGAGGTCATGTCCCTGGTTTTATGGTGGTTTCATGCATAGCAACTTAGATTCATTCCTTTACTGGCTTTCAGACCTTTATCATGTCCTAGAATACTCACTATGATTGTATCCCATGAGACTTTTATTCATTGATCCTTTTATTGTTATTTCAGGGCTTATTTGTGTTCTTAGGCTAAGTGCTCTGTAAGGGGGCGACTCTTTAAGATAAGCTTTCAGCCAACACTCCCGAACCAGTTGGTTCAAGGTGCTAGGTGTTAAGACACCCCTACGGACTTATTCCCTTAAGTCTTTTTCCCCCATACATACACACCACAGGCATATAGTTTATTTATTTTCTTTTCTTGAGACCTTGGTGTCCAGCACCTCTTTGGGTTACTAAATGCTCTGTAGTGAAGGTTACTCTTGATAGTGGACTTTCAGCTGATAATCCCGAGTTAGTTAACCCAAGTTACTAAGTGATAAGGCACCCCTAAGAGCTTATTCATCCAAGTAGATCCCTCACACAGGAGCACCACAGACACATGCCTCAAGATTAAAACCATTGGTGCCTAGCCTTATTGCTTACTCTTTTTTCTTTTATTTTTCAACCTTTATTTGTTCTTTCCCTTTTTCTTATTAGGATCTTCTTATTTAGATAGTCTCATGGGGTGTGTCTCAAGCATAGTATTCATGACAGATAGTTGTCTTCCCACCTTGTGGTTGAACCAACTTAGCTAACTTATGATCACACCATAAACTCATGAACTTACTCCATAGTATGAACTCCACTCTGGTCTTTTGTAAAAACTCATTCTCTTTTTCATTTGATTTAAAGGGACAAGCATACAAGTAAGCAAAGTAAGGATGCAGTGACATAAAGACTAGCAAACATAGACCTATTCAACCAAAAACTTAAAAGACAGAATTGAAAAAAGTTCCAATTAACGAGTCACTATTGATCAAAAGTGCATTCGGACTTCCAATTTTTAACATTCTAAGTACAATAGAATTAAGTAACAATACAACCTTCGGGTGATGATTTCTAGTTGCCCTCTTTTTTTGTCATCATCCTAGTCCTTGCTACCTCATTTCCTTGGGTGAAGGTGCACCATTGCCTCATAAGATTCCTGCAAAGTTATTGGAAGTTGCTTGTTCCCAAAGCACTTGAGAAATAGTTAGCTTGCATGTATGCTTGTGACTTTTGACTTTAATTTGGTGTGTGAACACCAAACTTAGTTCCTTGCCTAGTACAAAACCTTGCATATATGCAGAGAACCTCATATCTTGTTTAACAAAATAATTATTAACTAAAGACTAACTACATCTAAGTGGTTTTCCTTGATTGGTTGGAGCTGGCAATGTTCTTTGGGAGTGGAGTGTGATTCTAACTAATATCCTTTGGTGGAACACCAAACTTAGAATTACACTTTCACTCTTGGATTGTGTTAGTGTGGAACACCAAACTTAGCTCCTCGCAATACAGGGGAAACAGCTTGTGACCTTTATTGAAATAAAGCTGAAAAGAAAACTACCTGAGGTTGGGTTGCCTCCCAACAGAGCGCTCTTTTACCGTCGCTAGCTCGACGATTCCTCCTTTACCTGAGATGATACTGTACTCTAGGGTTTTCTCCCATGTTGCCCAGATAATGCTTGAGTCTTTGTCCATTCACTGTAAAAGTCCTCTCTGAACCTTCATCCATGATTTTGATGTGTCCATATGGCGAAACTTTTTGTGATAAGAAAAGGGCCGAACCACCTTGATTTGAGTTTTCCTGGGAACAGTCTCAATTTGGAATTGTAAAGGAGTACTCGCTGCCCCTTTTCGAAACTCCTGGGTGCAAGATGTAGGTCATGTCTTCTCTTTGCCTTCTCTTTATACATCTTGGTATTTTTATAGGCTTGTGACCTGAATTCCTCCATCTCTTGCAGCTGCAAGATCCTTTTTGCACCAGCAGCAATGCTGTCAAAATTTAGTATCTTGATAGCCCAGAGAGCTTTGTGTTCCAGCTCCAGTGGTAAATGACAAGCTTTCCCATACACTAGTTGATATAGGGACATTCCAAGTGGTGTTTTGAATGCTGTTCTGTATGCCCAAAGAGCATCATCCAGCTTCTTCGACCAATCCTTTCTTGATGCACCCACAGTCTTTTCCAGAATCCTCTTTAGCTCTCTGTTGGATATCTCAATTTTTCCACTTGTTTGGGGATGGTAAGGCGTGGCTACCTTGTGTTTTACCCCATATCGTAGGAGAAGAGCTTCTAGTGGTCTGTTACAAAAATGGCTCCCTCCATCACTGATAAGTGCTCGTGGGACTCCAAACCGGCTAAAGATATTCTTCCTGAGGAAGTTCATGACCACCCTGTTATCATTCGTTGGGGTTGTAATAGCCTCTACCCACTTGGAAACGTAATCCACTGCTACCAAGATGTACTTATTTGCATATGATGTTGGGAATGGTCCCATGAAATCGATTCCCCACACATCAAACAATTCCAATTCCAAGATGAAATTTTGTGGCAT
The DNA here is from genome assembly GCF_003086295.3 of Arachis hypogaea. Classification (NCBI taxonomy): domain Eukaryota; kingdom Viridiplantae; phylum Streptophyta; class Magnoliopsida; order Fabales; family Fabaceae; genus Arachis; species Arachis hypogaea. Next base: position 107,110,414 of record NC_092053.1, read on the forward strand.
CTCATTTTTTTGGGCAAGTTTCCAGATCTTTGGCATTCATTGCAGCTCTTTACTAGTTCTTTGGCATCCTTGAAAAGGGTGGGCCAAAAGAATCCGCTTTGTAACACCTTTGCTGCAGTTCTGTCCCCTCCAAAGTGGCCTCCATAGCATGAGCCGTGGTAATTCCATAGGACCTCTCGTCCTTCTTCTTCCGAAACACATCTCCTAAGGATTCCATCTGAACACTTCTTGAAGAGATATGGCTCATCCCAGACAAAGTATTTTGCATCATTCATGAGCTTCCTTTTTTGATGTTTATTGATCTTTGGAGGTAAGGCCCCAGTTGCCTTGAAGTTGGCAATGTCTGCGAACCATGGTGTTTTGTGAACTGTCATCAACTGCTCATCAGGGAAGAGCTCGTTCACACTTGTATCATGTTCTCCACCTTTATCATGAGGAATCCTGGATAGGTGATCTGCTACCTTATTCTCTACTCCTTTCTTGTCTCTGATTTCAATATTGAATTCCTGCAGCAATAAGATCCATCTTATTAGTCTTGGTTTTGATTCTTACTTGGTAAACAAATATTTAAGTGCTGTGTGATCTGTAAAAACAATCACTTTAGCACCAATGAGGTATGATCTAAACTTGTCAAATGCAAAAACTATTGCTAGTAACTCCTTTTCAGTAGTGGTGTAATTTCTTTGAGTATCATTAAGGACTTTGCTAGCATAGTATATCACATGGACTAAGTTGTCTTTCCTCTGTCCTAACACTGCCCCAACTGCAAAATCAGATGCATCACACATCAATTCAAATGGTAAATTCCAATCAGGTGGGGAAATGATAGGAGTAGAGGACAACCTCATTTTCAAATTTTCAAAGGCTAACATGCATGTTTCATCAAAGATAAATGGTGTATCAGATACAAGGAGATTGCTTAAGGGCTTGGCTATCTTTGAAAAATCTTTAATAAACCTTCTGTAAAAATCAGCATGCCCCAAAAAGCTCCTAATTGCCCTGACATCACTGGGTGGAGGCAGTTTTTCAATAAGTTCTACTTTAGCTCTGTCAACCTCAATGCCTTGGTTAGAAACTTTGTGACCAAGGACTATTCCTCCAGTCACCATAAAGTGACATTTCTCCCAGTTCAAGACCAGATTGGTCTCTTGGCATCTTTTCAATACCAAGGCGAGGTGATGTAGGCAACTAGGGAAGGAATCTCCGAATACCGAGAAATCATCCATAAAAACTTCAATGAATTTTTCTATCATATCTGAAAAGATAGAAAGCATGCAGCATTGGAAAGTCGCAGGTGCATTACATAGCCCAAATGGCATGCGCCTGTAGGCAAACACTCCATATGGGTAAGTGAATGAGGTTTTCTTTTGATCCCTGGGATCAACCACTATTTGGTTATATCCTGAATAACTGTCGAGAAAACAATAATATGCGTGCCCTGCAAGTCTTTCCAACATCTGATCCATGAATGGAAGGGGGAAATGATCTTTCCGTGTAGCCTCATTGAGCTTCCTGTAGTCTATGCACATCCGCCATCCTGTGACTGTCCTTGTAGAAATTAGTTCGTTCTTCTCATTGGGAACCACGGTAATTCCTCCCTTTTTTGGGACGACATGCACGGGACTAACCCAGGGGCTGTCTGAAATTGGGTAGATTACCTCCCTTGCTATAACTTCATAACTTCCTTCTGTACCACTTCCTTCATGATTGGGTTCAACCTCCTTTGGGATTGAATGGATGGTTTGGCATCATCTTCCAGCAGTATCTTGTGCATGCATATGGCCGAACTTATCCCCTTTAGGTCAGCAAGTGTCCAACCAATGGCATCCTTGTGCTGTCGCAGTACTTTGATAAGTTCATCCTCTTGATCTTTGCTGAGGCATGAGCTTATGATCACTGGGTAATTTTCATTTTCTCCTAAGTATGCATATTTGAGAGTGGGTGGCAGTGCTTTGAGTTCAAGTTTAGGTGCTTCTGACTTTTCGTTCTCTTCCTTTGGTGCACCTGGTATGCCAATTTCTGTTGTTGCAACCACTTCACTTGTTGTACACTCTTCCTCTATTATTCTTTCGGGCTCTTCAGACTCTTCTTCTTCAAAACTCTCCTGCACTTCCTCTTCAAGTGAGTCCAACCTCATACATTCCCCCAGTTGTTCTTGTGGGTAACTCATGGCCTTGAACACATTGATTGTCATCTTTTCATTGTGTAATCTCAGGGTGAGATCACCTTTTTGGATATCAATGACAGCTCCAGTAGTGGCCAAGAACGGCCTTCCCAGGATAATGGAGGTCTTGGCTTCCTCCTGCATGTCCAGCACTACGAAGTCTGCCGGGAATATGAAGTCTCCCACTTTCACCAGCAAATCCTCTACTACGCCATGAGGGAACTTGAACGATCTGTCTGCTAACTGTAAGGCCATTTTTATTAGTTTAGCCTCCTCTATCTTCATCTTCCTCATCATAGCTACTGACATCAAATTGATGCTGGCTCCTAAGTCACAAAGAGCTTTCTCCACTATGATTTCCCTTATAATACAAGGGATCTGAAAACTCCCAGGATCCTTCAATTTCTGGGGCAGTTTATGCTGAATGATAGCACTACATTCTTCGGTTAGTATCACAGTCTCGTTGTTCTTCCAGCTTCTCTTCTTAGTCATGAGCTCCTTCAAGAACTTGACGTAGAGTGGCATTTGTTCTATTGCTTCAGCAAAGGGTATGTTGATTTGCAGTTTCTTGAAAATTTCCAAAAATCTCGAAAACTGATTGTCATCTCCCTTCTTCTTTAATTGCTGAGGGTATGGGACTCTTGGGGTGTCTGGCTTCAGCACTCCTTCCCCTTTTTGTGAACTCAAAGTGGGAACTCGAGCTTCGTCCTGCTCTTCTTCCTCTTTATTTGAGTCCTCTTCTTATGGTTTCTGGGGAATTTCCTTCAGTTCCTTCCCACTCCGAAGGGTGATAGCCTGACACTCCTCCCTTTTGGTTGAGTTAGTATTACTGCGAAGGTTGTGGCTGGAGATTTGCTTGAATAAGTAGCCAATTTGTGTCTCAAGTTTCTTGATGGCAGCATCCTGGTTCTGCATATTGGACATCACTTCTTCTCGGAACGCTTTACTGTCTTGAATCTCTTTGCCTATGCCTTCAAGTAGATTCTCAATCCTTGAGAGTCTGTCATCAAATGATGGTAGATTGGGATTAGAGGTGGAAGGATGAGGAGGGTTATTTTGGCCTTGGTAAAGGTTTTGAGAGGGTTGGTTATGTGGGTGCTGATATGGTCTAGATGTAAAATGTTGGTGTTGGGATTTGAACGTCTTTGATATAGGCCTTGGTCTTGTTGATTTCTCCACCCGAAGTTTGGGTGATTCCTCCATCCAGGGTTATAGGTCTTAGAGTATGGATCATGGTTTTGCCTAGGTGAATTCTCAATGTAGTTGGCTTGCTCCTGACTACCCTCTGCTTCTTCATTCACTCCTTCTTGGGTTGTTGGTGAAGTAGTGATTGCTGCTACTTGGTTCCTCTCCATCTTCTTGGTGAGGTCAGCCAGCTGCTGGGTAATGAGCTTGTTTTGGGCCAGCAGAGCATCTACATTGTTTAGCTCCATTACTCCTCTAGTGTTCCCTCTTTCGGAAGCATAGAAGTAGTCATTCTCTGCTACAGTTTCAATGACATCTATGGCTTCCTCAATGGTCTTCTTCTTGTTCAAAGATCCTCCAGATGAATGGTCTACTGCCTTCTTTGATTCATATGACAGGCCTTCATAGAAAATGTGCAGCTGCACCCATTCGTTAAACATGTCAGGTGGACACCTCCTTGTCAGGTCCTTAAACCTCTCCCATGCTTCATAAAGAGTCTCACCATCTTGTTGCCTGAAAGTTTGGACCTCAGCTCTCAGCCTATTGATTCGTTGAGGAGGGTAAAATCTTGCTAAGAATTTGTTCACCACATCTTCCCAGGTTGTCAAGCTCTCCTTCGGGAAAGACTCCAGCCACTTGGCTGCCTTATCCTTGAGTGAGAATGGAAATAAGAGCAGTCTATAGGCGTCAGGATGAACACCATTAGACTTCACTGTGTCACATATTCTCAGGAAGGTGGTTAGATGTTGATTGGGGTCTTCTTGGACACTTCCTCCGAACGAACAGTTGTTCTGAATAAGGGTGATGAGCTGTGGTTTTAGTTCAAAATTGTTGGCATGGATGGTTGGCTTTTGAATGCTACTTCCACAGTTTCCTGGGTTTGGATTGATGTAAGAGCCTAAAACTCTTCTATCCTCCCCAGCATGATTTGCTCGACCTCCTCCGCCATGGTTGTGAGTCTCTTCTTCATGATGGTTTTCCATGTTTTCATCCATGTTTGGTTCAAAGTATTCCTCCTCTTCCTCAGCACCAACTACTCTCTTTCCTCTTGCTTCCCTCCTTAATCTAAGGAAAGTTCTATCAGGTTCAGAATCAAAGGAAGTTGAAGCCCCGCTTCTTCTCCCTGTCATACAACCAACAAAGCACAAGCAAGGAAAGTAAATGCAGAAAGTATTCTGTTAGAATTATTGTTAGTGTGAGTGATGCAATATATCAAACAGTTAGTGGGTTAGTGAACTGAATTGTAAATAACAAAAATAAATGAGAAAGTAGGGGGAAGGGAAGAAATTAACTAAAACTGAAAATAAATTACTCAAACAGAAAATTAAATCAAATAAAACAAAAATGCTCAATCTAGTTATCTTCCAATTTAATCATTGTTGATGCACAATCAATCCCCGACAATGGCGCCATAAACTTGATGCACGGAAAACTTGTCTCATAACAAATTTCCTTCGGCAAGTGTACCGAATTTTTCGTCAAGTAAAAACTCACAATAGAGTGAGTTCGAATCCTACAGGGATTGATTGATCAAGCAACTTTAATTAGAGGAATGTTCTAGTTGAGCGAATCAGAATTTGGATTGAGAATTGCAGAAAATTAAATAGCGGGAAAGTAAATAACAGAAAAGTAAATGCTAGAAATAAAGAGCTGAATGTAGATGACGGAAAGTAAATTGCAGAATCTTAAATGGGAATGGGATAATTGCTCATAAAAGTAAATGACAGAAATTAAAGAGAATGGGTAAGATCAGAAATGGGGAGTTCATTGGGCTCAGGAGATGTTGCGTTCTCCGGATCAATTTCATTTTCATCTCTTCCTCAATCAATGCACTCATTGATCTCCTTGGCAATCTTAAGTGATCGAATTACAATTCCTTGTAATTCAATCTCTCAAATATTGATCAATAGCCAATTCCTTGGTCAATTGCTCATGAGAAGAGATGAAGTATGGTCACTGATTATACCACATGCATTTCCCAAATCAGGTGTTGAGAGGATTATAGTCATATATCCATCCAAACCCAATTTGGTCCAGCATGAGAAAGCATTTCTAGCATGATCTCTTCATTCCTCTTTCAAGGTTCAGAAGAGATCCAAGTTTGAATAGCTTCTTTTCCAAGATAACTACCCAATTGGATGAAGATCGAAAGCTTTCAAGTAAAATCAAGAGAAAAGATAGAAGAAGAATAATGAAAACTAGTATTGATCCATCAAATTACAATAGAGCTCCCTAACCCAATGAAAGGGGTTTAGTTGTTCATAGCTCTGGAAAATGAAAATGAAGATGGAGAATACATGATGAAACTAGAAGTGCCGAGAAAGTAAAATACAGAGAGTAGTTCTATGCCCAGAGGCTCCCTATAATTTCCAACTCCCTAAATAATTCAAAGCTACTCCTATATATACTACTCTTCTGATCTTCTAGTTGCATCTTCAAGTCTTGGGTATGGGCCTTTAGATCTTCAGTTTGAAGCAGTTATCTTCTTCATTGGGCTTGGCTTTACTTGCAGAGAGAAAGTGTGAAGTGGGCAGAGACTTTAGCTCAGGACGTTAGTGGTGTTAACGTTTAAATGGAAATGTGGGTTCGAGAACGTTAGTGACAATCACCTTTTTTACTAACGTTCCTCACCAAAGTAAGAGCCACGTTAACTCCAACGTTAGTGGCACAAACGTTGCTACTAACGTTGCCTCTTTGTCCTTCGCACACGTTATTGTGACTTACCTTTCCCAATAACGTTGAGAAGTCTCCCCCTTTCCTACGTTAGAGTCCACATTAACTTAGTTAACGTGACTCTTTTAACGTAGGCTTGCCAACCTTTGAGAACGTTAGTGACACTTACCTTTGTCACTAACGTTCCAATGTGCCCCTATTTCTCACATTAGAGTCCACGTTAACTAGGTTAACGTGGCTTCTAACGTGGCCATGCTAGCCATCTCCAATGTTAGTGACAAAGGTGAATGTCACTAACGTTCGCTCATCATCTCTCCACCTCACGTTAGCTTCCACGTTAACTAAGTTAACGTGGGAGTTAACGTGGCTCATTGTGGCTTGTGTGGGCTCCTTCCAATGTTAGTGACAATGTTAGGTGTCACTAACATTGGCGATCACCTTCCTTCTTTACGTTAGCTTCCACGTTAACTAGGTTAACGTGGAGTTAACGTGGCTTATTGGGGCTTGTGTGGGTTAATCCCAACGTTATTGACAATGTTTGGTGTCACTAACGTTGTCGATCACCTACTTTCTTCACGTTAGCTTCCACGTTAACTAGGTTAACGTGGAAGTTAACGTGGCTTATTGTGACTTGGCCAACGTTAGTGACAAAGTTGAATGTCACTAACGTTGGCTTCCCCTTTACTTCTTAATGTTAGAGGCCACGTTAACTAAGTTAACGTGGCTCTTAACGTGACCACTTATGAGCTTGGTCCAACGTTAGTGACAAAGGTAAGTGTCACTAACGTTGGCTCCATTTCCTTTTCTCCACGTTAGACTTCACGTTAACTTAGTTAATGTGACTCTTAACGTGGGCAATGATGGCTTCGAGAGCGTTATTGGCGATTACTTTTCTCATTAACTTTGCAAGTTACTCTCATTCCACGTTAGGAGTTACGTTAATTAGATTAACGTGGCTGCTAATGTGGTTCTTCCTTGCTTCCTTTGTCCTGAAATCAAGCAATAGAGTGCATCAAAGTTCTAGTCCAAGTCATGAGAAATACAACATCTAATTTTTCATTAAATTCATGCAAAATTCTCATGAAATCATGTAAAGTGCACAATGTATGCTTGAATCAAGATGTAAGTGAATATCTACTCAAAACTAGCTTATTTTCTAAGGAAATGCATGAAACTACCCTAAAAACTGTAAAGAAAAGGTCAGTGAAACTGGCCAAAATGCCCTGGCATCGGCGTGGAGTATCTGAAGTCACTGAGGGTTTGGCAATTTGGCTTTGTGCTTTGGGGCCTTGGGTAATGCAGGATGAGTGTCCAGAGTGACTGGAAAAAGGTTGTCAAGGTGCTTGGGGGGAACGTCTTTTGAATTGATGTCTATTGCCCCCCTCTCTGGGCGTTCAATGTCCACTCTACTCCCTCTTGGGCGTTTAACTTCCCCTCTGCCCCTTCTTGGGCATTCTACTTCCACTCTGCCCCCTTCGGGCCGTTTTACTTCCTTGGTGGTGTCCCTTGTTGCTGCAATTTCACTTTCTGGTATCTCTTTTTCAATCTACTTCTTAGTAATTTGTGCCTCTGTACCTACCACTTGATCACTTATCAAGGTGATAGTCTTGCACTCCTCTTTGCTATTTGGGACCATATTAATTTGTGCAAGTTGCTTAGATATTCATTGGTCCTTCTGTTTTATTTGCATCTCCAGGTTCCTGAGTAAGGCCCTGAATTCCTGGGTATAACTTTGTTGGCTTTGAGAGAGTTCTTGACAATTGTTGGCTGATGAGCAGAAAATTTATACGCTTTTTGGCATTGTTTTTACTTAGTTTTTAGTATGATTTAGTTGGTTTTTAGTATATTTTTATTAGTTTTTAATTAAAAATCACATTTCTGGACTTTACTATGAGTTCGTGTGTTTTTCTGTGATTTCAGGTATTTTCTGGCTGAAATTGAGGGAGCTGAGCAAAAATCTGATTCAGGCTGAAAAAGGACTGCTGATGTTGTTAGATTCTGACCTCCCTGCACTCAAAGTGGATTTTCTGAAGCTACAGAACTCCAAATGGCGCGCTCTCAATTGCGTTGGAAAGTAGACATCCAAGGCTTTCCAGAAATATATAATAGTCCATACTTTGCTCAAGGATAGATGACATAAACTGGCGTTCAGCGCCAGTTCCATGTTGCAGTCTGGCGTCCAGCGCCAGAAACAAGTTACAAGTTGGAGTTCAACGCCAGAAACAGGTTACAACCTGGCATTGAATGCCCAAAACAGCCCACGCACGTGAGAAGCTTAAGTCTCAGCCCCAGCACACACCAAGTGGGCCCCAGAAGTGGATTTCTGCACTATCTATCATAGTTTACTCATTTTCTGTAAACCTAGGTTACTAGTTTAGTATTTAAACAACTGTTAGAGATTTATTTTGTATCTCATGACATTTTTAGATCTGAACTTTGCACTCTTTGACGGCATGAGTCTCTAAACTCCATTGTTGGGGGTGAGGAGCTCTGCAGCGTCTTGATGAATTAATGCAATTATCTCTGTTTTCCATTTAAACACGCTTGTTCCTATCTAAGATGTTCATTCGCGCTTCACTATGAAGAAGGTGATGATCCGTGACACTCATCACCTTCCTCAATCCATGAACATGTGCCTGACAACCACCTCCGTTCTACATCAGATTGAATGAGTATCTCTTAGATTTCTTAATCAGAATCTCCGTGGTATAAGCTAGAATTGATGGCGGCATTCATGAGAATCCGGAAAGTCTAAAACTTGTCTGTGGTATTCCGAGTATGATTCAAGGATTGAATGGCTGTGACGAGCTTCAAACTCGCGATTGTTGGGCGTAGTGACAGACGCAAAAGAATCAAGGGATTCTATTCCAACATGATCGAGAACCAACAGATGATTAGCCGTGCTGTGACAGAGCATTTGGACCATTTTCACTGAGAGGACGGGAAGTAGCCATTGACAACGGTGACACCTTACATACAGCTTGCCATGGAAGGAGCCTTGCGTGTGTGAAGAGGAGTACAAGAGAAAAACTGAAATAAAGAAGACAAAGCATCTCCAAAACTCCAACATATTCTCCATAATTACACAATAAGTATTTATATTTATGCCCTTTGACTCTTTACAATTGAAGTTGAAAAACACTGTTGTTGGCATCCTGACTAAGAATAATAAGATAACCATAGCTTGCTTCAAACTAACAATCTCTGTGGGATTCGACCCTTACTCACGTAAAGTATTACTTGGACGACCCAGTGCACTTGCTGGTTAGTGGTACGAATTGTGAAAGGTGTGATTCACAATTCGTGCACCAAGTTTTTGGCGCCGTTGCCGGGGATTGTTCGTGTTTGGACAACTGATGGTTTATTTTGTTGCTTAGATTAGGAAAAATTTTTCTTTTTGGTTTAGAGTCTCTTATTATTGTTTTTGGTTAAAATTTTAGAATCCTTATTTTCTCTTTCAAGAATTTTTTTTCGAAAATTATATTTTTTTATTGAATTTTTCTTGTTTGATCTTTAGTTTTTCTTGTTTTGTGATTTTTCTTGTTTTTCTTGTGCCTTTTCAAAACATTAGTTTTCAAAAAAAAATTTTTTTTTTCATTCTTAGTTATTTAAAAATACTTCTTCAAAACAAGTTTTACATTTATAACTCAGTTGGCTAGAGCGTTAGTCTGTGTTCTTGGTAATTGGGTCAGAATCTTTTATATTCTTTTCAAAATCTTCTTTTTCAAAAATAATTTTTCTATCAAATCTTGTGCCAAACTTTAAGTTTGGTGTTTTCTTGTTGATTTTTCTTTGTTTTTAGAAAATTTTAGTTTGGTTTTCTAAAAATTTTAAGTTTGGTGTTCCTTCTTCATGTTCTTGTTGTTCTTGTGAGTCTTCAAGGCGTTCTTGAGTTTTTCTTGTGTCTTGATCTTAAAATTTTTAAGTTTGGTGTTTCTTGGTGTTTTCCCTCCAAAATTTTCGAAAACAAGGAGCATTAGATCTAAAAATTTTAGATTTTGTGTTATTTTATTGTTTTTCTCTTTCCTCATTAAATTCAAAAATATCTTTTCCCTCTATTTTAAAGCAATTTTTTGAAAATCAATTTTAAAATTCAGATTTTTTTTTTCAAAATTTAAAACCCTTTTAAAAAAAAAATCATATCTTTTTCAAAACTTCCTAACCACTTTCTCTCTCCTCATTTTTTTCGAAAATCTTCACCCATTTTTATTTATTTTAATTTATTTTATTTTCGAAATAAATAAATAATTAAATAAATAAAAATATTTCTTCTCTATTTTACATCATCTCCCTTTCTCCATCATGGATCTAAGTGGAAATAAACAGTTCAGAAGGACTCTGGGGTCATATGCTAACCCCTCTACTGCTTCATATGGGAGTAGTATCAGTATACCCTCCATTGGAGTCAGTAGCTTTGAGTTGAATCCTCAGCTCATTATCATGGTGCAGCAAAGTTGCCAGTATTTCGGTCTTCCACAGGAAGAACCTACAGAGTTTCTGGCACAGTTTTTACAAATTGCTGACACAGTACATGATAAGGAAGTAGATTAGGATGTCTACAGATTATTACTGTTCCTATTTGCTGTAAAAGACCAAGCTAAGAGGTGGTTAAATAAACAATCTAAGGCTAGCATAAAGACATGGAAACAGCTGACAGAAAAATTCCTGAATCAATACTTTCCTCCAAAACGGATGACACAGCTAAGGCTGGACATCCAAGGCTTTAAACAAGGAGATAATGAATCTCTTTATGATGCCTGGGAGAGATACAGAGAGATGCTAAGAAAATGCCCCTCTGAGATGTTTTCAGAGTGGGTTCAGCTAGGCATCTTCTATTATGGGCTTACAGAAAGAGCTCAGATGTCTCTAGACTACTCAGCTGGTGGATCTATCCACGTGAGGAAGACAATTGAAGAAGCTCAAGAGCTCATTGATACAGTTGCCAAAAATCAGCATCTGTACTTAAGCAGCGAACCTTCCATGAAAGAAGAGGCTAAAACAGTGACTACTGAACTCAGTCCTGCTGAACAAGCTACTGAATTCAATCAGCAATTGGATTTTCTAACAAAACAGTTAGCTGAATTCAGGGAGAGACTACAAGAGACAAGGATGGCTAATATAAATATGGAAGAACAATTAAAGCAAACAAAGCAGCAGCTGTCAAAACAAATAACAGAAGAATGTCAAGCAGTTCAATTAAGAAGTGGGAAAATATTAAATACCCCACCTTAAGGCAGCAGGAAGCCAAGAAATGAGCAAACTACCCAAATTCCATCTGAGGACAGTAAGAGCCCAGGGAAAAATAATTCTGGCGCTAAAACGCCAGAAATTGGGTGGAAGGCTGGCGCTGAACGCCCAAACCATGCTCAGTACTGGCGTTCAATGCCAGAAACAAGCAAGGAACTGGCGTTGAACGCCCAAAGGAAGCACAATTCTGGCGTTCAGACGCCAGGAACAGATGAGGAGTTGGCGTCTAACGCCACTCCAGCTTCCAACCCTGGCTTTCAAATGCCAGTGAGGGATCAGACACTTGCAAGTGCTGATAATAAATCCCTCAAGAAGGCTTCTCAACCTACCTCTGTAGGAAATAAACCTGCAGCAACTAAGGTTGAGGAATACAAAGCCAAGATGCCTTATCCTCAAAAACTCCGCAAAGAGGAGCAGGATAAGCAATTTGCCCGCTTTGCAGACTATCTCAGGACTCTTGAAATAAAGATTCTGTTTGCAGAGGCACTTGAGCAAATACCCTCTTATGCCAAGTTTATGAAAGATATCTTGAGTCATAAGAAGGATTGGAGAGAAACTAAAAGGGTTCTCCTCACTGAAGAATGCAGTGCAGTCATTCTGAAAAGCTTCCCAGAAAAGCTTAAAGATCCTGGGAGCTTTATGATACCATGCATATTAGAGGGTAATTGCACCAAGACAGCTCTATGTAATCTTGGGGCAAGCATCAACCTAATCTCTGCATCCACTATCAGAAAGCTTGGCTTGACTGAAGAGGTCAAACCAACCCGAATCTGTCTTCAACTTGCTGATGGCTCCATTAAATACCCATCAGGCATAATTGAGGACATGATTGTCAAGGTTGGGCCATTTACCTTCCCTACTGACTTTGTAGTGCTGGAAATGGAGGAGCACAAGAGTGAAACTCTCATTCTAGGAAGACCATTCCTAGCAACTGGACGAACCCTCATTGATGTCCAAAAAGGGGAGATAACCCTGAGAGTCAATGAGGATGAGTTTAAGTTGAATGTTGTCAAAGCTATGCAACATCCAGACACATCAGACGACTGCTTGGGCGTTGATATTATTGACTCCCTGGTAGAAGAGGTCCATATGACTGAGAGTCTCGAATCAGAGCTAGAGGACATTTTTAAAGATGTTCAGCCTGATCTGGAGGAACTAGAGGAAATAAAAGAACCTCTAAAAACTCCTCAGGAAGAGGAGAAACCTCCTAAACCCGAGCTCAAACCACTACCACCATCCCTGAAATATGCATTTCTGGGAGAAGGTGACACTTTTCCTGTAATCATAAGCTCTGCTTTAGGGCCACAGGAAGAGAAAGCACTAATTCAGGTGCTAAGGACATACAAGACAGCTCATGGGTGGTCCATAAGTGATTTTAAGGGCATTAGCCCAGCCAGATGCATGCACAAGATCCTATTGGAGGATGATGCTAAGCCAGTGGTTCAACGACAGAGGCGGCTAAATCCCGCCATGAAGGAGGTGGTGCAGAAAGAGGCCACTAAGTTACTAGAGGCTGGGATTATCTATCCTATTTCTGATAGCCCCTGGGTGAGCCCTGTCCATGTTGTCCCTAAGAAGGGAGGAATGACAGTGGTTCATAATGAAAAGAATGAACTGGTTCCTACAAGAACAGTTACAGGGTGGCGTATGTGTATTGACTATAGAAGGCTCAATACAGCCACCAGGAAGGATCATTTTCCTTTACCATTCATAGACCAGATGCTAGAGAGACTAGCAGGTCATGAATATTACTGCTTTTTGGATGGCTATTCTGGTTACAACCAAATTGCAGTAGATCCTCAGGACCAAGAGAAAACAGCATTCACATGTCCTTCTGGAGTGTTTGCCTACAGAAGGATGCCTTTTGGTCTGTGTAATACACCTGCAACCTTTCAGAGGTGCATGCTCTCTATCTTCTCTGATATGGTAGAGAAGTTTCTGGAAGTCTTCATGGATGACTTTTCAGTATTTGGAGACTCATTCAGCTCCTGCCTTAACCATTTAGCACTTGTTCTGAAAAGATACCAAGAGACCAACCTAGTTTTAAACTAGGAAAAATGTCACTTTATGGTGACTGAAGGGATTGTCCTTGGGCATAAAATTTCAAACAAGGGAATAGAGGTGGATCAAGCTAAAGTTGAAGTAATTGAAAAATTACCACCACCTGCCAATGTTAAGGCAATCAGAAGCTTTCTGGGGCATGCAGGATTCTATAGGAGGTTTATAAAGGATTTTTCAAAAATTGCAAAACCTCTGAGCAATCTGCTAGCTGCTGACATGCCATTTGTGTTTGACACAAAGTGTCTGCAGGCGTTTGAGACCCTGAAAGCTAAGCTGGTCACATCACCAGTTATTTCTGCACCAGACTGGACATTACCATTCGAACTAATGTGTGATGCCAGTGACCATACCATTGGTGCAGTATTGGGATAGAGGCATAACAAGCTTCTGCATATCATTTATTATGCTAGCAGTGTTTTAAATGATGCCCAGAAAAATTACACAACCACAGAAAAAGAATTACTTGCAGTGGTTTATGCCATTGACAAGTTTAGATCCTACTTAGTAGGATCAAAAGTGATTGTGTACACTGACCATGCTGCTCTTAAATATCTACTCACAAAGTAGGATTCAAAGCCCAGGCTCATAAGATGGGTGTTGCTTCTGCAAGAGTTTGATATAGAAATAAGAGACAGAAAAGGGACAGAGAATCAAGTAGCTGATCACCTGTCCCAGATAGAACCAGTAGCAGGAGCATCCCTCCCTCCTACCGAGATCTCTGAAACCTTTTCAGATGAGCAATTGTTTGCTATTCAGGAAGCTTTGTGGTTTGAAGACATTGCAAACTATAAGACACAAGGTTCTCCTTCTGTAACCATGGAAAGGAAGCATGAAAAGCTTCTCACACTGCAGAGTCAACCAAAGCCCCCACAGTCAAACTCTAAGTTTGGTGTTGAGAGGTCCCAACCTTGCTCTGATTATCTGTGAGGCTCCATGAGAGCTCACTGTCAAGCTATTGACATTAAAGAAGCGCTTGTTGGGAGGCAACCCAATGTTATTTAATCATATCTATTTATTTTCCATTGCTATTTTATGTTTTCTTTAGGTTGATGATCATGTGAAGTCACAAAAACAAATGGAAAATCAAAAACAGAATGAAAAACAGCATGAAAAATAGCACACCCTGGAGGAAGATCATTCTGGCGTTTAAACGCCAGAAACAAGCATCTGTCTGGCGTTTAACGCCAGAAACAAGCACCAAGCTGGCGTTTAACGCCAGAAACAAGCATCAGTCTGGCATTAAACACCAGAAACAGGCTACATTTGGGCGTTTAATGCCAGAAACAGGCAGCAGTCTGGCGTTAAATGCCAGGATTGCACAGTAAGGGCATTTTGTACGCCTAATTGGAGCAGGGATGCTAAATCCTTGACCCCACAGGATCCCCACCTACCTCACCATTCAAATTCAAACCATTCCCCTCCCAAACCCACCCATTCACACACTTCCATCTCCTCCATCTTCTCCACTTCTTTCTTCTTTTGCTCGAGGACGAGCAAACCTTTTAAGTTTGCTGTGGTAAAAGCATTGCTTTTGTTTTTCCATAATTCAGTGGTAGAGCAATTGACTGCAGATCAAAGAGCAACAAAGGCAAGAAAGAGACATAGAGGAGCTCAAGAGCACCATTGGTTCTTCAAGAAGAGGAAGACGCCACCCTCATTAAGGTGGACCCATTCCTTAATCTCCTTGTTCTTATTTTCCTGTTTTTCGTTTACTATGCTTCATGTTTAATTATGTTTGTGTCTTTACTATATGATCACTACTATCTAAGTGTCTATGTCTTAAAGATATGAATGTCCTATGAATCCATCACCTTTCTTAAATGAAAATTGTTTTCTGAAAAAGAAAAAGAAGTACATGAATTTCGAATTTTAAAATAGTTTAATTATTTTGATGTGGTGGCAATACTTTTCGTTTTCTGAATGAATGCTTGAACAGTGCATATGTCTTTTGAATTTGTTGCTTATGAATGTTAACATTGTTGGCTCTTGAAAGAATGATGAAAAAGGAGAAATGTTATTTAATAATCTGAAAAATCATAAAAATGATTCTTGAAGCAAGAAAAAGCAGTGAAGAACAAAGCATGCAAAAAAAAAAAAAGAGAGCAAGAAAAAGAAAAAGCAAGCAGAAAAAGCCAAAAGCTCTTTAAACCAAAAGGCAAGAGCAAAAAAAGCCAATAGCCCTTAAAACCAAAAGGCAAGGGTAATAAAAAGGATCTAAAGCTTTGAGCATCAGTGGATAGGAGGGCCTAAAGGAATAAAATCCTGGCCTTAGCGGCTAAACCAAGCTGTCCATAACCATGTGCTTGTGGCGTGAAGGTGTCAAGTGAAAACTTGAGACTGAGCGGTTAAAGTCGAGGTC
Source organism: Arachis hypogaea (assembly GCF_003086295.3). Classification (NCBI taxonomy): domain Eukaryota; kingdom Viridiplantae; phylum Streptophyta; class Magnoliopsida; order Fabales; family Fabaceae; genus Arachis; species Arachis hypogaea. Next base: position 107,126,103 of record NC_092053.1, read on the forward strand.
CAAAGCAGAAAAAAAACAGAGAGTGCTTAAGAACCCTGGACACCTCTAATTGGGGACTTTAGCAAAGCTGAGTCACAATTTGAAAAGGTTCACCCAGTTATGTGTCTGTGGCATGTATGTATCCGGTGGTAATACTGGAAAATAGAGTGCTTAGGGCCACGGTCAAGACTCATAAAGTAGCTGTGTTCAAGAATCAACATACTGAACTAGGAGAATCAATAACACTATCTGAATTCTGAGTTCCTATAGATACCAATCATTCTGAACTTCAAAGGATAAAGTGAGATGCCAAAACTGTTCAGAAGCAAAAAGCTAATAGCCCCGCTCATCTAATTAAGACTGATCTTCATAGATGTTTTTGGAATTCATTGTATATTCTCTTCTTTTTATCCTACTTTATTTTTAGTTGCTTGGGGACAAGCAACAATTTAAGTTTGGTGTTGTGATGAGCGGAAAATTTATACGCTTTTTGGCATTATTTTTACTTAGTTTTTAGTGTGATTTAGTTGGTTTTTAGTATATTTTTATTAGTTTTTAATTAAAAATCATATTTTTGGACTTTACTATGAGTTTGTGTGTTTTTCTGTGATTTCAGGTATTTTCTGGCTGAAATTGAGGGAGCTAAGCAAAAATCTGATTCAGGCTGAAAAAGGACTGCTGATGTTGTTGGATTCTGACCTCCCTACACTCAAAGTGGATTTTCTGAAGCTACAGAATTCCAAATGGTGCGCTCTCAATTGCGTTGGAAAGTAGACATCTAGGGCTTTCCAGCAATATATAATAGTCCATACTTTGCTCAAGAATAGATGACGTAAACTGGCGTTCAATGCCAGTTCCATGTTGTAGTCTAGCGTCCAGCGCCAGAAACAAGTTACAAGTTGGAGTTCAACGCCAGAAACAGGTTACAACCTGGCGTTGAACGCCCAAAACAGCCCAGGCACGTGAGAAGCTTAAGTCTCAGCCCCAGCACACACCAAGTGGGCCCCAGAAGTGGATTTCTGCACTATCTATCATAGTTTACTCATTTTCTGTAAACCTAGGTTACTAGTTTAGTATTTAAACAACTGTTAGAGATTTATTTTGTATCTCATGACATTTTTAGATCTGAACTTTGCACTCTTTGACGGCATGAGTCTCTAAACTCCATTGTTGGGGGTGAGGAGCTCTGCAGCGTCTTGATGAATTAATGCAATTATCTCTGTTTTCCATTCAAACACGCTTGTTCCTATCTAAGATGTTCATTCGCGCTTCACTATGAAGAAGGTGATGATCCGTGACACTCATCACCTTCCTCAATCCATGAACATGTGCCTGACAACCACCTCCGTTCTACATCAGATTGAATGAGTATCTCTTAGATTTCTTAATCAGAATCTTCGTGGTATAAGCTAGAATTGATGGCGGCATTCATGAGAATCCGGAAAGTCTAAACCTTGTCTGTGATATTCCGAGTAGGATTCAAGGATTGAATGGCTGTGACGAGCTTCAAACTCGCGATTGTTGGGTGTAGTGACAGACGCAAAAGAATCAAGAGATTCTATTCCGACATGATCGAGAACCAACAGATGATTAGCCGTGCTGTGACAGAGCATTTGGACCATTTTCACTGAGAGGACGGGAAATAGCCATTGACAACGGTGACACCTTACATACAGCTTGCCATGGAAGGAGCCTTGCGTGTGTGAAGAGGAGTACAAGAGAAAAACTGAAATAAAGAAGACAAAGCATCTCCAAAACCCCAACATATTCTCCATAATTGCACAATAAGTATTTATATTTATGCCCTTTGACTCTTTACAATTGAAGTTGAAAAACACTGTTGTTGGCATCCTGACTAAGAATAATAAGATAACCATATCTTGCTTCAAACCAACAATCTCCGTGGGATTAGACCTTACTCACGTAAGGTATTACTTGGACGACCCAGTGCACTTGCTGGTTAGTGGTACGAATTGTGAAAGGTGTGATTCACAATTCGTGCACCATTGGCATAATTCGATTGCTGTCTCTGAGGTTGCTTGCTCCACCGAAAGCTTGAGTGACTCCTCCACCCTTAATTAAAATGCTGAGAATAAGGAGTATCATAGGGGTTTCTGGAGGGATTCCCCATGTAATTGCTCTCCTCATGTGCATAGTGGTCATAGTTACAAGTTTCACCTTGAAGGGGGCTACCACGCGTATCACAAGGAACATCTGGAGAGGTGATGCGTGAGCATCTTTCCTATCTTTTTCTAGTAAATTTGCATTCGAATTTGTAAGTTTAATCCATATTTAAATACTGTTTAGCTACTATGAATCCTACTTTGAGTTGTGTACAATTCTGTTTATTTCAAGTAGCATTCAGATGGATTTGATGGAGTTTTATAGAAGAATAGAAGAAAGTGAATGATGTTGTCAACCCTGACCTCCTTGCACTCCAACAAGAATAACGTGAGCTAAAGAGATCCAATTGACGTGATTTTAGTGGCATTAGAAAGCTAACTTTCAGATCTTTTCAACAATGTATAATAGTATACACTTCTTCTCCAACCTGTACGGCCATATTGGCGCCTAACTTGGATTTTCCCAAGTTAGGCGCCGGAAGAAGAACTTACATGCTAAAGCGTGCTGCCAAGGCCATGCCTAACTTCAATTTCCTGAAGTTAGACATGAAGATCACTTAATGCACTCCAGGACATGCTGCCAAGGCCAAGCCTAACTTCAACTTGAAGTTTAGGCGCCAATCCAAGGAAAAGGAGTGGTCCCCGCATCCATCAATTATTATGCTCGAAGATTTTAATTAATCTCGATTAAATTTTATTTTATTTATAAATAGGAAAAGATATTATTTAGTTTTAGAAAATATATTTTATATTAATTAGGATTAGATATAAAAGGGGAAAAGAATCAGCCCTTCAGGCTCTTCTCTTCTCTTACCTCATTCCGCACCTTTACAGTTTTTTTTAATCCTTGTTTTCTCTCTGAGCCATGAGCAACTAAACCTCCACTGTTAAGGTTAGGAGCTTTGTTTATTGTATGAATCGATACTATTATTCTTCTATTTTAATTATTGTTTTTGATTTCAATTTCAAGAATTTGTTTTCGTTCTTCACCTTATGAATCTGGGTGGAACGGAAGTATGACCCTTATTATAGTTGAGTTCTTGTAAACCGTGGAAAAGCAATTTACTTGAACAACAGCTTCAAAATAATTTCTCCTAAATTTCTAATTATCTGGACTTAACGGGATACGTGACATATAATCCTCTTATATTTGGATAATTAGGGTTTCTGTGGCACATAAACTAGTTTTGAACTAAACCCTCTAATCGAAATCAAGTGACCAAAAAATTGGCAGTTGATAAAAGTTAGAGGAGACTAAAAAGGTCTAAGGAATTAAGGTTTAGTCACATATAGTTTGCCATGAATTGAATCTTACATGATTAAAATAGTTGGTAAGAAAAGTTAATCCGAAAAATAAACATCTCTGAAACCTTAACTGTTTTTTCATATATATTTCACAACTTGTTTATTGGTTGCTTTCTAATTCTCTGAATTTACTATTTATGCAATTGAACTCTTGAAACACCATTTTCTGCTTGTGTGACTAAGTAAATCAATTAACCACTGTTGATTAATCCATCAATCCTCGTGGGATCGACCCTCACTCACCTGAGCTATTACTTGGTACGACCTGGTGCACTTGCCAGTTAGTTTGTAGACTTTAAATTCTGCACCAAGTTTTTGGCACCATTGACGGGGATTAACTGTGATTGACAACTACTGGTTGTTTGATTTAAAAGATTAGGCGTTTTTGCTTTAATTTCATTTAACTTATTTCTGCAGGTGGATCACTCCACTTGAAGAAAACATCTGCAGAAGCAAGAGAACTCATTGAGATGGTTGTAAATAACCAATTCATGTACACTTCTGAAAGAAATCCTGTAAATCATGGGACCTCTCAGAAGAAAAGAGTTCTTGAAGTTGATACTCTAAATGCCATATTGGCCCAGAACAAGATCTTGACCCAACAGGTCAATATGATCTCTCAGCATCTGACTGGACTGCCAACTGCAGCTGGCAGTACCCAAGAAGTATCTCCTGATGTAGATGCTTATGATCCTGACCAACCTACCATAGAAGAGGTGAATTACATGGGAGAACCCTATGAAAACACCTACAATCCTTCATGGAGAAATCATCCTAAACTTTCATGGAAGGATCGACAGAAACCTCAACAAGGTATCAATAACAATCAAGGTGGAATGAACCAGACTAGGTTCAATAACAGACCACCATTCCTATCTTCTCAAGGGAATATGGAAACCTCTAAGTAGGGCATCTCTGACTTAGTCACTCTAGTTTCCAGCCTCTCTAAGACCACTCATAGTTTCATAATGAAATAAGGTCCTCTATTAGAAACTTGGAGGTACAAGTTGGTCAACAGAACAAGAGGATCCCTGAGACTCCTTCTGACACTCTTCCAAGTAACAATGAGGTGAATCCAAGATAAGAGTGCAAGGCCATAACCAAGAATGCGACCGCGTCACCCATGCGATCACATGGCTGCCAGTTTCTTCAAAAACTCTATTTTGTGCTTTCCTTCCATTTTTGTATGTTTCCTTTCCATCCTTTAAGTCATTCCTGCCTTAGAAGATCTGAAACTACTCAACACACTAATAACGGCATCGAATAGAAATAAAGGTAATTAAAATAATTAATTTTAAAGCATAGGAAACATATTTTTCACATACATCACATAATAAGAAAGGGAAAGTAAAACCATACAAATAATATGAATAAGTGGGTGAAGGATTGAATAAATCACTCAGATTAAGCACAAAATATATCATAAAATATGGGTTTATCAACCTCTCCACACTTAAACAATAGCATGTCCTCATGCTAAGTCCAAGAGTAATGTTAGGTTAAAGTGGTGGAATGCCATGCAATGCAATCTAATCTAAATGCAACTACCTAGATGCATCATGCAATTCTAATTTTTACTCACTTGTATATAAAGCTTGCATGTAGTTGAATTAATTCACATTCTCAAGGAGTCATATATATATATATATACAGCCAAACCTTAGATAGTTGATAAAGTGCCTTTACAATTGAAATGGGAGAGAAAAACATTTTATAAACTTGCAAGACAATTAATAATTTCAGCAGAGATATATGTTAATGAGCTATTGAACCCTCACTGAATTTTGTGTTTATTCTCTAGTCACTCAGTGTTTATTGGGCTAATCACTCTATTCTTCTTTTTATTCTTACTTTCTATAACTTTGTTCTTCATCTAACCAATCAACAATTATAGAATATAGACATACCAAAAATTATGAGGTCTTTAATTAAGGTTGTAATGGGGCCAAGGTAAAGGTAAGGGTATATGTATAAGGCTAAGTGAGCTAATAAGTGAATCCTTAATTAGTCTAAGATCTCACCTAACATACATACTTTGTAAAGCAAAGTTTCTTTACCTATTTTCTTATATTTTCCCACTTTTGATGTTACATGCTCATGTTTCAATGTTTATTATTTTTATCCCATGTGCATTTATTTTGCATTTGGGGAATCCTTTTGTATCCCCTTTATTCCAATACTGAAAAATAACACCTTTTTTTTAATGCACATGGTAATTCAATTATTTTGATTTTACATGAGCATGCTTCCCAAAATTTTTATTTGAATAATTTTATTCTTCTCAACTTTTCTACCTTTTGTTTTTATCATCCATGTTTCCAATAGGTTTCCCACACTTAAATAATTACACACTTTATATCTTAAGCTAACCAAGGATTCAACTTGGGATTTTTATTTTATTTTTCTGCTTAAGGCTAGTAATGTGGCTGATAGAATAAAGGGGGATTTAAAGACTCAAGGGTGATGTAAAGGGTAGGCTAATTTGGGATAAGTGAGCTAAAATTAAACAATGGCCTCAATCACTCTCTTGGTATGTATTTCTATTCTATAATCGGACATATAGATTAAAACAAAGTAAAGAACACCAGAATAGAAAAGAAGGGTTTGAATAAAAATTATGGTTTGAATATAACCATACAATTAAGCTCAAAACTCACAGGCTGTGTGTTCTCTAACTCAGAAATCATATATCAGTTATGTATGTCATGCAAGTAAAATTAAAAGGTCCCATTATTCTCAATGTAAAATTTATTTTGAATGGCTTTAAAGTTCTAGTGTTTCTCCTTGATGAAATGTTGTTAACTAACTAACATGTAATGCTATATATACAAGTTGTCTGGATTGTTTCTATTATGTTCAAGTTCCTAGTTTACTCCCTTTTTATATTTTTCAATTTAAACTAAGCTTTCTTATGCTAAAAAGGGTAAACTATACTAATTAATCCACAATTTCTATAACTAATAAGTTAGAATTGCTACTAAACTAAATGGCTAAAATATGAACTAAAAATGCAAAATGCAGAAAATAGAGTATAAATACATAAAAATAGAAATATATAAGTACTGAGAAAATAAAAATAAAAATAAAAAGAAAAATACAGAAAAATAGCAAAATAAAATAAAAAGAGTCTGTAGTGGTTCACCAAAAAAAATACGCCAGAGATGGAGACCTCCCCACACTTAAAATGAAGCATCGTCCCTGACGCTCACTCAAGCAGGGTGTGAAAGGGTGTCATCCCTGGAAGGGTGGGTAGCTGGAGTCTCTGTGGTGGCGGTCTGAAGATCTTTCTGCTGCAGAGGAGGTGCTGACTGGATAGGGATCTCGGGGTCTACAGCCTGAATCTGAGGCGGAGCCTCCTGATGTGATGCGGCCTGCTCTGTGCCTGCCTGTGCAGCCTCGCTCTGTGGATGGGTCTCTGCCTCGTGATCATCTGCCTCCTCCTCAGATTCCTCGGATGGTGTCTCAGGCTCGGAGGAAATGTCGCCAGATCGTATCATCAGCTTCAGGTGCTCATAGCGTCACTTGTTGCGACGCTCCATCTGGTCAAGCCGTCGAAACAGGTGGTGCACTAGATGATAGACGGGCTCTGGGGCAAGTGGAGGTGGCGTGGTGGTGGCAGGGGTAGCTGTGGAAGAAGAGGGGCCGGCAAATGGTGTGGCTGTCTCAGCAATAGCAGTGAGGAAGGGAGGTCTGTAGCCCAAAGCCAGAAAGTTTCTGCTGTGAGGGATAATCTTCTTGCATTCTGCAGCAGGTGGCTTTTCATCAGCATCCTCCCAAGGCACGTCAGCTCGACGGCCTAGCTGTGTAATCAGATAAGGAAAGGGAAGAGTACCTCGGACGTGGACCCTAGCCATGTAGTACCGGATAAAGCGTGGCAGGTACAGGTCCTTACCCTCCATGACACACCATAGGAGGGTGATCATAGCGGCAGGTATCTCAGTCTCGTGAGTTCTCGGCATGATGAAGTTGCTAAGTATCTGATGCCATAGCCGAGCCTCATCATTTAAGTAAATCCGCTTGATTCCCTTTGACATGGTAGTGTTCTGACCCATAATCCAAGGAACGGTCGGGTCAAGGGCTATCCTGGCCTTGACTGCATTCCAATCAAACTTCATGAAGTGCATGTCCTCCTCAGCTTTTTGATAACCATCTAGCTGATCAGATTTAGGCAGAAGTTTCAGAACATCCTCTATGGCCTCTTCAGTGACCAGAATCTGCTTCCCCCTAAGGTTCACTGCATCTAGGGAAGTCTTGAAGTAATTGCAGTAGAATTCCCTTACCCAAGATGCATTGACCTCAGTCAGGTTTCTTTCCAGGAAGAATCAGCCTCTTTGTTTGATCTAATCAGAGGTGTATTGCTGGAGTTCTTCTGGGATCTTCAGAGTCCTCTCCAAGTATAGGTTCCTGGAGGCTGCAAACACTGGATACTTCAGCTCACAGTATTGGTTTGCAAACTTTACTGGATCAGTAGCAGGGAGCAGCTGGTCGGCCTTCTCCTGCGGGGTAAAGTTTTTCTCCCGCCAGGAGTTATCGTGCATGATATCCAGGATGGACATGGCGGATTTTTCTCTTTTACATTTGCCAGTAGTTTTCTTTGCTTTTCCCTTTCTCTGGGTGGCAGACATCCTGAAAAAGAGAAAACCAGAATATAATAAAAACAGGAAAACAAATAGGCAAATAGTCAAAAGAAACACAAAGTGGCAAAGGAGCAATAGGATAAGGAAAATGAGTTAAGTAAATGTGCATTAAGGATTGTAAAGGAGTTAAAAGTCTGAAAAAAAGAATGCACAATCCAAAATGTAATAGAAGGCATGTTAATTAGGAAAAATTATCAATATGCCATGGTTAGAAGGTTAAAGAGAAAGTGAAAAACTAAGAAAAGAGAGTATGAAAGGTTAGGTTGGTTAGAATTGAAAAAGAGTGTAAGAAGTTAAAATTAGTGAGTTAGTAAAAAGTGGGTTAATGTAAGTGGCATAATGATAAGTTTCTAAGTAACAAGCATTCACAATTAAAGGCTACAGGTAACTCATAACCAAATAAGGAAATTAGGTTGATGATTATTCAGATAGATATAAAAATAGCAAAAATTAGAATCTTAAACATCAAAAATGCAGATTAAGAACTAGGAAATAAAAAAGAATAAGAAAGCTTGCCCTGGCATTCATGAATTGGTTTGGTTAAATCTAAGGAAAGTACAGTTGAAAATGCCAAAACCAAGACATGAATGGAAATATTTTACAGAAATTTGGGCAGCATTCCAGCTAAAATTGGATTGTTCCAGAAAATAAACAGCACAGAATAGTTCATATGAATCAAAAGTAAAGCTGCAATTAAATAGTATGAATAAGAAAGAGCATAGCGGCATGAACTTGAAAAGCAGCATATGAACATTACTAAACTTCACAGCAACAGCAGAATTGCAAATTGATAAAACAAGAAACACGAACAGTGCAATTAAACAGGCCTAAATCCACTAACCACATCCTAGGCTACCTAACAACCTAAAATCCACTACAACATGCATATCTAACTAGCCTAAATAAGAACATAAACAGAAAAATATGAATTAACTACGAATGGATAGAAGGGTGGCGTTCGTCGGAACCTGGTAGGCGAATTAAGGAGAGTGGGGGCAGAGAGGTGGCTGGGGATGGTGGCGGCAGTGTCTGGCGCGGCAGAGGAGGGTGGCGCGGCGGCGGTGGCTGCTGTTCGGGGGCAGGGAGGGAAAGGTAGGGGTAATGGAGGTAGGGAGAATACGGGAAGGAAGGGGGGTGGGTGGCGCTGGGCGGTGACAGCGGCGCGGTGGTGGTGATCGCAGAGGAGGGCAGGGGCGGTGGAGGGAGGAAGAAGAAGGAAGAAGAAGAAAGAGGGGGGGAAGGAAGGGGGTGGGATGCAGCGGTGTCTAGGTGGTCGGCGGGGTGGCGGTCGTTCGATGATGGTGGCTGGGTGGTGGTGGTGTGACCGGAGAAGAAGAGAGGAAGGAGAAGGGTTTGAGGGGGGGCGCGAATGGTAGGGTTCGCGTGACTGGGGGGTTATAATTTGAATCCACGTGATCGTGTGGGGCACGCGGTCACGTGGCTAGAGTAAAATGGGGGTCGACGCGATCGCGTGAGTGGCGCGATCGCATGGGATAGCTAAAAGAGTGAATGACGCGATCGCTTGGGGCATGCGATCGCGTCGCTGGAAATTGTGCTAAACGCACGAATCCAGCATCGTTTTAGCGCAACTCTCTGTCTCCTTTTGGGGTGTTGTGCAATCCATGCGACGCGATCGCGTCGCTCACGCTGTCGCGTGGGATTGATGTTGTGCAAGTGACGCGAGTGCGTTAGGGATGCGAGCGCGTCAGGGACGCGATCGCGTGGGCATTTTGTGCAAAATGCACAATGGCCGCACGATTCCAGCCTAACTTTCTGGACGTTGGATGTTTACGCCGATCTCCAGATCACGCGGCCGCGTGAATGACGCGATCGCGTGGGAAGTGTTTTTCGCAACTTGACGCGATCGCATGAATGATGCGGTCGCGTCACGCACCCTTTTTTTGTGTAAAATGCAGAATGCAATGCTAATATGAATGTTATGCATGATTCCAGGTTCAATGAAGTAAAATAAAATAAAACTCAAAAATAAACAAAACGGAATAAAATTAAAATTGAAAAAAGGAACGATCATACCATGGTGGGTTGTCTCCCACCTAACACTTTTAGTTAAAGTCCTTAAGTTGGACATTGGGTAAGCTTCCTGTTATGGTGGCTTGTGCTTAAATTCATCCAGAAATCTCCACCAATGCTTAGAATGCCAATAGCCTCCGGGGTCCCAAACTAGGCATGTGAAGCTGCTGAGCAGCTTCAAACAAATTGTCAGGCTCCCGGGGTGATGAATGTTAGCATAGATTCCAGGATCCAAAACTTGGCTATTAAATCCGCCTTCATCTTGATCTATACTTTTCCATTTGGGCGGTTTAGAAATTAGATTCTTACCAGGATAACCAAACGTTTTCCGAGATCCATCCGATTTATCATGATGCCAATCCGTGCACTTCGAGTTGAAGCGTGGAACCTTATTAAACCTTGTGCACCAGCTCTGAGTACAAGCCATTTCCCGCTTACTCTTAAAGCCGCAGAGAGCTCTAAGCTGGCCATCTGTTTCAAGCAAACCATATTCAAGTGGAAAAATAAAGCTAAAGGTTAAGGATTGTACCCACTTGAAACTTGTATTGGGTGGTAATGGCCTTGGGATAGGTGGTTTCAGTGGTTCTGTGAGTTCTACTCCCTTGTGCTCTTCTGTGAATTTCTCCACTTCTTTGCAAGATTCTTCAAATGTATCCATGTCCTGATCAAAGCCATCTATGTCTTCCTCATTACTTAAGTCATAGACTGGAGGTTGAGAGAAATCTACCTCCGCATCGTCTTCGTATTCACTTGGGGAAGATTCTTCGATCTCAGAGAATTCACTTGCTGGTGCAAGTTCACTACTGGGAGAACTTGACTTGAGATCATCATCATCAAGGAAACTTACTTCTTGGATTATTCCGTCGAGTTCTTCATAAAAGACTTGCCTTGGGAGCTGTGTACTATCCTCCTTAGCATTAATTGTAACGTCCTTGACAGAATTCTCCATAACTCTGGATTCCCATGGAGGCTCAGCGTCTCCTAGGTCTTCAACCAACTCTTCTTCTTGTGTAATGACAACTTCCTCTACTTGTTCCAGTACGAAGTCATGCTCTGTTCTGTCCACTGGAGTTTCTAGTATCTCCTTCATGATACGCTCTTCGTTAGATTGTCCACATGGGGCTGTGGGAGGTCCTTGAATGTTGGAACGTCTAGAAGATAATAGACTTACTGCTTGCTCCAGTTGATGAAGGGTTGTTTGAAGTTGATCTACTGTTTTCTTGAGGCGAACCTCTGATTCTCGGGGTGATAGATTTGGATATGGTACATGGGGAAGTGGTGATGTTCGGGAGTAATTGGACTGGAATCTTGGTAGATGAGGATCATACGGTGGTGAATGGTGAAAAGGAGATTGTGAGTGTGGTGGTTCGAAGTTATGTTGAGAGGATGGTCTATAAGCACATGGTGGGGCTTGTTGGTGACTACGAGGTTGTCCACCATGTCTATTGGCTTGGTATGCATTGTAGAATGGTCTTTGTCCATGATATCTTGGAGGGTGTTGTTTCCTAAAGGGTTGATCATATCCTCTTGGCTCCATCCATCTTTGATTGTTCTGACCTTGATGCATGTTCCTGTGATAACTTCCATTCCTTTCAATAACATTAGAACCAAACTCAAAGCGAAAGGGGTGAGAATTCATAGTAGCTAATGAAGATAAAAGAAGAAAATAAAAACAAATAAACACGTAAAAGAAAAATATTTACAATAACCAATAATAAGGCACACGATTGCAGTTCCCCGGCAACAGCGCCATTTTTTGACGTTGGAGATTTTTGCCAGTAAAGAATTTTATAAAAACAGTCGCGTTGTAGATATAGTCTCTAAACCAACAGAAATCCCTTCGTACAAATGTTTTGGTTGTCACAAGTAACAAACCCCTAAATAAATTGATAACCGAAGTATTCAAACCTCGGGTCGTCTTCTCAAGGAACTGCAGGAAAGTATGTTCTTATTATTGGTTATGAATATTGTAAATTGGGGTTTTGAGAATGAGGAGCGAATGGTTTAATTAGCAATTAAAATAAATGAAGAGCAAGTAATTTAAATGGCAAGTAAAATAAATAAATAACTGTAAATAAACTTTTGGCAAGGTATGAGAAATTAGAGGTCCTATCCTAGCTATCCTTATCAATGATGATGAAAATTGAATCTTAGTTCCACTTTGTTAACCTTTACTAAGATAAAGGAAGGTCAAGGGATTAATTGGTTTGATCTTCGAATCCTATTTATTTCCTACGAAAAGATTGGGATTATTGAAGTTCAATTTAATTAACAAAGATAACAATTATCAATCATGTTTGAGTTTGATAACTCCTGAGTTACTGATTTCTTAACCAAGACCAAAAGGGGAAAAGTAAATCTACCGGAATAAAAAATGTCTTCAGATGGGAATAACAATAATGTAAATAAAAGAAAGCAATATTAAACTGAAATACCTCAAATAACATTAATTCAAAAAGTAATCTGTAACATAGAAGAATTCATAAATAAAATTGGAAAAATAATAAAAAGGAATATTGAACCTGATAAAGAGATAATCCTGAAAGCGAATAAAATCCTAATTCTGAATCCTAATCCGAAAGAGAAGAGAGAGAGGAGAGAACCTCTCTCTAAACTAAATCTAAATCATGAAAACTAACTAAAGTGGAGAGTCTCTTTCTGAATGGATGCATTCCCCCATTTCATAACCTCTGGTCTATGCCTTCTGGACTTGGATTTGGGCCAAAAAGGGTTTCAGAATTCGCTGTGAGCGTTTTCTGCAATTTCTGGTGCGTGGCCTCTGTCACGCGTCCGCGTGGGTCACGCGGTCGTGTCATTCGGAGTTTTCCTTGTCACGCGGCCGCGTCAGTCATGCGACCGCGTCATATGTGTTCTGCTTAAGGTGCGCGGTCGCGTCAGTCATGCGGCCGCGTCAATTCCTTTTCGCGCTGGCATGCGGTCGCGTCGCCCATGCGATCGCGTGGCTGCCAGTTTCTTCAAAAACTCTTGATGACAAGTCATCTTAGCCTAGTTTCACTAGCCTTTTTCTTTGTTTTTATTAGGTTTTATACACTTTCTTGCATTCTAAGTAAGTAATTTGGAATGAAAATGCATGAATTCTTTGAATCAAACAACCACCAATTATTTGATGCAAAATCATGAAGTTTAAGCTAAATTTAATTGATAATTAATTGATTTATAAACCTTGTGAAATTAGTGATACTTTGATTGGTTGTTTTGATTACTTGTAGGTGAAGAAAGAAGAAAAGAAGAAAAGCGTGGCTTAAGGAGCGTGCCCAAAGGAAATAAGAAACGTTTCCAAGGGAAGCAAGAAGCGTGTCCAAAAGAAAGAGAAAGCGTGCCAAAAGGAAAGAAAGAGCATGATCACATTGAGGAAGAAAGGAAAGCTAAGTTAAGAAAGCAAACTGAGCTTCACAAGGAATGAAAGGAGAAGGCAAGCTACAAAGCTAAGTTCAAATAGTTAACTGAGCACTAAAGAAAGCAAGGAAATGGTGCAAAGCTAAGTTAACTAAGTTAACTTTATCGGGACCTCTCCATATTAATTCAAGAAGAAATTCCAAGGGATGAAGCCAACAAGATTCGAACCAAGGACCAAGGAGAAGCAAGGAACTCACCTTGCAAGGAAATTCAAGAAGAAATAGCCAAAATGCATCCTCCATGGTTCGCACTTGGAACCACACGCTACTCCTTGCAAGGGAATTTAAGAATAAATAGCTAGAATGCTTCCTCCAGGATTTGAACTTGGGTATTCTTTGAAACATAAGGAAGGAGTACCATCAAGCTTGCAAGGAAAATCAAGGAAAAATAGCTTAAATGCTTCCTCCAAGTTTTGAACTTGGGAACTCTTGGAAACACAAGGGAGGAACACCCACTCAACCAAGGAAATTAGCTCCAAGGCTTCATCCACCAAGTGTTGAACCTGGGACCTTGAAGTCTCAAGCAAAGCGCTACAAGAAAGCTCAGTTGGTTTTTCCAACTGAGCATTGCCTCTCCCATTCTTCTCCCCCACATTTTGACACGGACCAAGGCACCAAGGCTGGGACGCACGCACCAAATGACACGGATAGCAACAATGGAGTGCTCAGTTGGTTTTTCCAACTGAGCTTACCCCTGGGAGGTGCATTTGGGCTAAAAAGTGAATTAAAAATCCAACTTAATTCATTTCTTCACCAAATCAAAAGCCCATCCAAATTCCAAAATCCAAGAATAGAAAGTGTATAAATAGGAGTTAGTTTGATGTAATTAGGACCTTTTTGACAGAGCTAGATTTTACTTTGAATTCTTCCTTTTGAATGGTCATTTTCATTTTTGAGCTTTTGAACTTTTGAATTTAGATTTCTGAGAACTTGGAAGGAGAATTGCTCTCTCTTCTTCTTGGTTCTTGCTTGAGCACTCTTTTATTTTCTTGCTTTGGATCTTGGGTGGAGAATTGAAGAACTTCTGTTTCAATCTCACCTTGAAATCTCTTGTTTACTTTCTCTGCATAATTGAATTTCCATTTCTGTTTACTTCACTGCTTCATCTTTAATTTACTTCTGCAATTTACTTTTCTTTACTTCTTTTGCAATTGTTCTTGTTGGATCAAGGAAAGATTTGAGATCTAGACTTGTTATCTAGTCTCTTCCACCCTGAGATCTTCAACCTCTTTTACTTTGCTGCAAATTAAGCACTGCCTTTCTGTCTTTACAATTCTCAAAGCATTTTTACTCTTCTGTTTGAGATCCATTCCAATTTAATTCATCTTTTACTTTGCTGTTTGATGCAATTTAATGCTGCTTGTTTAAATTCTGCAATCCCAATTCCCAAATCCTTTTATGATTCAAGCAATTTACATTACTTGCACTTTAAGATTCAGTCATTTACATTTCTTGCAATCTAAGTTTCTGCAATTTACATTACTTGTTCTTTAAGATTCAGCACTTTTACTTTCCCGCTCTTTAATTTACTACAATTTTCCCTTCCCCTTTTAGATTTCATGCAATTTAGTTTCTGCAAAGCACAAACCACTCAACCAATACTTGATTCGCTTGACTAAATCAACCATTAAACTAAAAATGCTCAATCCTTCAATCCCTGTGGGATCGACCTCACTCATGTGAGTTATTATTACTTGATGCGACCCGGTACACTTGCTGGTGAGTTTTGTGTTGGATCGTTTTCCACACATCAACTCTGTTTTGTGCTTTCCTTCCATTTTTGTATGTTTTCTTTCCATCCTTTAAGTCATTCCTGCCTTAGAAGATCTGAAACTACTCAACACACTAATCACGGCATCGAATGGAAATAAAGGTAATTAAAATAATTATTTTTAAAGCATAGGAAATATGTTTTTCACATACATCACATAATAAGGAAGGGAAAGTGAAACCATGCAAATAATATGAATAAGTGGGTGAAGGATTGAATAAATCACTCAGATTAAGCACAAAATATATCATAAAATATGGGTTTATCAAAGACACTAGGGAAGATCAAGTTGCTCGGTACCTAGGAGCTCTTATGAAGCTGAATGCCAAGTTATTTAGTACAAAGCGTCTAGAGGAAGAACCTCCACTGCTTACCAAAGAACTCCATGCTTTGGTTCAGCAGAAGCTACCTAAGAAGCTTCCAAATCCTAGACGCTTTCTGATTCCTTGCACCAAAGGCACCATGACCTTTGAGAAGGCTCTGTGTGACCTAGGGTCAAGTATAAACCTCATGCCACACTCTGTAATGGAGAAGCTGGGAATCCTTAAGGTACAAGCTGCAAACATCTCATTAGAGATGGCAGACAAGACAATGAAGAAGCCATATGGCTTAGTAGAGGATGTCTTGGTAAAAGTTGAAAGCCACTACATCCCTGTAAACTTCATAGTCTTGGATATTGGAGAGGATGAGGATGACTCTGTCATCCTTGGAAGACCTTTCCTAGCCACTGCCAATGCTATCATTGATGTGGCTAAGGGAGAACTGACTCTACAACTAGGGGAGGATCACATCTTGTTCAAGATGCCTCATCCTAATTCTCCCTCTAAAAGAGAGATAACTGTGCAACACTTACTGTTCCAATCCTCTCTTTCTGTGTAGAGCCTTACAGAGCCCCCAAACATCAATTCTAAGTTTGGTGTTGGACAGCCATCAACAAGCTCTAAGCACAAAGGTGCTAGGAAGAAAGTACCTAAAGGCTGGAGGGATAAGAAAGCCCCCACTGAAGGCCTCTCACCTGGCATGAGAGTTTTCTTCACAAAGAAACCATTCTTACCACATACAGTGAGTCGTATCATGTCTCTAGAGCATGTGGAACTCATTCATGAGAAGACAGGAAAAAAGTTCACTGTAACGGGTGAAACTCTGAGCCCATACTCACCTCCGTAAGGAACTAACCGTCAAGCTAATGACGTTAAAAAAGCACTTGTTGGGAGGCAACCCAACCTTAATTAATTATTTTTATTTTCTTTTATTTTGTTTTTCTTTAATTTTCATTTTAGGTTCATGATCATATGCTACAGTCAAAACAGAGACAAAATTGTTCAACAATGAAAACAGAACACTCTGGATGGAGTGTTATTGAAAGTTGAACGCCAGCTAGGGAGCTCTGGCTAGGCGTCCAACGCCCCAAATGGGCAGCATTGCTGGCATTGAACGCCAGCCAGGGAGTAGACTCTGGGCGTTCAAACACTAGTACTGAGAGCAGGGAATCTGAATTCCCTAGCTTCTCAGGACCAGTGAGTCCCACAGCATCTTCACCTACCCCACTTATTTTCACACTTCTCCATACACACTTCCCTATACACCCTAGCCCAATCACATCCATACCACTTTTCCAAAACCATCATAACTCTTACCAACCTTCACCCACTTCAAAATCAAATTTCCCACCCAAAACCCAACCCATGGCCGAACCCTACCATTCCCCACTCCTATAAATACCCCTCTTCATAACCCTTCGATCATACACACACCTCTCATATACTCATAAACCCCACTTAGCCGAGCCCTCTCTCTCCCTCTATCTTCCTCTATTTTCTTCTTCTACTCCATTCTTCTCTTTTTCTTTATTTTTGCTCGAGGACGAGCAAAGTTTTAAGTTTGGTGTTGGAAAAGTCTAGCTTTTTTCTTTTCATTCCCATTCATGGCACCCAAGGTTGGAGAACCCTCTAGAAAGAGGAAAGGAAAGGCAGTAGCCACCTCCTCTGAATCTTGGAAGATGGAGAAATTCATCAACAAAGCTCATCAAGACCACTTCTATGAAGTAGTGGCTGAGAAGAAAGTGATCCCTGAGGTCCCTTTCAAGCTCAAGAAGAATGAGTATCTGGAGATCCGAAGAGAGTTCCGAAGAAGAGGTTAGGAAGTTGATAAACCCTAATTTTGTGGTTTATCTTGTGCTTATTTTGGGAGATTTTATCACCTTTTCTCACATTTATTCAATGAAATAGCATGATTTCGTAATTCTCCCTTAATTTGTGCTTAAGTGTAAAAACATGCTTTTTAGGCCCTAAATTGGTGATTTTAATTTACTTTAATTCCATTCGATGCCTTGATGTATTTGTTGAGTGATTTCAGGTTCATAAGGCAAGTATTGGGGGGAAGAAATGAAGAGAAAAGCATGCAAAGTGGAGAATTCATGAAGAAATGAGCATTTGGAGAATTGAGGGCCATGCGCACGAGTCATGCACGCGTACGCGTGAGTAGGAGTTTGCCAGCGACGCGCACGCGTTACCCACGGGTACGCGTGACGCTTGGCACGTGACTCACTTAAAGTAAAATCGATGGAGGCAATTTCTAAGCTTCCCAGGCCCAAATCCAACTCGTTTCTGAAGGTATTTCTTGCAGAATTCAAGCTTGAGCAAACAGGGAGCACTTAGTTATTCTTGACGAGCCTTTAGTTAGTTTTCTAGAGAGAGAAGCTCCCTCATCTATCTAGAATTACTTTAGGATTAGGTTAATTTCTCTTAGATCTAGATTTGATTACTTGATTTCATCTTGTTTCCTCTACAATTTCTTGTTCTTACACCTTCATTCTCTTAGTTTGTGATGCTAATTTTACTTTTATGCCTCTTGTATGTTCATGAATGCTCATGTTGGATTTGGATCTCCTTTAATGTAATTTGATGTTGAATGTTCTTTTTATTATTCATTTGAGTTGTGATCTTACTTTCCTTGCATTGGTACTTGGTAGATTTAATATTTCTTGCACTTTTACTATGCTTTCTTTTTATGCCTTCCAAGCGTTTGACAAAATGCTTGGTTGGATGTTAGAATAGATTTTGAGCATTCTTGGCTTGAAAAGAGTAATTAGGTGATCTTGAGTCATTAATATCCAACTCATGTTGGTGATCTAGAGTTGTTAGTTAATATGATTCCCATTGACTTGACTCTAATCTCTTGCTAATTCAATTAGTGAGTTGATTAGGACTTATGTATTGAGATTAGCTAGTCTTGTTAGACTTTCTTCGAGTATGAAGATAATATGTTACCTTCTTCCATCGTCAGGGATGACGTAATAAGATAAATTCTTGTTAATTATTGTTATTAGTGACTAGGATAGAAAGCTTATATTCTCAACCCTTGCCATGAATGTCTCTCTCTTTATTACTTGCTTTCTTTAGTCACTTGCTTGATTTACTCTTCTTGTCATTTAAATTCTTGCCCTTTTATCAATCAAACCCCTTGTTCTCTCATAGCCAATAATTGACCACTTCATTGCAATTTCTTGTGAGACGACCCGAGATTTAAATACTTCGGTTTATTTTCATTGGGGTTTGTACTTATGACAACTCAATATTTTGATGTGAGAATTGTTTGTTGGTTTGGAGCTATGCTTACAACGAAGTTCTTATTTCGATAAGAGAAATTCTAGACCGACACGATAATTCTTCACTATCAAAATGGTGCCGTTGCCGGGAAATTGCAATGGTGCTATGTTATTGGCTATTGTAAATATTGTGAATATATTTGCCTTTTTCTTCTTTGTTAGTTTTTGCTAGTTTTAGGATTTAGTTTTCTTTGTTTCTTGTTAGAATTTGTTTTTGTTTTCTCTTATCACCATGAATTCTCATCACTTTGGCTATGAGTGTGGTTTAAACTATGTTGTAGGAAATGGAAGCTTCAATGAGGATGTGCATCAAGGATTTGGAAATCAAAGATGGGAGGAGCCCCAAGCTTATGGACAACCTTCTTGGCAACAACCTCATTCTGAATCGAGTTTGACAAGAGTGCTTGGGGACATGACTACTCTCCTCACGGAGATGCGCAAGGAAAAAAAAGGCATTTTATTTCATCTAAGCCGTTCAAGCGCTACCCCAACATGACTACTCTCTGGATTCTTATGGGTATAATTCCAATCCTAATGCATACCAATCTAATGTGTGTGATGACCCTTATTGTGATTGTCAACCACAACCACCACATACATATGACCCCCCCTTCCTTCAACATAGCCCTCAACAACCATACTCACAAGCCTCATACTACCATCCACCTCCATATGACCCCAACCCATATCCACCATACCAACCACCACATGAACTATATCTAGAGCCACCACCATTCCAACACCAATACTCCCAAGAACCACAAATTTCGTATACACCACCTCAAGACTTTCACCAATATGAACCACCTTCCAACTACAATACCTTTTCTTCAAACAATGAACCCTCTCTTCCACCACCGCCGTCCAATGAAGCCCTCATGCTAAAACAAAGAGATCTTAGATCTTATATCCTAAGGCAACAAGAGGAGACGGAAAGGGAGTTTAAGGAGCTAGAAGCCAAGATGGCTATCATAGCGGAAGCCGTTAGCAACATGGTCTCATCCCGCCTAAGCCTATGTGATCAAGGCACTCCCATTGTTGAATGTGGAGAAGCACCCAAAGAGCTTAGAGAGGAAGTGAATTTGGAGCTTCAAGGGGAAGAAGAGTAGTTAAAGCAAGAAGTGCAACAAGAGGAGGAGGTAGAGATTATTGAACAAAAGGAAGTAGTGATTGGGTGTTTAGGATATGTTGAGCACATAGAGAAATCTCAAGTTGAAGAGCCTTCTTCCACGGAGTTTGGACAGGATGTTAAAGAGGAGAGTGATGTTAAGGAAGTGGATAGAGAGTTGAGGGAAATTGATCAAGAAGTAGATTCCATCATTAGTGATTTTTTGTCCACATTGATCAATCCCCTTGATGATCTTGTTGATCCTTCTTCCATTGGACTAGAAAGCAATGTTAAGGAGGATGTGCAACCTCCAAGGCATATTGTGAGTGAAGAATTGGAAGAATTATTCCAAGCAACAAGCCCTCCTATCTATGATGATTCCGCATCAACATGTGATCCTTTTGAGCATGATGAGTCCTTCCCCACTGTGCTTGAAATTAATGATGAGGTGGACTTCACTAAACCTCCTATTTATGAAATGAGTGATGGGAAAGAGATAGAAGAATTTGGTGAAGAAGAATGTGAACTTGAGGAAGCTTGGCAAGAGGTAGAGTTTGAAGAACCTTGCCAAGTGGTGGACGCCTCTAGAAGAGGATGGACGGGAGTGGAGCATGCTTTGTCAAGACCGTTGAAAACTCCTCCACCTAGGTTGTCATCTAATCCTTCATTTGAGTGGGTAAAACTTCTAACTCTTAGCTTTATTATCCCGCTTGAATTTGGTTTGCTTGAAACGGATGGCCAACTTAGGGCGCTTTGTGAAATTAAGCATAAGAGGAGAATGTTTAGTGGTTGGCAGTGTAAGTCTAGGCTCATTATTGTGGGAAGCTCAAAATTAAGGAGCACGGATTGGTGTAGTACTCAATTGAATGGGTCTAGGAGGATCGTTTGGTGCCTTCATGAGAATTCGGCTTCTCTACCACCCAGAGAAGATTACCATGATCAACTTGAAAACGGGTGTGAAAACAAAGTATGGGATCCCGGATTACAAGGTGTGGATCAACTTTGGGAGCCTATGGTTTGTGAAGGACTCCATCAAAGCATGGAGTTATTAACTTTGAATGATGAAGCACAATGGAAGTCCAAGCATTGGTGGATGTTCAAGGATGGATTCAAGCACAAGCCACCTTGATGAAGAGCTCCCCATAAGTCCAACTTAAGGACAATAAACAAAAGTGCTAGGTAGGAGACAACCCACCATGGTAAACTCTTTTCATTTTCTCTTTTGTAAATATTGGTAAAACTAGTTTAATTTCATATTTTGATTAGTTTGTTGAGTTTAATTGGTAGTCTACTATGTTAAATAAGGTTTTATGATATTTTGGTAGCTGTTTGGAGGTTTGGAATGCTTGGTTTGGTGCAAGAACATTGAAAAATTTTGAAAAACAGAACACCATCCATGCGTACGTGTGCCTCAAGCATATTCGACCACCCACGCGTACGCGTGGATGCAAAATTTTCACCTCCAAGCCAAATTCCAAAGAGTTGCGCCTACACTGCGCCAACACTATGCCTTTCGCGCAAGTAAACTCACGCGTACGTGTCGCTCTCTGAATAAGTCATCCACGCGCACGCGTCACTGACGCGTACGCATGGGATACCCTGCATCACCCATCTTCTTTTCTTCTCTTCTTTCCATTCCTTCCCTTCTTCTTTCTTCTTCCCTTTTCTTTCCACCCTTCAACCATCCTCCAACACTACCAAACACCATATAACACCATTTCTTTTAGTTAGTTAGTTAGTTTAATTTTTGTTTAACTTTTATTTTCCATTATAAGTGTTGGATTACTAATCTTGTTTACTGTTTACTGCTGCTGACTACTAATAGGATGTTATCTTAACATTAATTTTGTTTATATTCCTTGTTGGATTCTTTGTTGAGGTGATATTTGGTTACTTGGTTTAGAACTTTTCATGCTTAATGTATTTGAATACCAAGTACATGATACATTGCCTTCATGCATCTTAACTCTTTGAATTGCATGTTTTGGCCACCATGCATTCATCATCCATTGTTAGGCAATTGTACATTATCAATGCATTTTTTTAGGATGTTTGTTCTGATTGAGCATCACCTATTTCATGCATTGAGATTTTGGAATTGTGAAATTGGATCGAAAGCTTACCTAGTAACATAATTTTTTTTAGCTTTCCAAGCTTTGTGGACTATGCTTGCTATGTGATTAATTTTCACTTCTATATTCTTTTTCTTAAGCTCCATAGCATCCATGTGCTCCACCTCTATGTCACTTAGGTATTGCAAATAAACTTCAATACGTGTCATTATTTGATGTATAAGTTTCACATTTCATCTTGTTCATTAAAGTTACCTTGCACATCGATCAATGACCATCCATTATCCAATTCACAATTGCTTGACTTTGCTTGAATGCTTTTATGCTTCTTTATTGCTTGTTTGGTTGTCTTAACCTGCAAGTTCTCTTCAAAGTATCTCAAGAATACTAGAATGAGTGAAGTGTATATTTTCTTTGTGTAATTATGACATAGCTCTCTATGATAGTGTGTGGGTTCTAAAGGGTGCCTAATTTAGAATTCGCACACCTATTCTTCTTTAATGTCACACTAGTTCACTCACTCCATTCTAGTGATTTACCTCATTCCAATAATTCACGCTTCCTTGCTTCTATATTTTCTCATCTTACGGTGTTATTTTCTATTTTTCATGACTGATACACCAAAAGCAAAAATGAAAGTGGGAAGAAAGAACACGCAGCACCGGTTGATCCGCCAGCTGAAGGTGGCAACTCGGAGATCACCGTACCCCCTTGCTCATCTTTGAATGCACCGAGGACGGAGCAAACTTTTAAATGTGGGGAGGTCGTCCGACCAATCGGCGTTCTTGGGTGACAAATTTCTAATCCCAACACTTTTGCATCTCATTTTAAGTCTTCTAGGATTTTTAGTTGCATTTTATTATTTTGCATGTATATACATAATAAGCTTAGTCAAAATAACGAGATTTTTCAAGAAATTTATCTATAGGGCACCCCAATTGGTTGAAAAAAAAATTTAGAACTTGCTTGAATTACATATATTGTGGAATATGATTTTTGAGCTAAGAACACAAGCATGTGAGATTTGAGCCTAATTGTGTGGTTACATCATACAACCACTTATTTTCATTCTTGTGTGCATTATTCTCTTTCTATGATTGTAATCTTTGATTTGTTTGATTCTTTATGTCTATTATTTTGTGTATGAATGCATTTATATGATTGAGGCCATTGTTTCGATTAGCCCACTTACCCAAATAGCCTACCTTTTGTCTTCCATTGTTAGCCAATTTTGAGCCTATGCTTAACCCATTTGTTCTTAATTTTAGCACATTACAAGCCTAAAGTGAAAAATAATAAATGACCCTTGTTTGGATCTTTGATTAGCTTAGGCTAGTGAGAGTGTTTATCATTTGATTTTGGGAGAGTTGGGAACATTGGGTAGAGGTAAAAGTTTATTTTGTGGTTTTGTTGAAAATCATGGGAATTGGGTACATACTCATGCATTGAATGTTAAACCATATGCATTGATATTCTTGTATATATTTTTGTTTGAAAAGAAAAAAAATGAGAAAAATAAAAAGAAAAAAAATATATATATATAAGGAAAAAAATAGAAAAGAAAGAAAAAGAAAAGCAATAAAAAGGGGACAAAATGCCCTAGAGTAAAGTTCAATAAAAATCAATGCATATGTGTGGTGATCAAGGAGAGAATACATGAGTGTGTGAAAAAGTAAAGAATGGGTAGTTAGGTTAGCTTAGAAATTGTATAGGTTGTTATATAGGTTGGGTGGGAAGCTTATGTTAATCAAAGATTCAAATCTCAAGTTCAGTTGACCATATGCATCCTTACCTTGACCCTAGCCCCATTACAACCTATGGAAAGTCCTCATGATATTTGTATGCATGCATAAAATAATTGTTGATTGTTAGATGAAAAACAAATATTGGAAAGCATGATTAGGGGAGAATTGAGTGAATCAACCCCATACACTTGAGTGACTAGAGTGGATACATATCCGGTGAGGATTCGATCGCTCAATTACATGCTTCCACCCATGATCATCTTTTCTTGCAAGTTTGTAAAATCTTTTCAATAATTCAATTCAATTGTGGGTTTGCTTAAATTGCTATTACTTTAGCTCTTGTACTTATATATATACTTTCTTGGGAATTGAATTATTTTGACCAAGTGGTTGCATTCATTTAGATAGATTGCATATAGGTAGATTGCATTTAGGTAGTTTACATTGAATAAATGTTAATACCCTTTGTTTTTTTCTTGATTTTAACATGAGGACATGCTTGGTTTAAGTGTGGGGAGGTTTGATAAACCCCAATTTTGTGGTTTATCTTGTGCTTATTTTGGGGGATTTTATCACCTTTTCTCACATTTATTAGATGAAATAGCATGGTTTTGTAATTCTCCCTTAATTTGTGCTTAAGTGTAAAAACATGCTTTTTAGGCCCTAAATTGGTGATTTTAATTCACTTTAATTCCATTCGATGCCTTGATGTGTTTGTTGAGTGATTTCAGGTTCATAAGGCAAGTATTGGGGGGAAGAAATGAAGAGAAAAAGCATGCAAAGTGGAGAATTCATGAAGAAATGAGCATTTGGAGAATTGAGGGCCACGCGCACGCGTCATGCACGCGTACGCGTGCATTGAAGATTTGCAAGCCACGCGCACACGTCACCCACGCGTACGTGTGAGTAGGAGTTTTGGGCCAGCGATGCGCACGCGTCACCCACGCATACGCTTGACGCTTGGCACGTGACTCACTTAAAGTGAAATCGCTGGGGGCAATTTCTGAGCTGTCCAGGCCCAAATCCAACTCGTTTCTGAGGGTATTTCTTGAAGAATTCAAACTTGAGCAAACGGGGAGCACTTAGTTAGTCTTGATGAGCCTTTAGTTAGTTTTCTAGAGAGAGAATCTCCCTCTTCTCTCTAGAATTACTTTAGAATTAGGTTAATTTCTCTTAGATCTAGATTTGATTACTTGATTTCATCTTGTTTCCTCTACAATTTCTTGTTCTTACACCTTCATTCTCTTAGTTTGTGATGCTAATTTTACTTTTATGCCTCTTTTATGTTCATGAATGCTCATGTTGGATTTGGATCTCCTTTAATGTGATTTGATGTTGAATGTTCTTTTTATTGTTGATTTAAGTTGTGATCTTACTTTCCTTGCAATTGGTACTTGGTAGATTTAATATTTCTTACAGTTTTACTATGCTTTCTTTTTATGCCTTCCAAGCGTTTAACAAAATGCTTGGTTGGATGTTAGAGTAGATTTTGAGCATTCTTGGCTTGGAAAGAGTAATTAGGTGATCTTGAGTCATTAATATCCAACTCATGTTGGAGATCTATAGTTGTTAGTTAATATGATTCCCATTGACTCTAATCTCTTGCTAATTCAATTAGTTAGTTGATTAGGACTTATGGATTGAGATTAGCTAGTCTTGTTAGACTTTCTTCGAGTGTGAAGATAATATGTTACCTTTTTCCATCATCGGGGATGACGTAATAAGATAAATTCTTGTTAATTATTGTTATTAGTGACTAGGATAGAAAGCCTATATTCTCAACCCTTGCCATGAAGGTCTCTCTCTTTATTACTTGCTTTCTTTAGTCACTTGCTTGATTTACTCTTCTTGTCATTTAAATTCTTGCCCATTTAATTTCTTGCCCTTTTATCAATCAAACCCCTTGTTCTCTCATAGCCAATAATTGACCACTTCATTACAATTCCTTGTGAGACGACTCGAGATTTAAATACTTCGGTTAATTTTTATTGGAGTTTGTACTTGTGACAACTCAAATTTTTTATGTGAGAATTGTTTGTTGATTTGGAGCTATGCTTACAACGAAGTTCTTATTTCTATAAGAGGAATTCTAGACCGACACGATAATTCTTCACTATCAGAAGTCCTAACCAATCCCATTTAGGATGTTGGAATTCTAATGGTGCAAGAGTTCTATGCTAATGCATGGGTTACTAAAAACCATGACACTAGTGTGAACCAAAATCCAAGGAATTGGATCACCATGATCCGAGGGAGAATCTTAGATTTCAGCTCGGAAAGTGTAAGATTGGCGTTCAACTTACCTCTGATGCAAGGAGATCCACATCCTTACACTAGAAGAGTTAACTTTGATCAAAGACTGGATCAAGTACTCTCAGACATTTGTGTGGAAGGAGCACAATGGAAAAGGGATTCCCAAGGCAAGCCCATTCAACTAAGAAGGCTTGACCTCAAGCCCATAGCTAGAGGATGGTTGGAATTCATCCAACGTTCTATCATTCCCACTAGCAACCAGTCAGAAGTGACTGTTGACAGAGCTATCATGATCCATTGCATCATGATTGGAAGTGAGGTGGAAGTACATGAGGTGATTCCTCAAGAACTGTACAAGATAGCTGAGAAGCCTTCCACCAATGCAAGGTTGGCATTCTCACACCTCATCTGTAATCTATGTAATTCAGCTAGAATTGTCATAAAAGGAGATATCTCCATTGGGAAGGACAAGCCCATCACTAAGAAAAGGATGGAGTAAACTAGAGAGCATGCACAAGAGCCTGTGCAGCCGCCTCAGTATGAGACCCCTGAGATGCCTCAAGGGATATATTTTCCTCCTCAAAGCTATTGGCATCAATGGCATACTTCTCTTGGAGAACTAAGCACTAACATGGAGCAATTGAGGATGGAGAATCAAGAGCATTCCACCACCCTCAACAAAATACGAGAAGATCAAAGAGCATAAGGGAAGAACAAAGGGCCATGAGGGAAGAACAACAAAGGCAAAGGAGTGACATTGAAGAAATCAAGCATCACATTAGATCCTCAAGGAGGAGTACTAGCTGCCACCATTAAAGGTGGATTTGTTCTCTTTTACTTCCTTTCCTTTTATTTTTCTATTTTTTATTATGTTGTATTGTCTGTTCTCTTATTCCTGTTGTATGATCATTTGCATTTATGCCTTAAAGATGTAAAATGTTCCATATATCTCTCACCTTGCTTAAAAGAAAATTTTAATTGAAAAGAATTGAGAGATGCATGAATTTCAAGTTTAAAATAATAATAGTTTAATTATGTTGATGTGGTGGCATTGCTTTTATTTTCTGAATGTAAGAACAAACAGTGCATATTTGAAGTTGGAATTTTAGAATGTTGGCTCTTGAAAGAATGATGAAAAAGGAAAAGTATTATTGGTAATCTAAAAAATCTAAATAAATTTATTCTTGAAGCAAGAAAAAGCAGCAAAAAGAAATAAGAAAAAGCTTGCATGCAAAAAAAAAAAGAGAAAAAAAAGTGGAAAAAAAATAAACAGAAAAAAAAGAGAAAAAGCAAGCAGAAAAAGCCAATAGCTCTTTAAACCAAAAGGCAAGAGCAAAAAGTCAATTACCCTTTAAACCAAAAGGCAAAGGTAAAAGGATCAAAGGCTTTGAGCATAATGGATAGGAAGGCCTAAAGGAATAAAATCCTAGCCTAAGCGGCTCAACCAAGCTGTCCCTAACCATGTGCTTGTGACGTGAAGGTGTCAAGTGAAAAGCTTGAGCTGAGCGGTTAAAGTCGTGATCTAAACCAAAAAGAACGTGCTTAAGAACTATGGACACCTCTATCTGGGGATTCTAGCAAAGATGAATCACAAGCTGAAAAGGTTCACCCAATTAAAGTGTCTGTGGCATTTATGTATCCGGTGGTAATACTGGAAAACAAAGTTCTTAGGGTCATGACCAAGACTCTGAAAAGCTGTGTTCAAGAATCATAAAGAACTGAATTAGGAGAATCAATAATATCATCTAGATTCTAAGTTCCTAAGGATGCCAACCATTTTGAGTTTCAATGGATAGTGAGATGCCAAAACTATTCAGAAGCAAAAAGCTACTAAATCCCACTCATCTAATTGAAACTGAGCTTCATTGGAAACTCTGAGATTTATTGTATCTTAATCTTCTTTTTATCCTACTGTGTTTTTAGTTGCTTGGGGACAAGCAACAGTTTAAGTTTGATGTTGTGATGAGCGGATATTTTATACGCTTTTTGGCATTGTTTTTCATATAGTTTTTAGTATGTTTTGTTTAGTTTTTATTAAGTTTTTATAGGTTTTAGTGTTAAATTCACACTTTTGGCATCTACTATGAGTTTGTGTGTTTTTGTGCAATTTCAGGTATTTTCTAGCTGAAATTGAGGAGATGGAGCAAAAGTCTTATTCAAAGACAGAGAAAGCACTGCAGATGTTGTCCGGATCTGACCTCCTTGCATTCGTAAGAGCTTTTCTAGAGCTACAGAAGTTCCAATGGAGCGCTCTCAACGGCTATAAAAATCTGACTTCCAGAGATTTCCAGCAATGTATAATAGTCCATACTTTGCTTCAGATTAGAAGGCTCAAAACTGGCGTCCAACGCCAGCCTCCTGCCCCCTTTCATGCGTCCAGCGCCCAAGGACTAGAGACCAGCATCCAAACGCCCAAAGAGGACCCCCTAGCCAGTGTTCAACACCCTAGAAGCCTCATAGCACGTGGATCTCATCAAAGCTCAGTCCAAACACTCACCAAGTGGGCCCCAGAAGTGGATTTTAGCACTAAAAAGACTGTTTTACCCTTACTAGTAATTTGTTTAGTATTTAAGGGTTTAGATTTATGTTATTCAGTGGAACAGACTTAGAGGACGCACACCATATTCGAGTTTTACCATTGTATTTCCTTGCAGTGTGAGTTTCTAAACCTCCTAGGTTGAGGGGAGGAGCCGTGCTGAGTCCTATGAATTAATAAAAGTATTACTGTTTCTCTTCGATCCGTGTTTGATTTATGTCTAAGATGTATACTCATTCTTCAATATGGTGAATAGGATGATCAGTGACAATCAACTCTGTTCATCATACTAGGACCACGTGCCTGACAACCACCTGTGTCTACTTGAGTTCGTGTGAATACGTGACTGGAAAGCACGAACCGCCAGCTTGATTATGCATCTCTCAGACGGCTAATCCATGACTTCATTGGGGACTTCTCGAGACTCTAGTTCAGTCGATTTCTGAGGAGATTAAGGTCTCTGTGGTAGAGGCTAGAACCCAAAGAAGAAGCATTCTCTGATCTGGAAGATTTGACCTTATCTGTGGCGTTTTGAGTAGGATTGCCAGGAGAATGAACTGCTAGAGCTTCACCCTCCATCAGATTGGATGACTACGGCCAATGGCATTTGATTTGGAGCAGAGGAGATTGACGACCACGGCCCATGGTGTTGATCACATACAGCCTGCCATAGAAGAAATCATTCACAAGCAAAGAGAACAGTATTACCAGAGTTAATTCAGAAAGACAAAGCAACTCAAATCCTTAACCATATTCTTATTACTGATTTTAATTTATACAATATTACTTTAATGCAATTAAGCCTCAAACCACAATCCTCGTGGGATCGACCCTGACTCGCTCAGGTATTACTTGGACGACCCAGTGCACTTACTGGTACAGTTGTACGAAGTGTAGGGATTCGTGCACCAAACACCTTAGAATTGAATCAAACATAAACTAAAATAGAAGAATAATAGTTCTAAGCCATAGAAATAAACAGAGCTCCTAACCTTAACCAGGAGGTTTAGTTGCTCATGACTTACAGAGAAAATAGGGTTTTGAAACGTGTGGAAGGAAGAAGATCACTCATGCCCTCTAAAGGCTGGATCTTATTCCTTATATACTAACCTAAGTTGATACGAGAATAAAATAAAATAATAAATTCTAAATCTAAAACATATTGTTTGTAAATAAAAGTTACAAAAAGAAAATAAAATAGGCTAAGAAGTGCTAAATCCACTTGAGAGGCCCAAAGAGGAGTGATTCGGACTGCTGGGGGCGTTTTACTTCAGGGGTGCACGTTAAACATCCCAAGGGGGTCAAAATCCGTGCATTCTGAGGTCCCCTGCTAGCATTCAGCGCCGGCAGGGGGAAGTTTTTGGCGCTGGTTCTGTCCCTCTTGGGTGCTAAACGCCAGGCTCGGCGTTTAGCACCAGATTTGACAGTGATTCCAAAAGAAACGTATAGACTATTATATATCATTGGAAAGCTTTGAAAGTTGGATTTCTAACACCGTTGAGACCGCGTCAATTGGACATGTGTACCTCAAGTTATGCTCGTTAGAATGCAAGGAGGTCAGGGTTGACAGCATCTATTATCCTTTCTTCGTTGTTGCACAAAACTCTGCCAAATTTGCCCGAAATTCACCTGAAATCATAAAAACACCACAAAAACTCAAAGTAGCATCCAAAGAGGATTTTTGCACTAAAATATAATAAAACTTACTGAAATCTAACTAAAAACAACTAGAAAATTCTAGGAAAAATGGTATAAGATATTCACTTATCACTATACAAAAATTTTGAGGGGATCCGCAGCCTAAATCTAATCGTTTATAAGGTCATGGCAGTAATCAATCATACAAACAAATGCAATCACAAGTATATAACAGTATAATAGTCACATATACAAGTAAGCTGTCACAAGCAGAGAAATGCAGCAACCAAATATGATGTATGTCTGGTCCTACGCAGGTCATGAGCTCATGCGTCAGTTGGCTACCTGCAACCCGATGTTATCCGGCCCAAGTCCGGATATGGCTACTCCACTGGGTCATTCGTATACCGATGCCCGAAATACAGTCGCACCACTAATAAAGAATGGCCCAAAAATACAAGGTGCCCCAGTGAGTAATAGTCAATATGGCGGGCGTCTCCACGTTCATATAGTCTCTAGCCAGGTGGAATGGAAGTCTGCTCTGCCAGGTATCTCTTAGCACCTTGGGGTTTACAGTTTCTTTTTTCGTGGTACATCTCAACAAAATTTTTTTTCTAAGAGACTTCTCTGCCATTCTTTTATAAAAACTTGTGCCCGGTTCTTTCTTAAAATATCTCAGTCTTGTCACATTTTATCATTTTGCCCTTTTTACTTAACTTCTCTTTTTATTGTTTTCGTTAGGTTTTTAATGACGTTTTTACCACTAATGTCATTGTTTTACTATTATATCTTCATATTTTTTCTAACAGACCTTTTCTCCTTCATTAAGTTAATTAATCATTTTTATTTTGTGCTTTATGCCTAAAAATTTTATTTTTTTCCTACGTACTCTAGTTTTACCATTTAACCTTTTTAGCATCAAAATTTTATGGGATTAATTCTAATAGTTTTCTATGACAAAAATTACTCCTAATATTTTTATTAAAATCTAATTTTTACCATTAGGGACCTAAAAAAATAATTTATCTTTTATTAATTTATTTACATGCTCTAATTACCGCTTTTTATTGTTTTATCTCTAATTTTTCTAAAATTTTTATCTAGGCCTAAAACTTTATTTTAAATATAATTTTGACTAGTCGCAAAAAAATTATAATTTTGACCCAAATAATTTATACAATTATTATTTGACCCCTAAACCTATTAAATTTAGAATTTTACTTATATCTTGTTTATATTATGTTTTTAACCTCTTTTTTAATCGAAAATAACCATAACATCCGTTTTATTTTTACCTACTTGTTCCATAAGATTGAAACTATTTTTCTAACTATTTTAAACTCTTTTTCATCTTAATTTTTGTGCTCTTACTGGCTAAAATTTCCAGAGGTGCATTTTTTTACATTTTTCTTCACTTTTGTGCGTATAAAGTTTGAAACCTAATCCCAAGTGCTTCCATATTTTCAGCTGTTATCACACAAAATTCAGAGGCAATTATACAGTATATTACACATATTTAGCAAGCCAAAATAGTGATAATTCATAGAATTTTTAGAATTTCAAAATAAGCACAAATTCATCACAAAGTGGCTCGTATAAACACCGAAAACAAGCACAAACATATTCTAACTGGTTCTAACCCTTACTTCTTATTTAATTTAATTATTAAACCTTTCACACACTAGAAAACGTGCACACAAGGCCAGAAGCACAGCTTGTGGCGGAGAAATTTTGTTTTTTAGCCGAAAGTGTCGCAAAAATGTCAAAATTCAATGACTTTGAGCTTGAATTTCTCTAACTTCTTAGGCGTGCTCCATGGATGCTTCAAGAGGATTTTTCTATACATGGAGGAGAGTAAGAATTTATCATGGCTACTGTTGAAAAAAAAACAGAAAAGAAAAAGAGAAGGAACGAGAGTCTACCTTGCTGAAATTTCGTATAAACACAAGAATTAGCGAAAACGGACAAAGGTTTGTATTTATATGGCTTGAGTCCTTGAAGAACACTTGAATAAAAATATATGGACAGTGAGAAATAAGGAGTAGGACATGAAGAAGTAGTGCAGAATTTACTCTCTCCTTCTCACCCTAAAACACGGTAACAAGTAATAAAATGCATAAAGTGTTTGTAAATTTTGTGACCAATGCTTTCTTAAATAAAAAATAAAAGTCTTACAAAATTTATGATAGTAAAAGAGGCTAAAATTTTTGTAGTCAAGGGCTGGGCTTTAATGAAGAAGGGGCGTGAAAACGAGGAAGCTTGGTCAGCACTTGCGTGTCGAGCTTATCCACAATTAACCACAATTAGTTACTCGGGGTTAAAAACACACCAAAGAGGGGTGAGAGATTGAGATAATATCGGTCCAGAGGTTGAGAGGGAGGGGCGTGTTTCTTGGAAAACAAGCAAGAGGATTCAAGGTATCTAGGAGTTGTTTGCGGAATACTAGCTAGAAATTCGGTTCGGGTAACTTTTACCGTGCGGTAAAATAATTAATGGCTAATATTTATTCTTAAAGGAGTAAATCATGAATAGATGGCTGATATAAATCTTGAGACACATTTAGTTGGGTAAAAATTATTTTTACCATTGATTCCGAGGTTTTCGGTTACTAGAGTTTTTCTTGGCGCACGCAAAACCGTCACTAAAAGTGTTTTTTCCGTCTCAAAAAGTCTCTGGTGAGAAAAAGAAGCCAATAGTAAGCTAATATTTAATACTAACTAGTCAAATTTGACTTAGAATGATTAAATATCCTCATAAAGTAAATTTTGACCGTATTAATGGCCTTTTTTCTATTTAATTTTTTATTTAATTTTTGTTTTTTTTTTAACTATTGGGCCTGCCTCACTAATTCTTATTGAGTCAGGATTCAAGATTTTGCAGGATAAATTTTAAGAACCTAATTTTTGGTTAACAGCTCAACAAAAAATAGTGAGGCATGCCCAATAGTAAAAAAAAACTAAAATTAAAGGAAAAAAACCAAAACCGTGACTATAAACTCTTTTTAGGTCATCTTTTTATAAAACCGTAACTATAGATTCTTTTTTGTCACTCTTTAAAACCATGACCATAGATCCCTCTAAGTCACTCTCCAAAACCGTAACCATAGACCCTTTTTATAAAACCATGATCATAGACCCTTTTAATTAGGTCACTCTTTAAAATTGTAACTATAGATCTCTTTTGGTCACCTTCTAAAACCGTGACCATAGATCTTTTTAGTCACCCTTTTTTAAAAAACCGTGACCATAAACTCTTTTAGGTCACTCTTTAAAACTATGATAATAGATCTCTTTAGATCACCTTCTAAAACTGTGATTGTAGACCCTTTTAAATAACTTTTTTTTTAAATTATGACTATAGGTGTTTTTTAGTCGCAATTTAAAAAAAAAATTGACCAAAAACTATGATCATAAAAAATTTATGGTAAGATTTTTAAACGTGACCAAAAAAATTGTGGTCATAGATAAAAAATATTGTAGTACAATAAGACTGTTAAAGAACATCTACATCTAATCAATCTTATTGTAGATATATGATATATAATAGAATGCAATAATGTCATTGATATATATAATCGAATTTACTCAATAAAATAAGATTTTGTTGTTATAAACATCTATAATATGTAGTCATATTTTCGAATAAAATTTATTGATGTATATAATATTAACTAGCTAGGGATTTAGCTAAAAACTACTTTGCTATTTGTTAAGAGAAATAAAGAAAAAAGTTAACATTCAAAATTAAATTATCATTAATAATTACTCTTCGAAATATACTTGCTAGCACGACTTGTAAACTTATATCTGATTTGTTTACTTGCAAGTTTGACGTTGAAAAATTATTTTAATAACTTTTTATTGATGGTGTTTAATTAGATTGACTTGCGTTTTAATTTATTTGTTTAATTATTGTTACGTACTACGCCTTCTGATTACTGTTATTATTAAGCAGTCAAAGTCCATTATTATCATTTTCGCTGACCTCCTCATGAATTATTCTTAATTCCAATTGGGATTGGGAATTGAAGTTGTCTTCATGATCACATTGTGCTACAATAATAAATATTCATCCACTTGTTTTCTTTCCTTATTTTTACAACTTGTCGATCAAGTGTATTTTTATTTGAAGTGTATTTTTATTTGGATTTTTTTCATTTAAATTAAAAATATATAATATTTATCGATTTAAATAAACGTAGAACTATTTACTAAAATATATTTCAAGTCACATCTCGAATGCAGTGGGAATAACCACACTAAAAATGTATCATGGATGCACTTCTACTGTGTTATGACATGCCACGTGCTAGTCATATCTCGGATGCACCCGAGATATGAACAAAACTATATCTCGGATGCAGTGTGATGAG
This sequence comes from Arachis hypogaea, assembly GCF_003086295.3. Classification (NCBI taxonomy): domain Eukaryota; kingdom Viridiplantae; phylum Streptophyta; class Magnoliopsida; order Fabales; family Fabaceae; genus Arachis; species Arachis hypogaea. The sequence continues at coordinate 107,160,696 of NC_092053.1, forward strand.
CGGATAATTTATATGTTTTTTGGTATTGTTTTTACATAGTTTTTAGTATGATTTGATTAGTTTTTAGTATATTTTTATTAGTTTTTAAATAAAAATCACATTTCTAGACTTTACTATGAGTTTGTGTGTTTTTCTGTGATTTTAGGTAATTTCTGGCTGAAATTGAGGGACTTGAGCAAAAATCAGATTCAGAGGCTGAAGAAGGATTGCAGATGCTGTTGGATTCTGACCTCCCTGCACTCAAAGTGGATTTTCTGGAGCTACAGAAGTCCAAATGGCACGCTCTCAATTGCGTTGGAAAGTAGACATCCAGGGATTTCCAGCAATATATAATAGTCCATACTTTGCCCGAGTTTAGACGACGCAAACTGGCGTTCAACGCCAGCTCTCTGCCCTATTCTGGTGTTAAACGCCAGAAACAGGTTGCAAAGCAAAGTTAAATGCCAGAAACAAATTACAAACTGGCGTTTAACTCCAAGGAAGACCTCTACACGTGAAAGCTTCAATGCTCAGCCCAAGCACACACCAAGTGGGCCCAGAAGTGGATTTCTGCATCATTTACTTATTTTTGTAACCCTAGTAACTAGTTTAGTATAAATAGAACTTTTTACTATTGTGTTAGGGATCTTTGGACGCTTGGTCCTTAGACCTTTATGCTTTTGTACACGTTTAGGGGGCTGGCCACTCGGCCATACCTGGACTATTTTTACTTATGTATTTTTAACGGTAGAGTTTCTACACACCATAGATTAAGGTGTGGAGCTCTGCTGTTCCTCATGAATTAATGCAAAGTACTATTGTTTTTCTATTCAACTCAAGCCTATTTCTTCTCTAAGATATTCATTCAAACACAAAAACATGATGAATGTGATGATTATGTGACGCTCATCACCATTCTCACTTATGAACGCGTGCCTGACAAACACTTCCGTTCTACATGAAAGCAAGCTTGAATGCATATCTCTTAGCCTCCTGATTTATGATCAGAGTCTTCGTGGTATAGGCTATAATTATTGGCGGCCATTCTTGAGATCCGGAAAGTCTAAACCTTGTCTGTGGTATTCCGAGTAGGATCTGGGAAGGGATGGCTGTGACGAGCTTCAAACTCGCGAGTGCTGGGCGTAGTGATAGACGCAAAAGGATTACTGAATCCTATTCCAGCAGGATCGAGAACCGACAGATGATTAGCCGTGCGGTGACAGCGCATTTTGGACCATTTTCACTGAGAGGACGGGATGTAACCATTGACAACGGTGATGCCCAACATACAGCTTGCCATGGAAAGGAGTATGAAGGATTGGATGAAGACAGTAGGAAAGCAGAAGTTCAGAAGGAACAAAAGCATCTCCATATGCTTATCTGAAATTCTCACCAATGAATTACATAAGTATTTCTATCCTATTTTATATTTCAATTATATTTTAATTATCAATTCTCTATAACCAATTGAATCTGCCTGACTGAGATTTACAAGGTGACCATAGCTTGCTTCAAGCCGACAATCTCCGTGGGATCGACCCTTACTCGGTTTATTACTTGGACGACACAGTGCACTTGCTGGTTAGTTGTGCGAAGTTGTGACAAAGAACTAAGATTATGAACGTGCGTAGTAAGTTTTTAGCGCCGTTACCAAGGAATAAACGATCACGATTCCGTGCACCACAGTGCATCCATGATATGGCTATAATTAGTTTTTACCCACTGCATCCGAGATATGCACAATTAGAATTATCAGGGGCAATAAATTCGAGATATGGTTAATTAGATAAAATTTTTAGAAAAAACATGTATGGATAGAGATTTTCATTATTATTATTATTATTATTAACAATTTGCAAGTAACTAAAAGATTGACAAAATGAAAACTTATCCAATAAAAAATTATTTTAAATTTTATTATTTTTTATCTATTAATTTTATTTTTTTTGTTCGTACATGAATTTTGATGTTTATTTTTGTAATATTTTTTTTAATGCTTTCATACATGTTAATATTTTTTTAATTATGATTTTATTAATTTTATTAGAAAGAGCATATTAAATAAAAAAACAAAAAAGAGTATTAAAATTTATTTAAATATCTAAAATAAAATAATAAAATAATATAAATAAAATAATTATTTAAATTTATACATTTTTAGTCATTTTTTATCTAAAAATAATTGAATAATATAATCCAAATAACAGTTAATTTACTGTAATATATTTTAATATAAAAATTGTCAAACATAAATTCTATTAATACTAAGTCATTTCTAATCAAAATCAAAGAGATATATTAATACAAACTAAAAAATTTTTATTAAAATATAAAAAATTTTACGTACTAAAGTTAAATTTTAGTTAACTTTTTTTTTTTGGCTATTAGCATGAGAGACCTTTAATTTGTTATTTTTTTTCTACCTTAGCATGTGGTTCAAATAGTCAAATTTAAGATAGCATTGTTACAGTTTTATGGAATATTTTTTATGATTAAGCGTATCTCAGACTGTTTCTGATCATTCTAATTGTGCATATCTCGGATGCAGTGGGTAAAAATTAATTATGACTATATCACGGATGCACTGCATCCGAGATATAGTTTTGTTCATATCTTGGATATATCCGAGATATGATTAGAACGTGGCGTGTCACAATACGGTAACAGTATATCCGTAATACGTTTTTAGTGTAGTTACCTCCACTGCATTCGAAATATGACCCAAAATATATTTTAGTAAATAGTTGTACGTTTATTTAAATTGGTAAATATTATATATTTTTAATTTAAATAAAAAAATCCTTTTTATTTGCTACCGTTTAAATGTTTTATTTATTATTTAACCCATTAACCTATATGGGCACAGTTTTCCTTTAATTTCAAGAAATAAATTTCATGATACCATCTATCATATAACCTATAGTTTACTTTCGGTACATAATAACACCTATATATTTACAAAAGGAAAAGCAACAATGATAATTTGGATCCTTTAATTTTCTCCACGTGGAAGAGAGGGAAAAAAAAGGGGTAAGTTCGAAAACTTAAAATTTCTAATTTTACAAATGTATATAAAATAATTCTTTAGTAAAATGACAAAGTTAATTAGAGAAAAGATGTTTATAAGAATAAAAGTTCTGAGTTCAATGATGAAAGCAATTGAATAGTTATATTTTTTTATATAAATTTGTAAAAAATTTTGTATAAATTTTTTTTTTGTCTTATGCCAAATTTTTTTGTATTACAGTCAATAAAAATTAGAATTTAAATTTTTAAATTAACGAAATTCTAATACTATATTATAAAATTACTTTTTTTAAAAATTTAAACGAATAAAAAAATATATAAATTATTATATGTCTAGCATGCCCAAAAATATTTGAGACAAGTTCTTCTCGAATTATTATTAAATCCATTCAAATTTTAGATTTTTATATGTCAAGGGACTAAAGTAATTAACATGGTTACATCGGATACAACTAATCATATTATGTATACATAAAGAATCAGTTATCAATTTAATTATTAGTATAAAATATATATTGAAATATAAAACATATATTAAAAATAAAGAGTAATTATTTAAATTAGTTTCCAAAAATTTTAAAAGCGGACATTTTAGTCCCAAAAAAATTAATATACAAAAATATCCTTAAGGTTTTACTCCGGTAAACAAATTAATCTCCAAAGATTTTAAACGCAAACATTTTTGCCTAAAAAAATTAATGCACAGATCAATTTCTAATATTTTTTTTTGTCAAACATAACAGCCTTCCGTCCATTTTCCGGTGTAATTGATAATTTGGTGATCAAGTTGAAATTCAAAGTGAAAATAGAAGAATAACTTTGACTATACTTAATTCCTAACTATCACACCAAACTAAGTTATATTAAATACAAAAATATCAAATGATTTCAACCTTAAATATTTTATAGAATAATCTATTACTTTATTGAATAACATCATTATTGTTGTTGTTGTTGTTGTTGTTGTTGTCCCAAGGTTTTACTTCGGTAAACAAATTAATCCCCAAAGATTTTAAATGCAAACATTTTAGCCTAAAAAAAATTAATATACAGATCAATCCCTAATTTTTTTTTGTCAAACATAATAGTCTTCTGTCCATTTTCCGATGTAATTGATAATTTGGTGATCAAGTTAAAATTTAAAGTGAAAATAGAAAAATAACTTTGACTATACTTAATTCCTAACTATCACACCAAACTAAGTTATATTAAATACAAAAATATCAAATAGTTTCAACCTTAAATTTCTTGTAGAATAATCTCTATTACTTTATTGAATAACATCATTATTATTATTATTATTGTTGTTGTTGATGAGTGACAATATATATTTATATTTTTATGTAAATTTTTTTTATATTATAAATACATCCATAAGAATATAATGAATAAATTTATTATATTTTAGCCCAAAAATATGTAAAAAATTATGATATAGTATTATTGTGTAATAATAATAATAATAATAATAATAATAATAATAATAATAATAATAATAATAATAATAATAATAATAATAATAATAATAATAATAATAATAATAATTTTATTTTAGTTTATTTTTTATGTGTTGTAATTGATATTAATGAATGGTGATTAATTATTTACTTTATGGTACGGGCTTAGGTGGGACAGGGCGGATCAGTCCACTTTGCCACTCCTAATTTTTTTAAATGTATTTCCATTTTCTTAATTTAAGAGTGTTTAACTCCTCATTTTACCACTTTATCAATTTTCTTATTTTAAAGGATTTTAATTCCATGTATTTATACACAAACATACCGTGATGGGCTTTTAGTATTTAAATACTATTTTTAAATCGGATATCAACAACTGCAAGAAAATACATTTTTTAAAACAAAAATTTTTCATATTTATGATTGTGTTTGGTTTTATGGACAAGACACAGAGATAATAAATACCTAAGAAATGTTTGGATAGAGAGATATGGACACTAACACAATGTCTGTAGGATTTTTATTTTTTAATTTTTGTGTCCATTCTTAAACGAAAGATAATGATTGACACAAAATTTAAAAGGATAGACACAAATTTTTAATAATTTGTTTTTTGTCCATAGATAATTACCCCATTTTTTAACTCTAATTTAAGTTTTTTTTTTTCATCATGGTTCATAGAGAGGTCCTTAAAGAGGTAATCAGGGGAGTACAGAGAAGTAAATGTTAGGTTTTTTCTCTTCTTTGTGAGGCCCAAACCCAACTTTTTGAGGGCGTGTATTCTTGTACCCTAGTATTTCAACCCTAATCAAAGTTTTGGGATCTTTTGAGAGAGAGAGAAAGTAGCCACCAAAGTGAGAGAGAGAGGAGGGAAAACAGAATTTTCATTTTTATGCAAAGCAGTAAATTTTAAATGGTAGTTTTTTATTCGTTCACCGTTGGATTGGCTTGAAATTTGAACCGCGTATTTCTCTCATCTGTTTCTTCATTCTGGTTGGTGAAGATGTTGATTGTAAGTCTGCAGTGGGAGAAATTGGCTTCGCAAGAGAGAAAATAGGTTTTTCGTTTTTACACAGAGCAGCAATATTTGAACAACAGTTTCTCATTCTTTCACCGTTGGATCGACGTGCAATTTGAACTGTAGATTCCTTATATCTTGTTCTTCATTCTGAACGGTGAAGATTTTAATTGGAGTTCTGCAGAGGAAGAAATAGGCTTCGGACAGCAGCTCTATTTCTTGGGTATTTTTCATCTTCTTGCTTCTCATTTGTGAGTTTTGGTGTTTGATATTTTGGTTGGTTATATGCACGTTTTTGTGCTTTGTTTGAGACTTTCTTGTACTTCATTTGATTATAGTGAAAATATTTCATTGGTCTGGACGACCCGTGGTTTTTACCTCTCACATTGAGAGAATTTTCCACGTTAAAATCTCGGTGTGTTCTTCTTATTACTTTACTTGCTTTATTTGCTTGTTATAGTTGCTGCTATATTGTGTTGTGAGTGCTTCCATATTGTTCTTGTGTTGGACATTTGTATCGTTTCCACTGCTAGGCTCTTTCATACTGGTATCAGAGCTTGTTGGTATTTTTTTGGGCTTGTGATTCTGTGAAGAATGGAAGCTAATACTAATACTAGTAAGATGATCACTCTTAATGGTCCTAATTATGATTTGTAGAAGTCAAAGATGGAAGATTTGTTTTATGTAAAAAATTTTCATCAACCAGTTTTTGGTACAGAGAAGCCTAATGATAAATCTGATGATGATTGGACTTTGTTGCATAGACAAGTGATAAACCAATATTTCATGGTTTATCTTGTGTTTAATTGAGTGGTTTCATCAAGTCATCACCCACTTATTCATACTAATTGCATGATTTTACATTTTCCTTCCTAGTTTTATTGTATGGTTAAAAACTTGCTTCCTAAAGAACTTTAATTTATGTATTTTAATTTTTCTTTATACCATTCGATGCCGTGATCCATGTGTTAAGTGTTTCAGGCTTTATAAGGCAGGAATGGCTTAGGAAATGGAGACGAAGCTTGCAAAAATGGAAGGAACACAAGAAACTAAGGAGATGACCAGCGAACATCGACGCGCGTGCATGGCTCACGCGAGCACGCGGAATGGAGAAAATTACAGCGACGCGTGCACGTGCCTGACGCATACGCGTGGATTGGAGTCTGCACAAATGACGCAAACGCGTGGACGACGCATACTCGTGACAAGGAAAATCGCTGAATGACGCGAACGCGTGGATGACGCATACGCGTGACCTGCGCGATCTTTAGAATTAACAGAAAACGCTGGGGGCAATTTCGGGCCGCGTTTTGACCCAGTTTTTGGCCCAGAAATACAGAATAAAGCCAGGGAACATGTAGAGACTCAACACACCTCTTTTACACAACACAATTTTAGATACATTCACACTTAGGATAGTTTTTAGGTTTTTAGATCTGAATCTAGAGAGGAATTACTCTCCCTCTAGTTTCTCTTTACATTCCTAGTTTATTGCTTTTTCTTTTGGTTATTGAAGAGTCATTACCTCTGTTGAAGATACTATTCTAGTTTGTTTCCTTACTTACTCCTTTATTTATTCCATATTCTTAATTCTTGTTTAAAGTAGTAATTGGATTATTTTCATGGACTGTTAATGCAAAGGATTACTTTTACTTTTAATTAATTTAATTTAATTTATCATGTCTTCTTCTTATATTTTTATGAGCGTTATATTCATTTCAATGGAGTAGACTCCATACTTGACATGGGGGTTGATTAAAAGGAGACACTTGAGTTGGAAGGCTTAAGTGCTGATTAAACTGGAAGTTGTTGGCTAGTTCTGTATTTACTAACGCTAGACCTTCCCAAGGGAGAGAACTAGAATTTGCGAATAAGAGTTAGCTCAATCACTTGACTTTCCTTTATTTAGTAAGGGTTAACTAAGTGAAAACAACAACTTTTTTAATACTACACTTAAGAGACCCCAACAAGGATAGAACTTCCAATTAATCATTCCCCCAGTCAAGGCTTTTTATCTAGAATATTAATAATCATTCATAGTTTTTATTGCTTTAATTTACAATTATTTAATTACTCGTTATCCAAACTTAAACTCTCTTGGAAATTCCTAATTAATAAAATAGCACCCTTCCTTGCAACTCGTTGGAATACGACCTGGGACTCATACTCCCAGTATTTTTATTCTAAATTTTTGTGACACCTTTCTAAATTGGTGAGGCAGATTTTAGCTGGTTAAAAGCTATACTTGCAACACTGTTCTTATATTACAATCTCTTAATTGGCCTAACTTCTGCCACGCACTAGTTTTTGGCGCCGTTACCGGGGAATTGTAATTGTGTGCTAAATTATTAATTAGTGTACATATTTTTATTTTTATTTGCATATTTTATTTTTATTTTATTACCATGAGCTATACGTTTCTCTCATTGAATGACGCGTTTGCTACCTGATCCGAGCTTAGCCGCATTTGATCCTGAAATTGAAAGAACTATTTCACGTATTAGGTGAGCTCGACGTCGGTTAGCCTCTGAGGGTGGTGAAGTGATTGTTATCAATTTACCAGTCTCATCTGAGGGCAAATCTGAACCACCATCTGAGAGCGAAACAAGCTCCTTTACTACTGATTCAGTTGATTCACGTGCAGATAGAATGGCAGCACTTAGGAGGATTACTCTCCAGGAAGCCGGAGCCCCAGATTTTACACTGCAGCCGTATCAAGTGCATCATCCAACTCTGGCTGCAGATTTTGAGATGAAGACTGCATTAATCAACTTGATGCCCAAGTTTCATGGCTTACCTGCTCAGGAGCCTATCAAGCACCTAAGAGATTTTCAGACAGCCTGTTCTACTGTTAGGCGTCACAGTGCGAATGAAACTTCTATTTTGTTAACCGCCTTCCCGTTTTCTCTTGAGGAAAAGGCAAGGGAGTGGTACTACTCCCAACCTGAAGCAACTGTTACCAACTGGGATACGCTCAGGAGAGAATTTTTGGAAAAATACTTTTCAGCTGAAGTTACAAACAGACTAAGGAAAGAGATCTCATGCATTGTTCAAGGTGAATCAGAAACTCTTTATGAGTACTGGGAGTGTTTTAAGAACCTTTTAGACGCATGCCCCCATCACATGATTGACAGGCTAGTGTTGATCAGCTATTTCACTCAAGGCATGAAGCCTCGGGATAAAACTACACTAGATGGTGCTAGTAATGGTTATCTGAAGAAGTACAAGACCGCAGATGAAGCATGGCAACTGATCAGCGACTTAGCTGAGTCCACCAGGAATCACAGGCACAGAAGCAACCACTCCAAAGCTGTTGCAGAGGTTTCCTCTGGCACTGAGACCTCTGCTCTTACACAAAGTATATGTGAAATGACTAACCTACTGAAGCAAATGCAGTTAAATCAACAACAAACTCATCCTTCCCCACCACAACAAAGCCAACAGTTAGTTCCACAAAGAGTATGCGGAATATGTGCTGATTATAGTCATTATACTGATGAATGCCCGCAGCTCCAACAAGAAGACAACACTGTGGCAGCTACTCATAACTTCTATGACCGTCCGAATCAAGGATACAATCAACAAGGTGGCAACTACAACTAGGGTGGACACTATAACCAAGGATGGCAAGACAACTCCAACCAAAGTTGGAAAGATAACTCCAACCATGGCTGGAGGGACAACTATAATAGAAAAGGCCGAGATAACAATGGAAACCAGAGGTGGAATAACAACAACAGACAGCAGAATCAGAACCAACCTTACAGAGCTCCTCACCTAAGGCAATCACAAGGACCCCAGCACAACCAACAACAGGTCCCTTGGATCACTTATCCCAATTCCTCATCAAATGACGAGATGCTTCATTCTCTTGCACAAGGACAACAAGACATGCAGACTACACTAAACTCTATTCTAAATGGTCTGAATGCCACTTTACAAGCTCTCGCCGCCGGGATAGATTCATTACCTACTTCCACTAACCAACCTTTAAGCTCCAGTGGAATTCCTTCTCAAACCTTACCTAACCCCAAGGGTGGCATCAATGCCATCACTTTAAGGTCTGAAACCACACTGCCAGAGAGGAATCAGGAGGAGCCAAGCCCAATAGAACACGCCCCAATTGAAGCCTCAGTGGAAGTAGAAGATGCTGAAATGGAAGATGCTGAAGATGAAGATAAAGTACAAGACAAGTTTGAAGAAGAAGTAGCTCAGCAAAGGAATAGACCACCAAAGGATACAGAAGCTGCAAGTGGCGCCATCCCTATCCCATTCCCACATCTTGCAAGGAAGTCCAGAAAGCAGATGGAACTTGATCCTAAAATGGTAGAAATTTTCAAAAAGGTTGAGGTAACTGTTTCCCTTTTTTATGTTATTCAGCAAGTACCTAAATATGCAAAGTTTCTAAAAGATTTATGCATTCATAAAGAGAAAATTAATGAATTAGAAACTATCCCTTTAGGTAGTTCTATATCTGCTTTAATGGGAGGTATACCTGAAAAATGTAGTGATCCAGGTCCATGCATGGTTAACTGTACCATTGGAGTGTAATATTTTCTAATTGCATGTGTGACTTAGGAGCGTATGTTAGTATAATTCCATTATCTATATATGATACTCTAAGGCTCCCTCCATTAAAAAGGTCGGCAGCTCGTTTTGTGTTAGCAGATAAAAGCATTATTACAGTAGTTCAAATTGCTGAAGATGTATTAGTGAGTATTAAGGGGCTCACATTTCCCATTGACTTCTATATCCTGGAAATGCCCCCTAATGATTCAGGAAGACCATCATCAATCCTGCTTGGAAGACCATTCCTGAAAACTTCGAAGTTCAAGCTGGATGCATTCTCAGGAATTTACTCCTTTGAGATAGATGGCAGAACAGTAAGTTTCAGTTTAAATGAAGCTATGAAGCACCCTCCAGAAGATCATTCTATCTTTCAGTGCGACATCATTAATGAAACTATAGCTGAAGTTCACCGAGAAGAATTAGAAGAGAAGCACATAGAGCAAGGTCCAAGTGTAGGGACACCCTCTGAACATAATGAAGACACTTTACCATTATCACTAGCACCGGATGATCCAGAGCCTAGCCAAGAGCCTAAATCAGAATTGAAGCCCCTTCCTCCACACCTCAAGTATACTTACCTTGAGGATAATCAAAAGTTCCGGGTTATCATTGCAAGGGAACTCACTTCTCAACAAGAGGAACAACTGCTTAGTGTACTAAGAAAGCACAAGAAAGCAATTGGATGAAGTTTGGCGGATATAGTAGGCATCAGTCCACAAGTTTGTGAGCACAGAATATATCTAGAAGAGGAATCAAAACCCGTCCGTCAACCCCAAAGAAGATTGAATCCCACCATCTTAGAAGTTGTCAAGAAAGAAGTAATCAGGCTACTTGAAGCATATATCATTTACCCCATCTCAGACAGTGAATGGGTCAGTCCAGTACAAGTGGTGCCCAAGAAGTCCGGAGTCACAACAATAAAGAATGAGCATGGAGAGCTTCTGGCAACTAGAGTACAGAATTCATGGAGGGTTTGCATTGACTATAGGCGTCTCAACCAAGCTACTCGAAAGGATCACTACCCCTTGCCATTTATTGATCAGATGCTCGATCGCCTGTCAGGTAAATCCCATTATTTCTTTTTAGACGGTTATACAGGTTACTTTCAAATTCATATAGCTCCTGAAGATCAGAAAAAGACCACTTTTATGTGTCCCTTTGGAGCGTACGCATACAAAAAGATGCCTTTTGGCTTATGTAATGCACCGGTTACTTTCCAAAGATGCATGATGAGTATCTTTTCAGATCTTATTGAGAACTGTAAGGAAGTATTTATGGATGATTTTAGCATATATGGTGATTCATTTGACCTCTTCTTGGATAGTTTAGCTAGAGTATTAGACAGGTGTGTTAGTTCAAACCTTGTACTAAATTTTGAAAAATGTCACTTTATGGTAAAACAAGGGATTGTTCTAGGACATGTTGTTTCTAATACAGGTATTTCTATAGATCCAGCAAAGGTGGATGTCATTTCTAGTTTACCTTACCCCTCCTCCGTGAGGGAAGTCCATTCGTTCCTTGGCCATGCAGGTTTTTACAGGAGATTTATTAAGGACTTCAGTAAGGTAGCATTACCTTTATCCAGACTGTTACAAAAAGATATTAAGTTCGAATTCAGTGAAGATTGCATGAAAGTGTTTAATAAGCTGAAAATTGTCCTGACTCAAGCTCCAATTGTGAGAGGACCAGATTAGAGCCAGCAATTTGAAATTATGTGTGATGCCTCCAACTATGCAGTAGGAGCGGTGCTAGCTCAACGCGAAGGTAAGGAACCCTTCGTAATTGCTTATGCATCTAAGACCTTAGATGCTGCTCAGTCTAATTACACTACTACTGAAAAAGAGCTTCTAGCTATTGTTTTTGCTCTGGATAAATTTTGAGCCTATTTACTTGGTACTAAGGTAGTAGTATACTCAGACCATGCAGCTCTAAAATATTTATTAGCTAAAAAAGAGTCTAAACCAAGATTGATACGTTGGATACTGTTGCTGCAAGAATTTGATTTAGAAATTAAGGATAGGAGTGGTAACCAGAATTTAGTGGCAGACCACTTGAGTCGCCTTGAACACATTAAAGATGACTCCACTCCTATCAATGATACTTTCCCATTTGATAGTTTGCAAGCAGTATCTGAAGTAGTTCCTTGGTATGCACCTGTAGCTAATTATCTAGTTAGCCATACTTTCTCTCCCAATTTTACTAAGCATCAAAGGGACAAGCTGAAAAGCGAATCTAAATATTATATATGGGATGACCCATACTTATAGAGGTGTGGTGCTGACCAGGTAATTAGAAGGTGTGTGCTCCAATCAAAATTCCAGTCCATTTTAGAGGCCTGCCACTCTTCTGAGAGTGGAGGACATTTTGGCCCTCAAAAAGCAGCTAGAAAAATCTTAGACTGTGGATTCTGGTGGCCTACTCTTTTTAAAGACGCTGCTAAATTTTGTAAATCTTGTTCTCCATGCCAAAGGTTTGGTAATATATCCAAGAGGGATGAGATGCCTCAACAGATTATGCTTTTCTATGAAATTTTTTATGTTTGGGGCATTGACTTCATGGGTCCATTTCCAAACTCTAATGGTTACCTTTATATACTGTTAGCTGTAGACTATGTTTCTAAATGGGTAGAAGCAATTCCTACCTGTACTGATGATGTTAATACTGTTGTTTCCTTTGTTAGAAACCATATTATCTGTCGCTTTGGATCACCACGAGCAATCATGAGCGATCAAGGCACTCACTTTTGTAACAGGAGACTAACAGGATTACTGAAGAAGCATGGGATTGTTCATAAAGTAGCAATAGCTTATCATCCCCAGACCAATGGACAAGCAGAAGTGTCTAACAGAGAAATCAAACGCATTTTGGAGAAGATAGTAAAGCCTCATAGGAAAGACTGGAGTGCCAGGCTACAAGATGCACTCTAGGCATATAGAACAACGTATAAGACACCCATTGGGATGAGCCCCTTTCGCTTGGGATACTGAAAGGGTTGCCACCTTCCAGTAGAGGTGGAGCACAAGGCTTTCTGGGCTGTAAGGGAATGCAATATGAATTTTGAAGAATCTGGTGCTGAAAGAAAGCTGCAGTTAGCAGAATTAGAGAATCTTCGCCTAGAAGCATAGGACAATTCCAGGTGATACAAAGAGAAGATGAAGGCTGTCCATGACAAGCACATAAAAAGGAGAGAATTCAGACCAGGGGAGTTAGTTCTTCTTTATAACTCCAGATTGAGGCTTATGCCAAGCAAACTAAGATCAAGATGGGAAGGTCCCTATAGAGTAGAAAAGGCAGAGCCATACGGAGTTTTTCACCTGCGTCATCCTTCTAGCTCTAAATTCATCAAGGTCAATGGACATCGCCTAAAGCTTTATCATGGAGAAAAGACGAAGGATCATAAAGAGCTAGAGGTTTTCCTCTTGGAAGACCCACCAACAGAAGCAGAATGAGCCTGAAGAACGTCTGACAAATGAATTTTTGCCGGTATAGAAATTATCAAATGATCAATCGTAGTATAGTCTAAACCGACGCAAAATCCTTCATCAAACAAATCTACAATCTATATCCGAGAGTACTAGTCTCCCGAGTCGTTCTCCCTTGGAATTGCCAAAGTGTGCATCTTATTGATTTAGTAAGCCTTGTTGGAATTCCTTGAAGGTTTTAGCAAGGTAATGAGAAACAAACAATCAATTATCAAAAGACTTGGCTTAGGGTTGGCATTAGAAATTCTATCCTTATAGTCCATTCAATGTTGACAACAATTAGGCCTTGCTTCATTTAGTTATCCCCTAGGTATAGAGGGAGGTCAAATGAAAGCAATCAACTTGAGTCACAAGTCCTAGCTTCACCTTATGGGAATCTAGCTTTAGTGCACTCCAAGCCAACTAGCAATCCCTAATTCCAAATCAACTATTGATACAACTATTCAACTTCTTCCAAGGACCAAACCCTATGCCAAGTGTGAAAATTCTACTCCATAGCTAGTGTTGTCATTTTATCAAACATGTGATGAGCAAGAAGGAAAGTCATAGTAAAATGAGAAGGAAAGTCGAATTGAAAGTATTGCAACACAAAGATCTAACAACAAGTCTCAAAGAGTAGCAATGAAAGTCCAAAATAGAGACGAAATCCAAAATTACAAAGTTGAATTCTAGATCTATGAGAATTGATCAATTGCATCTACTACTTGAAATTGGAGAAGAAAATCTATGACATGAACAAAGTGGAGTGAGAATTGTAATGGATCTCACCAAAAAGTCATTGAAAATTCAGAAATTAGATGAGGATGAACCCTAGTGAAGCTTGGAATCTCCCTCTTCTTCTCCCAAAAAGTGTAACTAACTCTCCTCTCCCCCAAAAAATATCTCGCTCTAGAAAATGAACTAACTAAGTGTCTTTAACCCTTGTTCCTTTGGTCTTCTTAAGCTTTTCCCACCAAGGTGTTTCTCCAAGAGTGGGATCCTTAACTGCCTCCACGCCTAAGTCACGTGACTTCTTAAAAAATCATATTCGCAAATCGGCGCGCACGCGCAAGGTACGCGCACGCGCCGTTGAGGCGTCTTGTAATGTGCGCGGAGGCGTGATGTACGCGTGCGCACCCATGAAGATCCTGGCTTAGCCGCTTCTCAAGCCGGCTCTTGGCTTTGGCTCCACGTTGCCCTATCCGCGCGGGCGCGCCAAGTGCGCGCACGCGCCCATGCGGAAATTTCCAAAGCTTAATCCTCATGCTTCCTTCCTTTGTACCCGTCTTCCTTCTCTCTTTCGGTCCATTCCTACTCTATATCCTGAAACCACTTAACACACAAGTCACGGCATCGAATGGCATCAAGAGAAGATTAGAAATGTATCTATTTTAGTGCGAAATAAGCATGTTTTCATTCATGAGGCGAAACTAAGAAAGGAATGCGAAATCTTGTATTTTCATATAGAAAGTGTGTGGAATCATTGATAAAACCCCTGAAATCAGCACAAGATAAACCCTCAAATTGGGGTTCGTCAACCTCCCCACACTTAGATTCTAGCATGTCCTCATGCTTAGAGAAATGCAAGGAAACACAGAAGACCGAGGGATTGCAAAAGTATAAGACTCATGAAGTGCAACCTACTTATATGCATGCAACTATGACTAGTGCCACTATCCACTTGGTTGGGAGCAAATTAACCTTCTTAGGACATATGCGAGCACATGGGATACGATGGTGGTCAAAGCATAGGACTTGCCACTTTCTAAGCATCGAATGCAATATGTGCAAGCTTGCATGAGGAATGCTCGCGAGAGCCGGGAATCAAAGGATTGAGCATCGAACCCTCGTCGGAAGTGTTTGCACTCTAATCACTCGGTGTTTGGGGTTTATTCTCTCAATTCTCCCCTAATCATGCTTTCCAAGATTTGTTTTTCATCTAACAATCAACAATTATTCAATGCATGCATACAATTATCATGAGGTCTTTTCCTAGGTCGTAATGGGGTTAGGGTCAAGGTAGGGTCATATATGGCTAGTGGACTTAGGATTTGAATCTTTGATTAACTTAAACTTTTCCCACCTAACCTACATAATGACCTATACAATTAAGTGCTAACCTAACTATCCATTCCTCACCTTTCCACATACTTATGCATTTTCTTTTCGTTTCACCATACTTATGCATTGATTCCTCTTGAGCTTCACTTTGGGGCATTTTGTCCCCTTTTTATTATTTTTCCTCCCTTTTTTTTTTCTTCTTTTTCTTTTTTTTTCTTTTTCTATATATTTTTTTTTCTTTTCTTTTCCATATTGTTTTCTTTTCTTTTTTTTTTGTTCTTTTGTTTTTCTCATTTTTCATTTTTTTTTCATTTTTTTTTATACAAGAGCGTCAATGCATAAGGTTTTACATTTGATCAATACATGAGTATGTACCCAATTCCCAATATTTTCAATAATAACACAAAATACCCTCTTATTCACCCGATGTCCCATGGTTCCCACACTTGAATGATACTCACACACACTAGCCTAAGTTAATCAAAGATCCAAATAAGGACTTTTATTGTTTTCCGCTTTAAGGCTTGTAATGTGCTAAATTAAGAACAAAGTGGGTTAATCGTAGGCTCAAATTTGGCTAACAAAGGAAGATAGAGGGTAAGGCCATTTGGGAGAGTGAGCTAATGAAATGATGGCCTCAATCATATAAATGCATGAATACACCAAATAATGGACATAAAGAATCAAACAAATCAAGGATCACAATCATAGAAAGAGAATAATGCACACAAGAAGGAAAAATAAGTGGTTATAAGATGTAACCACACCATTAGGCTCAAATCTCACAAGCTTGTGTTCTTAACTTCAAACCCATGTTCCAAAATATAATTCTTCATGCAACTTTGGCATCAAAGCATTAAAATTTGCAATGCCATGGTCGCCCCAAAGTGTTGGTTTCCTAAGAGAGAATTTCATTGTTCCAACCAAGCAGACTTATCATGCGAATGGTGCCAACTAAAACCTAATCATGCAACCTATCCTAATTTATTCAGATTTATTCAGATGTTACCTACGGAGATCGGTCGGCCGACCTCCCCACACTTAAAACTTAGCACGGTCCTCCGTGCTAGAGGTTAGGCGCACTGGGTGATTGAGCTCCGAGTGTGCCACATCACCAATGCCATTGCTATCTCCGCTTGAAGTCGCGGTCAAGGTGGAGATATCGGGTTCCTCCATAGGTGGGGTGATTATGCTTAGAAGCCTCTTCACATGAGCATAGCGGCGTTGGTTACGCCTCTCATAGCGGTCTAATTTGTTGTGAAGGTCTTCAAGGCGTTGGGCGGCCGATTTTTGTGATGTAGATGAAGTAGTAGCGTGGCCAGTCGGTGTGGGCAGTTCAATGTCCTTGGTGACTTCCGGAGGTTTGAGGCATCTCTTGGTCGGAATGATATCACCATCGACCGGTATTGAGGTTCGCCTATCTTTAGTCTCCCGGGTGACGCCGGCTTTCGCAACTAATGCCGTCACTAAAGCGGGGAATGGTAGATTTCCCTTGGCATGAATGCGCCCCATGGATTGGCGGATGGCGCGCGGAACGTCGACCGGTTTCTCGGTCAAGATGCACCATATCAATAAGGCAAGCTCGGCGGTGATGGATGACCCATGTGTGCTTGGGAGCACGTAGTGAGCTAGAATTTGGGCCCATGCCGTGGCTTCTTGAGTGAGGTGGCGGACATCTAAACCCTTGGGTCTTCGCTTTATGGTCCCCCGAATCCAATATGCGTCGGGTAAAGCAATGACGCGGAGGATCGCACTCCAATCGAATGCGCGGTCAACGCATGTAGCCAAGACTTCTTGGTAGGCGTCATACGCATCCGTTGACGGTTCAATCCCAAGGACTTCTCGGATGGTTTCCACTGTGACCGACACTTGTTTTCGGCGCACAAATATTGATGTGAGATGAGGTGAGTGGAAGTTGGAGTAGAATTCCACCACCCATGAGAGATTGGCCTCCGTTGGTTGCCTCAATAGGAACCTCCATTGCCTCCGGTCAATGTGTGGCATCACAATCGGACTGAGGTGAGCCGGTAAGACTAGGAGGGGTTCCGGATGGTAATTCCTTTCAATCATTCTGGAGTAAACAAGTTCGCAGTAACGGTTGGGAAACTTGTTTGAATCCTTAGGAGGGTTGTCCTTCTCTAGAACGTCAACGGAGCCCTTGGTCTTCTTCAGGAGGGGCCTGGCCGTTAGTTCTTGGCGCACTTTATTGGAAGCTGGCTTCTTGGGGCCTTTCCCGTTGTCCTTTTTGATGACCATCCTGTGGAAGCAAGAAAGGAAAAATATCAAACTCAAAGAGTGGAGGTACATGAGCTCTATGTAATGAAAAGTTATGCCATAAAATATGGGTATCTTTGTTACATGACAGCTGCAACACGTAACTAGGATAATGTGTGAAGAGCAAGGCAAATTATTTTCATGTGGTGCAAGGGTAGTTTAAGCATGCAAGGAAGAGGCATGAGAAGCGCACACCCTTGGGGGCCATTATTGGAAGGCAAGCTAAGAAAATGGGAAAGAATGGTTTGTGGAAAGTGGGGATGCACTCAAAAGTGATTAGTTGAGAGGCAAGGTAGTCACAATGAGTCCAAAATTCAAGTGTGCCTTTCATCGAACACTTGGTGTGCATCCTTCAAGTAGTATGTGATTATGTGAAAATGAGAGCAATGTAACTTTCCACAATCCATTATTAATGATTATAATGCATATTGAGTGCAAGAAAAGTAAGCAACACCATTCATCTATTCATGTAAGTGAGTTTGAGACCCAAATGCCCATGAAGAATTGGATTGAAAGAGAGGAGAGAGCAAAGACATCCCAAGGGAGTAACTAGAGAAAGAAGGAAGAGAGAAGAAAAAAAAAGAAGAAAGAAGCTACCTAAAAGATGGTGCAACTAAATGAATAAGAACTACAAGAGATTAAAGGACTAAGAGGGAGCCTAGTATAATACCTTGTGAGATGGAGAAGGATATGGGAGAAGAAGAGAGGTGGAATGAGAATGAAGGGGTGAGTGTGCCCCCTTTTTGTTTAAAGAAGGCGCCGATCACCGGCGCGTGCGCGCGCGGTGCGCGCTCGCGCAGGGAGCGCGGTGGACTAGGGGCGCGCGCGCGCACAGTGCGCGTGCGCGTCCATGCGCTTGGGCTGGCGGCACAGGAGAGGCACAGGGGTGGCATAACTCTCTGGACGAAGTACCAGAGATGGCTTCAGCGCTTTTTGGCGCGCGCGTCCTCGTGGTTGTGCCCCAGGCATGAGAAGGGCCTGGAGGGGGCTCAACTCTCTGTGAAGTGGCCCAGAGAGAAGTGCAGACAAGAAGGGCGCGTGCGCGGCGGCGGCGCGCGCGCGCGTTTCGTGCTCGCCTGGTATGGACGCGTGCGCGCACGCGGCAGAGCTGCTGGGCCGGTGGCTTAGTGTAAGCTTGAGAGTGGCTTAACTCTCTGTAGGATGTACTAGGGGGGTCATCAAGGCAATCGGCGCGGACGCGCACAGTGCGCTTACGCGTCGATTGGCAGATTTCGCCCATGTGCGCGGATGCGCCATGTGCGCGCATGCGCAGAGGGGTGGTTTTCTTTTTTTTTTTCTAAATTTGCAAGTGTTGACACCACTTTCGACATTCCAAACCCCCCCCCCATACAGCCACTTAAGCACTATAGCAGGGCATTTTACTTGGTAAACTATCAAGGAAGTCAACAAATAAAGCGGAGTTGTCATTAAAATCTAGCTAACAAACATGAAGTCAAGTGTCTATGTACAAATCTCAAAGGAAGATCTTACCATGGTGGGGTGTCTCCCACCTAGCACTTTTGTTTAACGTCCTTAAGTTGGACTTTCAGTAGCTTATAGTATTTGTTCAAGAGTTGCATCCCTCAAGAGGAACACTTCAAATTCCTTGGCGTTCTTTCTTTGCTCACCATGATACAATTTGAGACGGTGCCCGTTTACCTTGAAAATGTCCGGGTTTGATGGGTGGCGCAAGTGGTAGACTCCATAAGGTTCTACTTTCTCCACTTGGTATGGCCCATCCCACCTTGATCTAAGCTTTCCGGGTAGTAATCTCAACCTTGAATTGTAGAGAAGGACTAGGTCACCGGGTTGGAATTCTCTTCTCCTAATGTTCTTGTCATGGATGGCTTTCAACTTTTCCTTATAAAGTCTAGAGTTGTCGTAAGCTTCCAATCTCAAACATTCTAATTCTGCCAATTGAAGCTTTCTCTCTACTCCGGCTCCACCCAAGCTCATATTACACTCCTTTACGGCCCAATAAGCTTTGTGTTCAATCTCCACCGGTAAGTGACATGCTTTACCATATACAAGCCGGAAGGGGCTCATGCCAATGGGTGTCTTGTAAGCCGTTCGATAGGCCCACAGTGCATCGGAGAGTTTAATGCTCCAATCTTTCCTATTCAGCTTTACAATCCTTTCTAACACATGCTTGATTTCCCGGTTAGAGACTTCGGCTTGGCCGTTTGTCTGAGGGTGGTAAGCCGTGGCGACTTTGCGGATGATGCCATATTTTCTCATGAGGCCGTCTATTCTTTTGTTGCAAAAGTGGGATCCTTGGTCACTTATGATTGCTCTTGGGGCGCCAAAGCGACAAATGATATTGTTCCTCACAAAAGAATACACAACATTAGCGTCATCCGTTCGGGTGGGGATTGCCTCCACCCATTTTGACACATAATCGACGGCTAACAAGATGTAGAGAAAGCCATTGGAATTTGGAAATGGTCCCATGAAGTTGATTCCCCATACGTCAAAGATTTCGCAAAAAAGCATATTTTGTTGGGGAATTTCGTCCTTCTTGGAAATATCTCCAAACCTAATACATTGGGGACAAGATTTGCAATAGAGAGAAGCATCTTTGAGGAGAGTTGGCCACCAAAATCCGCAATCAAGGATTTTTCTTGCCGTTCTTTGGGGCCCATAGTGACCACCTCCTTCGGAAGCATGACAAGCGTCCAAGATTGCTTGGAATTCGGTTTGAGGTATGCACCGTCGCATTATTTGGTCCGCTCCACACCTCCACAAATAGGGATCATCCCAAATATAGTATTTGGATTCGCTTTTCAGCTTATCCTTTTTGTTTTTGTCGAGATTGGGAGGGAAAGTGCGTGAAACCAAATAGTTTGCTATTGGGGCATACCAAGGAACCACTTCCGAGATTGCATGCAAAGCGTCTAAAGGGAAGGAATCATTGATAGGAGTGGTGTCGCCTTTTGTGTGTTCGAGGCGACTTAAATGGTCCGCCACTAGGTTTTGGGAACCGCTCCTATCTTTGATTTCCAAGTCAAATTCTTGTAATAAGAGCACCCAACGAATTAATCTCGGTTTTGATTCCTTTTTTGCCAACAAGTACTTTAGTGCCGCGTGATCCGAATATACTACTACCTTGGAACCAAGAAGATAGGCTCGGAACTTGTCCAAAGCAAAAACAATAGCTAAAAGTTCCTTTTCGGTAGTAGTGTAGTTGGATTGGGCTCCGTATAATGTTTTGGAAGCATAAGCTATGACATAGGGAATCTTACCCTCGCGTTGTGCTAACGCGGCTCCTATCGCATAGTTCGAAGCATCACACATGATTTCAAAGGGTTGAATCCAATTGGGTCCTCGTACAATAGGGGCTTGTGTCAATGCTACCTTGAGTTTGTCATATGCCTCCATACATTCCTTGCTCATCTCAAATTCGGTGTCTTTTTGTAGTAATCGAGAGAGAGGTAAGGCTACCTTGCTAAAGTCCTTGATGAATCTCCGGTAGAATCTTGCATGTCCAAGGAAAGAACGGACTTCCCTCTCGGAGGAGGGGTAAGGTAAACTGGATATGACATTTATCTTTGCCGGATCTACGGAGATGCCTTCCTTTGATACTATGTGTCCCAAAACAATGCCTTGTTTGACCATGAAATGACATTTTTCAAAATTCAAGACAAGGTTTGTTTTGGTGCATCTTTCTAAGACTTTTTCAAGGTTATCTAAGCAATGCTCAAATGACTCACCATACACACTAAAATCATCCATGAAAACTTCCATCGATTGCTCTAGAAAGTCCGCAAATAGGCTCATCATGCATCTTTGAAACGTTGCCGGTGCATTGCATAGGCCAAATGGCATACGCTTGTAAGCATACGTTCCAAAGGGGCAAGTAAATGTGGTTTTTTCTTGGTCTTCTAGAGCAATATGAATTTGGAAGTATCCGGAGTAGCCATCAAGAAAACAATAGTATGATTTACCGGCTAACCGATCAAGCATTTGATCGATAAACGGTAGTGGAAAGTGATCTTTTCTTGTGGCCGCATTCAATCTTCGGTAGTCTATGCATACTCTCCAAGAATTCTGCACTCTTGTTGCTATAAGTTCACCACTTTCGTTTTTGATTGTTGTCACTCCGGACTTCTTTGGCACTACTTGGACCGGGCTTACCCATTCACTATCCGAGATAGGATAGATGATGTCCGCTTCAAATAGCTTAGTGACTTCTTTCTTTACCACCTCAAGAATGGTTGGGTTAAGTCTCCTTTGAGGTTGTCGGACCGGTCTTGCTCCTTCTTCAAGAAATATACGGTGCTCGCATACTTGGGGGCTTATTCCCACTAGATCCGCCAAACTCCACCCAATTGCCCTTTTGTTTTTCCTCAATACATTCAGCAATTTTTCTTCTTGTTGAGGAGTTAACTCTTGTGCAATTATCACGGGTAGCTTTTGGGCTTCATCAAGGTATGAATACCTTAAGTGAGGTGGTAGTGGCTTCAATTCCATCCTCTTGTCATTCCTTGAAGTTTGAGTTTCCGGATGGTTTGTATGATGTGTGGTATTTAGTTCGCTTGACTTTTCATTTGCTTCGTCGACCATGCACTTCTCATCTAGTCTTGCAAGATGCACTTCGGCTACTATGTTGTCGATTGGGTCACACCGAAATAGAGAGTGGTTCTCCGGTGGATGCTTCATTGCTTCCTCTAGGCTAAAGCTTACAATTCTCCCATCTATTTCAAATGAGTAGTTCCCCGAGTAAGCATCAAGCTTAAATCTAGAAGTCCTCAAGAATGGCCTTCCAAGTAGGATAGATGATGCTCTCTTGGTTTCGCTTGACGGCATTTCAAGGACATAGAAGTCAATCGGAAACACCAACCCCTTTATATTCACCAATACATCTTCCGCAACACCCGCTACGGTTATTATGCTTTTATTCGCTAGGACAAATCTTGCCGTCGACCTTTTTAGTGGGGGCAACTTCAATACCTGATAAACGGAGAGCGGCATGATGCTAACACATGCTCCGAGGTCACACATACAATCTCTAAATTGAACTCCATTGACGGTGCAAGTGACCATACAAGGGCCCGGGTCATCACACTTCTCCGGTAATGTTCCCATCAAAGCGGAAATAGAACTCCCCAATGGGATGGTTTCCAATTCAAGAATTCTATCCTTGTTTATGCATAAATCTTTGAGGAATTTGGCATATCTAGGAACTTGATGGATGGCATCAAAAAGGGGGATGGTTACCTCAACTTTCTTGAACATTTCTACCATTTTGGGGTCGAGTTTCATGCGCTTTTTAGCTTTCTTTGCAAGTGTTGGAAATGGAAGTGGTTGAGCAATTTCTTCTTCCAAGGTTCTTTTGGCCTTGGTTGTCTCCCTTGTTGGTTGGGCTTCATCCTCAACTATGGCTTGTGGTGTCTCCTCTTCCACTACCTCTTCTATATCTATTCTCTCTTCCTCTTGGGCGGTTGTGATAGGACTTGGGTCCTTTGCTTCCTTTTCTTTTAGTTGTGTACCGGATCTAAGGGTGATGGCATTGATGCTCCCTTTTGGATTTGGTTGAGGTTGAGAGGGAATGACACTTTGGATTGGGGGTTGAGGAGTGGGGGTCGATGGTGTGTCCATGCGTGCAATAAGAGCTTGTAGTGTAGAGGTGAGGCCGGTGAGGCCGGAAGCAAGTGTGTTTTGTAATTCCTTTTGGCCTTGGATAATGGTCCAGAGTGTTTCGTCTTGGTTGGAGGGGGTGGTTGCATATGTGAGTTGAGGAGTTTGTGATTGGTTGGGTGGTGGTCTTTGATGTGGTGGTTGATATGTTTGGTAGTTTCTTTGTGGGTTTTGTTGATTGTATGGTTGATTTTGTAAGTTGTATGGTCGGTTTTGTGAGAAATTTTGCGGGTTGTTATTCCATCTTTGACCTCCTCCATTGTTGTTGTTGTCCCTATTCCCTTGTTGATGATTGTCTTTCCAATTTTGATTATTGTGTCCACTTCCTTGGTTGTAGCCTCCCCCTTGATAAGGGTGTCCTTGGTTAGGATTACCTCCTTGGTAGTACCCTTGATTAGGGCGGTCATAGAAATTATGGGTAGCCGCCAAGGTGTTGTCTTCTTGAAGGCTTGGGCACTCATCCGTGTGGTGAGAGTAGCAAGAGCAAATGCCACATACTCTTTGAGGGACCAATTGTTGGTTGTGTTGTTGAGGTGGTGGAGGGTGTTGTTGATATGATTGAGGTTGTTGTGGTTGTTGTTGGTTCAATTGGAGTTGCCTCAAAACGGATGTCATCTCATTTAAGGATTGAGTTAGAGCGGTGGCTTCACTACTAGTTGATACCTCGTTCACGGTCCTTGGACGGTTGACTCTTCGCCTCATATGTTGATTGGATTCGGCTAAGTCAATAATAAGTTGCCATGCCTCCTCCGCGGTTTTATATTTGGACAAAGAACCATTGCTAGAAGTGTCCAAGAGGGTTCTATCTTGCTCCCGCATCCCTTGACATATGTATCCAAGCAATACTTGAGTGTCGATCATGTGATTAGGGCATGCATCTAGTAGTTTGCGAAACCGTTTCCAATACTCATAGAGTGGTTCCGTCTCACCTTGCACAATACAAGACATTTCCTTCCTTAGCCTATCCATCTTTTCCGGAGGCAAGAATTTATCCAAGAACCCCCTTCTAAGTAGGTCCCAATCGGAGGTAACTTCACTAGAGAGGGTGTAGAACCATTCTTTGGCCTTATCCTCAAGAGAGAAAGGGAAAGCAAACAACCATATAGCAACTTCATCGGACCCTTCCCGTCTAGTAGTCGAGCATATGCGATGGAAGTCCTTGAGATGTCGAATAGGGTCTTGTGCGGGAAGCCCGTGAAACTTGGGTAGGAGGTTGATCAAAGCGGTCTTCAATTCAAAGTTCGCATTCAAATTGGGGTGAGTTACATGAAGGGGTTGAAGGACATAATCCGGTGCACCCGCTTCCTTGATGGTAACTCTCCTTGGAGCGTCCATGGTATTAGTACCTAAAACAAAAGAAGAGTTGTTAGTGAGATTGATGGGAGTATGATTAATGCCTTCTTTGAGTGACGGTTCAATGTTCACTTCTAGTAAGGTGGTTGAGGTGGTGAAAACCTCTTCACCTTTTCCAAATCTTAGCCGCCTCCGAGCTTGTCTAATATGAAACAAAGTTCGTTCTATTTCCGGATCAAAAGGGGTTAAGCTCGGATTCGGTTGTGAACGCGTCATGCAATGAAGGGGAAATGGAATTCATTGTAACGATGAGGAGTTAGTCAATTGAGTAGTTTACAATGAAGTGCAACTATGTACATATATACACACTTAATCCAAAACAATAACATGGCACACTAAGCAACTTCCCCGTCAACGGCGCCATTTTGACAAATGAATTTTTGCCGGTATAGAAATTATCAAATGATCAATCGTAGTATAGTCTAAACCGACGCAAAATCCTTCATCAAACAAATCTACAATCTATATCCGAGAGTACTAGTCTCCCGAGTCGTTCTCCCTTGGAATTGCCAAAGTGTGCATCTTATTGATTTAGTAAGCCTTGTTGGAATTCCTTGAAGGTTTTAGCAAGGTAATGAGAAATAAACAATCAATTATCAAAAGACTTGGCTTAGGGTTGGCATTAGAAATTCTATCCTTATAGTCCATTCAATGTTGACAACAATTAGGCCTTGCTTCATTTAGTTATCCCCTAGGTATAGAGGGAGGTCAAATGAAAGCAATCAACTTGAGTCACAAGTCCTAGCTTCACCTTATGGGAATCTAGCTTTAGTGCACTCCAAGCCAACTAGCAATCCCTAATTCCAAATCAACTATTGATACAACTATTCAACTTCTTCCAAGGACCAAACCCTATGCCAAGTGTGAAAATTCTACTCCATAGCTAGTGTTGTCATTTTATCAAACATGTGATGAGCAAGAAGGAAAGTCATAGTAAAATGAGAAGAAAAGTCGAATTGAAAGTATTGCAACACAAAGATCTAACAACAAGTCTCAAAGAGTAGCAATGAAAGTCCAAAATAGAGACGAAATCCAAAATTACAAAGTTGAATTCTAGATCTATGAGAATTGATCAATTGCATCTACTACTTGAAATTGGAGAAGAAAATCTATGACATGAACAAAGTGGAGTGAGAATTGTAATGGATCTCACCAAAAAGTCATTGAAAATTCAGAAATTAGATGAGGATGAACCCTAGTGAAGCTTGGAATCTCCCTCTTCTTCTCCCAAAAAGTGTAACTAACTCTCCTCTCCCCCAAAAAATATCTCGCTCTAGAAAATGAACTAACTAAGTGTCTTTAACCCTTGTTCCTTTGGTCTTCTTAAGCTTTTCCCGCCAAGGTGTTTCTCCAAGAGTGGGATCCTTAACTGCCTCCACGCCTAAGTCACGTGACTTCTTAAAAAATCATATTCGCAAATCGGCGCGCACGCGCCGTTGAGGCGTCTTGTAATGTGCGCGGAGGCGTGATGTACGCGTGTGCACCCATGAAGATCCTGGTTTAGCCGCTTCTCAAGCCGGCTCTTGGCTTTGGCTCCACGTTGCCCTATCCGCGCGGGCGCGCCAAGTGCGCGCACGCGCCCATGCGGAAATTTCCAAAGCTTAATCCTCATGCTTCCTTCCTTTGTACCCGTCTTCCTTCTCTCTTTCGGTCCATTCCTACTCTATATCCTGAAACCACTTAACACACAAGTCACGGCATCGAATGGCATCAAGAGAAGATTAGAAATGTATCTATTTTAGTGCGAAATAAGCATGTTTTCATTCATGAGGCGAAACTAAGAAAGGAATGCGAAATCTTGTATTTTCATATAGAAAGTGTGTGGAATCATTGATAAAACCCCTGAAATCAGCACAAGATAAACCCTTAAATTGGGGTTCGTCAACGTCCAACTTAAGGACGTAAAAGCAAAGTGCTAGGTGGGAGACAACCCACCATGGTATGATCGTTCCGTTTCAGTCTTAGTTTTATTTTACCTTATCCTATTTTTGTTTTTGTTAATGACTCTTTTCATAGCCTGCATTTGCATATTGCAAAAAAAAAAAGAAGAAAGCACGCGATGCGTAAGCGTCGCTGACGCGTCCGCGTCATAGTGCATTCGAAACAAGGAAGAAAAGAAGCAAAGAGTCACGCAGGAGCGTGGCTGGAGGCGTGCCTTAGGCACAAACATGCCCACGCGAACGCGTCCCTAACGCGTCTGCGTCACTTGAAAAACCAGCCCTCCACGCGTGCGCGTCACCCACGCGCACGCGTGGCCCTGCAAAAACGACGTAAAGAGGTGTATGGCAGAGAGTTATGATGGAGTGGGGCTGGAATGGTGCTATAAGCACAAGCCCTATCACGCGAACGCGTTCCCCACGCGTCTGCGTCGTTTTTCAAAATATGGCCATTCACGCGATTGCGTCACCCACGCGCACACGTCACCCAGATTTTTGGCAAAATGCGTATAAAACAGAGAGTTGTGTGTACACAAGGCTGCACTCGTGCCAATAGCACAAATCAGACCACGCGATCGCGTGACCCACGTGATCGCGTGACCCACGCGTCCGCGTCACATGCGATGCACAGCTTATCCAGATCAGCGCAAGATATCATATCTTTTCTTCCCCAAATCCTAATTTTTCTTTATCCCTTCTTATTTCTTTCTTCTCTCTTCTTCATTCTTTATCCCTTCTTACTTTTTACTTTCTCCTTCCTTATTTTTCACATCCATTATCAAGATTCTTTTCTTTCTTTCCTTACTTTTTACTTTTCCATTATTTTTATTTATGTTTTCTTCTTTTTCTTTTTACTTTCATTATCTATATTTTCTTTTTCTTTCTTTTTCTTTTCTTTTATTCCTTTAATTGGTGTTAGAAATTTTATTGGGTGATTATTTTCTTTTATATTTTGCTTGAGTTATTGTGGAATTGTTTGACAATTTATATCACTTCTTAAAGGGTTGCTTGCATGTCCAATTTAATACTTTCAATAACATATTCACCATGCATGCTATGTGTTTGTGAAAAAGCCCGTATGGCACTGTGCATTATTTTTATATTACTACTACTCTAATGCCTGTTTTTCACAAAACCTCTTTTATATTTTATTGATTAAATATAATTTTCAATACAAACAGATTGTTAGTTTGAAAGAGTTGATAATCTAACTTGGACATTTAATGCTTGATCTATGCTACTCATGCCTTTGCCGGCATGTCAATAAACATCTTGCATTTAATTGCCATCACATGCACTTGCTATATTTCCATAGATGCACTTTTCACATGTAGTCATGACCATGTGTTAACGACATCCTTCTTTACCGTGTATTGATTATCACCTATACTTTCCTCTTCCTTGCTCGAACCCTTAGCTTTACATATTACTCTCTCTTTCCCTTTTCAGGATGGCCACTAAGAAAGGTAAAAAGAAAGCTACTCCCAAACCAACAGCAAGGAAAGGAACAAAAAGAGTACTAGTGGCAGAGCCATCTTCAACCGCAGTAAAGCCCTCAACAAAGTGAATCAAGAGGATTATCAGGGTCGATGAAAAAGAGAAAGCTTTTCCAGCAAAGGACACTGCGCGGTTCACTAACCACTGCTGTGAGCAGATGTTCCCTATCCTAGCTGAGAGAAACTATAATAATGAATACCTTCTCATCCTCCTGACCAACATTGCTGAATTTGTTGAGCCCCGCATTGAGCGAAGACAATGGGAATTCCTACGGAGACAGCCACGGCAAGTTAATCTTTCATGGGTAGTAGAATTCTACTCCAATTTTCACATGCCTACCATGCAGTCTGTCTATGTCCGTCAGAAGCAAGTCCCCATAACAGAAGAGACCATTCAACTAGCTTTAGATCTTCCCCCTACTCCAGAAGGATTGGACGCATTTTAAGAAGCCTCATTCAAACGCCAGACATATTAATTTGACTGGGACACCGTTCTCAGAGTTATAGCACAACCTGGCAGCAGATGGATCTATGGATACCATCGATCTCGACCTAAGAGCATATTGGCTTCAGCACTCACCTTGGAGGCTCGAGTATGGGCACAGATTATGTCCCATTACATCTTTTCGAGCACTCACGAGTCCTCCTTCACTGGAGACATGGCTGTTCTACTCTGGTGTATCCTTACAAACCGGCACCTCAATTTACCAAGACACATTCGGCATGCTATGGGACACGTACAGATTGCGGGCAACCTACTTTTTTCCGCCTTGGTTTCAGATCTAGTCTCAGCAGTCAGAGTCTCCTACAGAGCTGGGGACACCAAGGCCATGATTCCACGAGATGATCAGATAGTCCCTAACGGGAAGTATATCAGACCTCCAGCAGCCACTACTAGCCGGCCTTCAGAACTGGCCGAAGATATTCCTACTCCTTCCACATCATAAGCACCTTCAACAAACCAACTGCTCCATCAGATACTTGAGAGGCTAGACCGGCTTGACCGAAAAGGAAAACAAAGGGAGCGTCGTAACAAGCGCCATTTTACATACCTCAAGGAGCTACATGTTGGTCACCACCCACCTAAAGAAGACCCAGACACCCCGGACTCCACTTCATTTACCAGCACAGGGAGTCATGACAGTCCCGATTGTGGAGATGCTGCTACCAGGCCCCCTTTGTTCCTGACTGATGGCATCGAGGACGGTGCCAAGCTTTAAGTGTGGGGAGGTCGGTCAGTAGCTGACTTCCGGAGGTAATTTCTCTTTCTTAACACCAATAAAATAGGATATTTAATTATTTTTCTTTTATTAGGATAGAATAGATAGCATAGTAATAAGTAATTGCATGCATGTTCTATTTAGTTAGAAAATCAATAAGTTTCTTTTAAGACCCTATTTTTGAAAATTTTCACTAATTTAAATCAAAACTTGTGTTAAACTTGTTTGGAAGTTATATTTGGAACATAGTTAAAAAGCTAGAACACACAACCTGTGAGACTTGAGCTTAATGACATGGTTACATTATTTAACCATAATATTTTATTCTTGTGTGTTTGCTTCTCTATGATTGTGATCTATATTTTGTTCCATCCTATATGTCCAATATTTAATGTGTTATATGCATGCATATGATTGAGGCCATCAATTGATTATTAACTCACTTATCCTAAATAGCATACCCTTCCATTTACCTTTGTTAGCCACTTTGAGCCTTTTTAATCCCATTTGTTCTATATTTTACCACATTACTAGCCTTAAGCGGAAAAATAAGTAA
This sequence comes from Arachis hypogaea, assembly GCF_003086295.3. NCBI lineage: Eukaryota > Viridiplantae > Streptophyta > Magnoliopsida > Fabales > Fabaceae > Arachis > Arachis hypogaea. The sequence goes on from NC_092053.1 coordinate 107,190,741, forward strand.
TACCCCAAATTGAATCTTTGGTTAGCTTAAGATAGAAATTGTGTGTCAATTAAGTATGGGAAATTGTAGGAACATGGGTTAATAAGAGAATGTGTCATGATAAAATATTGGGAATTTGGGTACCTACTCATGTGAAACTAGAAAAATTAAAAATTCATGTGCATTGGCAATATTATATTTATTTTTATGCTTCAAAAAAAATAAATAAAATAAAATAAAATAAAATAAAATAAAATAAAATAAAATAAAATAAAAATATATTCAAATAATTAAGTGATTAAATAAATGAATAAGGGGACAAAATTATCCCAATGTTAAGCTTAATGAAAAATCAATGCACATGTGATACAAGTTAAAAGAAGAGTTGATGCATGAGTATGTAATACAAAAGTGGGAAAACTTTGGGTAACTAGGCATGAATTTAAAAGTATAGAGTGTATGTATAGGTAAGAGCTTAGGTTAATTAAGGATTCAATTTATAGCTCACTCGGCCATATATATACCTTCACCTTTACCTTGGCCCCATTACAACCTTAAAAAGACCTCATGATGTTTGCATTGGTACATTAAATACTTGTTGATTGGTTAAGTGAAGAACAAGGTTTAGAAAACATTATTAGAGAAGAGCAGAGTGATTACCCTATACACTAGAGTGACTAGAGTGCATATACACCACCAGTGAGGGTTCAATGCTTGATTCTGTTTTCCCTGCTTTCATGAGCTGTCTTCCTACAAGTTTAATTGCTTTTATTGTATAATTTGAGTTAGTGGAATTTGATTTATTTTTGTCTTGAAGAACTTATTTATTTTTAACTAAATAGACAAAATCATTTTAGCATATAGTTACATTCATATACATACGTTGCATTGTATTGCATGAGTCTTACTTTTTTCTGCTCATTTATTCTATCTCCTTAAGCTAAGCATGAGGACATGCTAATGTTTAAGTGTGAGGAGGTTGATAAACAACTATTTCATGGTTTATCTTGTGTTTAATTGAGTGGTTTCATCAAGTCATCACCCACTTATTCATACTAATTGCATGATTTTACATTTTCCTTCCTAGTTTTATTGTATGGTTGAAAACTTGCTTCCTAAAGAACTTTAATTTATGTATTTTAATTCCCCTTTATACCATTCGATGCCGTAATCCGTGTGTTAAGTGTTTCAGGCTTTATAGGGTAGGAATGACTTAGGAAATGGAGAGGAAGCTTGCAAAAATGGAAGAAACACAAGAAACTAAGGAGATGACCAGCGAACACCAACGCGTGTGCATGGCTCACGCGAGCACGCGGAATGGAGAAAATTACAGCGACGCGTGCACATGCTTGACGCGTACGCATGGATTGGAGTCTGCACAAATGACGCGAACGCGTGGACGACACGTACGCATGACAAGAAAAATTGCTGAATGACGCGAACGTATGGATGACACGTACGCGTGACCTGCGCAATCTGCAGAATTAACAGAAAATATTGGGGGCGATTTTAGGCCGCGTTTTGACCCAGTTTTTGGCCCAGAAACACAGAATAAAGCCAGGGAACATGCAGAAACTCAACACACCACTTTTACACAACACAATTTTAGATACATCCATACATTAGGATAGTTTTTAGGTTTCTAGATTTGAATCTAGAGAGGAATTACTCTCCCTCTAGTTTCTCTTTACATTCCTAGTTTATTGCTTTTGCTTTTGGATATTGAAGAGTCATTACCTCCATTAAAGATACTATTCTAGTTTGTTTCCTTACTTACTCCTTTATTTATTCCATATTCTTAATTCTTGTTTAAAGTAGTAATTGGATTATTTTCATGAATTGTTAATGCAAAGGATTACTTTTACTTTTAATTAATTTAATTTAATTTATCATGTCTTCTTCTTATATTTTTATGAGTGTTATATTCATGTCAATGGAGTAGACTCTATACTTGACATGGGGGTTAATTAAAAGGAGACACTTGAGTTGGAAGGCTTAAGTGCTGATTAAACTGAAAGTTGTTGGCTAGTTCTGTATTTACTAACGCTAGACCTTCCCAAGGGAGAGGACTAGGATTTGCGAATAAGAGTTAGCTCAATCACTTGACTTTCCTTTATTTAGTAAGGGTTAACTAAGTGAAAACAACAACTTTTTAATACTACACTTAAGAGACCCCAATAAGAATAGAACTTCCAATTAATCATTCCCCCAGTCAAGGCTTTTTATCTAGAATATTAATAATCATTCTTAGTTTTTATTACTTTAATTTACAATTATTTAATTACTCGTTATCCAAACTTAAACTCTCTTGGAAATTTCTAATTAATAAAATAGCACACTTCCTTGCAACTCGTTGGGAGACGACCTGGGACTCATACTCCTAGTATTTTTATTCTAAATTTTTGTGACACCTTTTTAAATTGGTGAGGCAGATTTTAGCTGGTTAAGAGCTATACTTGCAATGCTGTTCTTATATTACAATCTCTTAATTGGCCTAACTTCTGCCACGCACCAACAAGTTTATGGATATATTAGGCAGTGGGTTGACGATAATGTGTTGAACCATATTATTGGAGAGACATATGCTCGGACCCTTTGGATTAAGCTTGAACAGTTGTATGCTCAAAAAACTGGAAATAACAAGATGTTTTTGATCAAGCAGTTGCTGGCTGTGAAGTATACAGATGGAAAATCAATGACAGATCACTTGAATAACTTTCAAGGAATTATGAATCAGTTATCTTCCATGGGTATCAAGTTTGATGAAGAAGTTCAAGGATTGTTACTTCTTGACTCCTTACCAGATTCGTGGGAAATTCTCAGAATGTCATTGTCTAATTCTGCTCCTGATGGTGTAATCTCTATGGATCTTGCCAAGAGCAGTGTTTTGAATGAAGAAATGAGAAGAAAGTTACAAGGTATATCGACTACACATTCAGATGTTCTTGTTTCTGAGTCTAGGGGGAGAAACAAAAGTCGAGGTCCTAAAAGTAGAGATCAAAGCAGAAGCAAGTCTCGAGGAAAGTACAAAAATATTGAGTGTCATCATTGTGGTTAAAAGGGACATGTGAAAAAATTTTGTTGGCAGTTAAAGAAGGAGAAAGCCAAGGCAAGTAAAGATAAGAGCACAAGTAAAGATGATGGTAGCAAGAAAGACAAGGTTAATGTAACTCATGGTGATTTTCTTCTTGTTGAGGAGTTTGAATCTGTTAACCTTGTTGATAATAGTACTAGTTGGGTGATTGATAGTGGTACTTCTATTCATGTTACATCTTATACTCCTGGTGATTTTGGTGATGTGAAAATGGCTCATCAAGGTGTTGCAAAATGTGCCGGTGTTGGACAAGTTTGCTTAGAAATCTCCAACGGTACCAAGTTGATTTTGAAACACGTGAAGCATGTTCCAGATATTCGGTTGAACTTACTTTCTGTTGGTAAGTTGTGTGATGAAGACTTGGATAGCTCAGTCTCTCGTGATAGTTGGAAGCTCACCAAGAGTTCCATGGTTGTTGATAGAGGTACACGATACTCTACTCTTTTTTAACTCAAGTAAAGATTGTGAAAGATGTTGTTAATGCTGCTGAGTTTGTTGATGAAACTGATTTATTGCATAAGAGATTATGTCATATGAGTGAGAAATGTATGAATATGTTATCCAAGAAAAATGTTTTATCTGGTTGTAATAAGGTTGCTTTACAAAAGTGCAACCATTGCTTTGCTGGGAAACAAAACAGGGTTTCTTTCAAAAGTCATCTACCTTCAAGAAAGCCAGAGATACTTGACTTGGTGCATTCTAATAATGTATGTGGGCCAGTGAAGACAAGAACACTTGGAGGGTTTATTTATTTTGTAACCTTTATTGATGATCATTCTAGAAAATTATGGGTTTACACTTTGAAGACTAAAGATCAAGTTTTGAATGTGTCTAAGCAATTTCAAGCTTCTGTTGAAAGAGAAACTGGGAAGAAGTTGGAATGCATTCGTACTGACAATGGTGGTGAGTACTTAGGTCCATTTGATCCTTGTTGTAAAGAGCATGGTATAAGCATCAGAAGACTCCTCCAAAGACTCCTCAGTTGAATGGCTTAGCTGAAAGGATGAATAGAACATTGGCTGAAAGAGTTAGGTGCTTATTGTCACAGTCTGGATTGGCAAAATCCTTTTGGGTGAAGTTTTGAGCACTGTTGTTCATGTCTTGAACTGGATACTATATGTTCCTTTGCAATTTGAAGTGCCAGAGAAGGTATGGTCAGGTAAAGATGTTTCTTATGATCATTTAAGAGTCTTTGGATGTAAAGCCTTTGTTCATATTCCTAAAGATGAGAGCTCCAAACTTGATGTAAAGACTGGGCAGTGTATTTTTATTGGCTATGGCATGGATGAGTTTGGTTACAGGTTTTATGATCCTGTTCGCAAGAAGATGATTCAAAGTAGAGATGTTGTCTTTGTTGAAGACCAAACATTGAAGGATGTTGATAATGCAGAAAAGTCAATGGTTCAGCCTAGTAGTGATTTTTCTGACTTGGATATTACTCTCTCTCTGCCTATGGTAAAAGATGGTAGAGTTGAAGCTCAAAATAATGAGATGATACAAGTGCATGTGAAGATGGAACAGTTGATCCGATACTTGATGAAGTTGGTGATGATGATCAAGATGAAGAACCAGCTTTGGAAATTCCTGCAAATGCACTTAGAAGGTCTACAAGAGAGGGGAAGCCTTCGTCAAGGTATTCTCCACATGAGTTTGTTTTATTGACTGATGGGGGAGAACCTGAATGCTTTGGAGAGCTGTTGAAGATGAAAGCAAAGCTCAATGGCTTGAAGCTATGTAAGAAGAAATGAAGTCCTTACTTGAGAATGATACCTATGAGTTGGTGAAGCTACCGAAGGGTATGCGAATTTTGAAGAACAAATGGGTATTCAGAATCAAGAATGAAGAACACAATTCTAAGCCTCGGTATAAAGCTAGATTGGTTGTTAGAGGCTTTAGCCAGAGAAAAGGTGTTGATTATGAGGAGATCTTTTCTCCTGTTGTGAGGATGTCATCCATTCGTGGTGTGCTTGGATTAGCAGCTTCTCTTGATCTGGAGATTAAGCAAATGGATGTGAAGATAGCTTTTTTTCATGGTGATTTGGATAAAGAGATCTACATGGAGCAACCGGAGGATTTTGTTGTTAAAGAAAAGGAATATTTTGTGTGCAAATTTAAGAAGAGTCTTTATGGGTTGAAGCAAGCTCCAAGACAGTGGTATGAGAGCCGATGGTTACTCGGTCTGGTAATTTTAAGGGGTATTCAAGGTGAAGCATCGAAAGTCTTCCCGGCAAAGGTGGTCCGGGCGGCGTGTCCCGCGGTGTTTTGCGGCGGTGTGATGGACGAATACTCATGGTGGAGGAGCTAGAAAGAGGGGGAGTTGGTGCTTGATGTGGAGGCTCACACTTGAGGGGGGGAGATTGTTAATGTTACAAGTGTGAGGAATGTATGAAATTAGTCCCACATCAAAGAAAGCATGGAAGAGTGAGAGAACATAAGATGAGATGACACCACATCCAACTCAAAACCTTAAGGTAGTAAGTTAATGGGTCTCTTATCTTATAAACTCCTCACTCTTCCATGCTTTCTTTGATGTGGAGATGTTGAACTGCGTGTTCCTCTCATCTTGTTCTTCATTCTGGTCGGTGGGGTAGTAGTTGCTGCCATATTGTGTTGTGAGTGCTTCCATATTATTCTTGTGTTGGACATTTGTGTCGTTTTCGCTGCTAGGCTCTTTCAGTAAAAAGACCAAATTCCTGTGTTTTTCTTCTTTTATTGTGTTTTTCTTTCAATTGGGGTAAAAAGACCAAATTCAACCCCTATTAAATCTATCAATTTACACAGACAAACAAATAAAAAAATTAGCAAGTATCATTTGTCTACCGTGCAACTGAAAAAAAGTTAGGCGACAAAGAAGGAGTGAAAGACAAAAAGAAGAAAAAGAAAGTATGAGAGATATGTCTATTTTAATTATTTTGCATAATATTTTAATCTTATCCATATATATTCAAACATAATATTAAACATTATATTAACATTTTGTATATTATATCCTAACATAATACATAAAAAATAAATTTTAGTATTTCTATTTTATTTTCTTTATCACAGTATCATATTCTATCACGTGCATAATTGGAATAATTATTTGCAGTATAAAGCATCATGATAAAGATATCATTTGCGTTATTATGAGTAGAATCTTTACATTCCTTATTCATTGAGGGCGACAATTTCGAATTAATTAACTAATAATTTTGGACAATAATTGCTTTCGGGTTGTGTTACTTCAACTAGCTTCTTTATAATTCCATATTTTCATGTATGATGAGAATGGCATAGTGATGTTGAAGAAGAACAAAAGGGAGAATACAAAACTTGCTTGTTATGGATTCAATTGCAACGGAATCACTGAAATGCCACACACAAGAAAGAAAGAAGAATCTCGACATCATGAAAAGGTCAATGCTTAAGAATATATATGTTTTTGTTTTTTGGACCATTATGTTTGCATTTTTTCTTTCGCGAATAATAATTTCTCCTCATCCTCCTTTTATATGATTATATATCCTGAAAAAAAAATTGAAACTTTGCTGGCCAAAATCACAATTTGAATTTTTTTTTCATTTAATCCTATAATATATTATATTCAGTAATCAGTACCCACTTATTGTATGTTCTTCTTGTCATCTATATTTTGTCAATCAAGTCAACGTGGTTATGTGTTGAGTTGATTTTTTCTTTTTATTTATTTTGACATCCTCAATGTCAGCAAAAAATAAATAGGTGTCAACATCTATCAACAAATATAAACAATATTATGCGTTAGAAAAATAAGAGAGTAGTGAAAAAAAAAAGTATCTGTATTCAACTTGTATAAAATAATATAATATTAATAAATATTAAAATAATTAAAATAATAAAAATATAATATCTTATAATAAATATTCAAGTATACTAAATAATTTTAATAAAAATTAATAAATTATAATATATTCTAACATTAGGCAGATAAGAGTGATTATAAGTGAATTACATAATTTTATGAGTTTGACTCAGGGAGGAAGACCTGGCCAACTATGCTCTTGATACTAAATTTTTGAACGATCGCTAAGTTGAAGAAAATACTAATTAAGAGGTCATGAATTAGAAACTTATTATATATGACCACTAATAAGAGTAGATCAAGTGGAGAAGGAAAAGTATTTGGAACTAAGAGGTTACTAACTAAAAACTAAACAAAATCACATTAATTTATATTAATAATTAATTTTAAATTTTTTAAATTTAAAATTTAAAAAATTTAAAATTCATTAACTAAACCTAATTGAAACCTATAAAAACATTTTCCTTCTCTCTCACATTAATCTACCCCACCTCTAACAATTACACACACAAACCTCTCTCTCTTTCACCATCAAGCTCTCTCCGTCTTCCCACCGCAATCCACTCTTCCGATGGCTTCCGCTTCTATTTTGTAGCAGTGAACATAACATTCCGAAACAAAGCAGGGCCAAGCAAGCACCAAGCAGTTACCGTTAGAAGCGGAGCCGACTTATCAGCCTTCTACATGTGCAGCTTCGAGGGCTACCAAGACACACTCTACGCCCATTCCATGCGTCAATTCTACAGCGACGGCCACATTTATGGCACCATTGATTTTATTTTCGGTAACGCCGCCGTAGTCTTCCAAAATTGCAACATCTTCTCCCGCCTCCCTATGACTGGCCAATTCAACTCAATTACCGCACAAGGCAGAACCGATCCCAACCAAAATACCGGAATCTCCATACACAACGCAAAGATTCGACCCGCTGACGATTTGGCCCCTCGCGTTGGTGTTGTGAAAACGTACCTTGGTAGGCCGTGGAAGCAATACTCGAGGACGGTTTTATCGAAAATTATAAAAAAAAACATTCATTTAATATGAAAAAAAACATCCTAATACTTAACAAAAGAAATATCCAATTATATTTTAGCAAAAATAATTAACTATTTATAAAATTTAAAAAAAATATAAAATTTTTAAAGAAATGGACACATTCATATTTGCAATACAAAAAAAATTGAAAAATATATAAAAGAACATCCATTTAGTATGAAAAAGAAACATTCTGATACTTAACAGAAGAAACATTCATATATATTAATTCGTATAAATTTTAAATTCACCAAAGATATTTTGACTGATTTTTTACTAATACCCTTTTGGTTTCTAGCATTGCTCACTGAAAAATAATCAAATAAGTTAAGAAGAGATTCGGAACGGGAAAACTATAGGCGAATTATGTCTTTTTTTTTTTTTTTGGTCTCTATATAATAGGTCAACTATCATCTGGTAAAATTTTAACCCAAGAGTGTGGATCAATTTTATTCGGCAAGTTAAACGGGTTCAAGCCATATAACTTGTAACTTGTAAACTGAACCAAGTGACATATTTTTAAATAATAATATTATATGTTCAATAAATATTATTTTTTTGAGATAATATTTAGTTAATAATAATTTATATTATATTTATAAGAGTTTGTAATTTATACATAAGAAGCACATCATTTGTTCCTATATTTATTATAATTTATACGCATGAATTAATATAATTTGTACTTATATTTATTAAAATTTATAAATATTAATTAATAAAATTTATTTATTAAAAATAATTTCATATTTATATTGACTAAATACTAGCTAAAATATTAAAAATTACAGGCGTCCTAGAATTTTTTTATTTTTAAAAGTATATCTTCTCTTTTTTTGTCCTTCACTTTTTCATTTTACGGGGAAATCTTTATGCTTTTTATATTATATTTTTTAAATTTTTTAAGTGTTGAACAAACTCATTTATCATGCTAATTTTGTTATGTACACTAAAGAAAAGAATTATCATATTCTTTTTCTTTTTGGACGTGGAAAGTAATTGTATTTATTATTTCAAATTTTATCCATTGTAGGTCTATCCGTGTTAATTGGATTGGTCCACTTTAACTCTAAATACAAAATCAATTACATGTTTACATATATTTTATATATGTTAAAAAATTAAAATATACATAGAGACATATTTTGCTTTTTGTTATTGAGCATGATCTATTAATAAATCAATATGCTTTATTTCTATTAAACATGTATTTCAAACATCTATTTCGTTTGACTAAACATTTAAGTTTTGGAAAAATTAAATATATTTTTAATTTGTTTCATTTAGTGGTTGTTGTCATTTGACATTTTTTCTTTTAATTTCTTTTACCAAGGAAGATATGCATGACAACCAAATTAAAAATGGTATGTTGCTGAAAGCATCAAATCAATAGTCACTAGCATTACATAATCAAGCGTAGAGATTCAAATAAGATCCTTTTTCCTTTCGAAAAACCCAAAAAACCCAAAAATTTGATAACCTGTTATTCTAAGAGAGATTTTAGTACACATATGCAGGAAGATACGGATCATTAAGCATATAGCTGTTTTAAGAAATTTAATATTTATTTTGAAATATAACAACAAAAGCATTCAACAAGCACAGTTTTTTTTTTTAAATTACCAAAAATAAAACAAAATGTTTGTATTTTTGAAAAACACAAATACCTTTTTAAAATTTTGCCAAATCAAACCTAAGACAATTTTAATTTTAATCATGTCTTGTCTCTGATAGTCTCTATTTCAGTATAACCAAATATGTTTTTGTTTTATACTATGTATATAAGCCAGTGAACATAACTAGCTAAATGTAACCTAAAACACTCCAACTGATATTTTTTAATCAAAATATTATGTACACATAAAAAATTAGTTATTAAATCAGTTATAATATATTTGTGTATAATTATATATGTTATTTAATTTATTTTTAATATATATTTTATATTTTAATATATATTTTATAAAGTGAATGATTTGATAAGTTTTTATTTTATATGTGACACGGATATTTTTTTTATTTTTTATTTCTTTTTCTTCCTATCATACTTGAATAAAATGCTACATGCACTCCAAAAATCAATCACCAAATTTATTATTATGTATTTATGTATAAATACATGTATTATAAGTAATGTTAGTACGTCAGCAGAATTTATTATTTTTTTTAATCAATAGTTAGCCAACAATATAAAAAGTATTGGCTAAAAATATTTTTGTTGGGTTGATGGATTAAAAATATTGGGACTGCCGACTAAAAATATTGTCCAATATAAAATAAAATTATTAGTTCTTGAGTTTTTTTTATATATTATTTTATTTTTTATATAAATAACTAATTTGATAGTTTTTTTTTTTTTCAGATTATAGATCTTTTGACCGCATAAATGCGTCTTTAATTTATTCTTAATTGGATTTGATACCTTATTAGGGAGTTATTGACTAATTATATTTCTTTTTTGACTATTGAGTAATTATATTATTATTATTACGAGGGAGAATGATTATAGAGTGAAATAAAAAATAATATTGTTTTAGAAAACTTGACATAATTAAAGGAAGGTAAACAAGAAGAAACAGAAATGGACTTTTTGGGGAATAATGATGGGGAGTCAAAAAGCTAGCTACTACACATTTTATTATTATTATTATTAAATCCATTAAAATCCGAGAAATCTGATGATCCCTGAATCTATTTTCATTTTCCACTCAAAATATTAGTACTAGCTACCACATACCATATATAGCTTGCAATAACCATAACCTGGTCAATTCTCTCTCACTCACTGCATTCTCTGCTAAAAAGAAGGGAAAAAAGCGTAACTGCATTCTCTTGGTATTATTCTCTTCTCTCGATGCTTCTCAATTCTCATAATTCTTTTTAATTCATTTGTTTATGTTTTGCGAGAAAGTTATTTAATTTAATTTATTTGTTCTCTAATTCAATTAATAAAATATATTAGACAAGTAGCACTCCTTGTTTTGTATAGCCATGTAGCTAGCAGGCCTGCATGATTTCATTTTCCACATAGACCTTATATTATATGATAACTATTATAATATATTTTTTTTCTTTCTCTTTTCATATTATCTCATATGAAAGAACATACATGGTGTGGTGATATATGTTCCTTTTGTAGCAGGCCGGCATAGAGTGAGAGAGACAAAGATATCTTGTTTTTGTGTTATACGATGTCACATATATATTTATATGTTGGGGCATAATATATTATGGCAGACACATTAGATTAGATAGGTTGATTAAACAATAGGTGTTTGTGTTTGTGCCTCAAAAGAAAGAATAATTTGGTGGTGGTGGTGGTGTTTATTGCAGCAAAGGGAACAACAACAAGAACAAGAGCAACAAAGCAAGAAAGGAAGGCATAATAATAATGGAAGCGAAAGGTGAAGTGAGAAGGCTTCACATAATTTACTTTCTTAGTAACATAGGTGGTCGTGCAGATCATCCTCATCTCATTCGTGTTCTTCATCTTGCTCGTAATGGTGTTTATCTCAGAGGTATCATTATTTATGTTCCTTCCTTTAGTTTTATGATTTCTTCTTTTATTATTTGATTCTAATTAATTTCAAATAATCACACTGCCTTAAATCTGTATTTATTGAAAAAGATGTTAAGAGGTGGCTTGGGGAATTGAGAGGAAAAGACTTGCCAGAAGCATTTTCTTGGTCCTACAAGAGGTTGGTGCTTATCACACATAATTACTTACATACCCTTCAGTTCTTCCTTTTTCCTTTCCTTCCATTTTTGTTCACACTAATGTCATCATCAATTTAATGGAATTCATCACAATCCCTCTCTATTTGTTTAGGTGATATTCATCTCCTTTTATGGGAGGTTAAAATTGATACATTCATAATGTATCTAAATATAATTTATAACTAACTATATTGAACAAAAAATGTACCAAAATTTTAATAATGTGAAGAGACTTGAATAATGTGTGTTTATGAAATGAATTTGTAACTAACAATAATAATTGAATGGCAGGAGGTACAAAAGCGGGTATGTGTGGCAGGACTTGTTGGATGACGACCTCATAACTCCCATTTCTGACAATGAATACGTCCTCAAAGGATCACAAATCCATCCAACCCCATTTGGTATGTACTTCAACATAATCAACTTTTTTGCCACATTTATTTATATTATTCATCTTAACATTTGGATGAAGGAGATCGAAAATACAATAACTTAGTTTTGTCCATATAGACAGCCTCGCTTAGTAGGATAGGACTTTGTTATCATATTTGTTTGTAAATTATTCATGTTAATGCGATTTCAGAGTCTGTCGCACCCCAATAATCAACAAAAAACAATAAATAAGAATAATAAAGTCTTATCCCATTAGGTAAGGTCGGCTACATCATTAATCAAACGCTTGCTAAGTAATCCTATCTTGTATCATGTCTACATTGACCGTGTTTAAACACACTCCCAAAAAAGGATTAACAATGAATCATATTTTGCCATATATTAAAGTGACTGAGCTGTGTTTATATAATCAAATGGTTGTTTATAATTCAAACCAAACTTGTTATCTATATGCATATTTTAAATAAAAAATGTTACGTTAAAAAACCATGGAATAATGGCTTTAAAGTCACTCCCTAAGTTGAAATTTCCGGATTTGTCCGAGTATGGCCACCCATAATTTCTATCCATGGAACATGTGCAGATCATACAGCCCTTTTCTAACTTTTCCTCAATTTTGCAGAAAATTTTTCCCCTGATGGAAAGATAAAAAATGGTCATGTACTTGCGGAGATAAAATCTCCGCAAGTACATGTTACAGAGGGAAAACAGCAGCCATCTCTAATAGAAGAAGAATCTAGAATTATTGGACGAGACACGGAGTCCAAAATGAATACTCCTTTGAAAGTATCGGAGATCAGTCAGGACTCCTTGGTGTTTAGCTCCGAGAGGTCATCCGTGACGACGGACGGATACGAATCTTGCAAGGCAGAAGAAGAGAAGGAAAAGCCTTTGGTGAGAAGCAACAAAGAATGCAGCATTGAGAAAGAACACGAGAAACCGGAGAATTGTGTATTGCCTTCTTTGTACCACAAACTTCTGAGTAAGAGTATTGGTAACAAAGAAGAACAGAACAAAACTGATACACCTGATTCTTCTTTTTCTACCTCCTCCTCTTCGTCGTCGCAATCCTCCTTTAGCAAGCTTAGGAATAGTTCGAACCGAGTTTCGATGGCATTCCGGAACTGGATTTCTTGTGGGACAGTGGATACAAATGATGCAGCTCTAATAAGGATGGAAGATGCTAAGAAAATTGATTCAAATGAGTCTATGACTAACTTACCAGAAAATAAAGCACAGATTTGTAAAGGAGACAAATTTGGAGGATCAGCCAGGTGTTTTAGAACTTCTTGGAATAATGATCAACAAGAAAACCAACATGGGGCCAGGTGAGTTATTTAATCAGCAAGATGAATATTTTAATTTCTAAATTATGAATTTAATTTTGATGTACTGTTGTTATTGTAAAAAATAAAAGTAAAAATAAAAAACTAACTTTCACAAAAATCAAACCAATGCATGCTTACAATTGAATGATAACGTTAAATCATTTTATACTGTTACTGGCCATGCATAACAACTAAACTAAAAAATTTATTCGTCATCTTTTATTATCACATTAACAAAATTATTGATAGGTGTTAATAAGTCCCGAATCTTTGATCATTAAAAAAGAAATAATTAATTTTTCCCCCTTTGCTACAGAAAAAGTTTTGATGGAGAGGAAACAAACAGAAGCAGGAGAAAGCTGGGTGACTTCTTAAATCAAACTCATCACAAACCACTTGGTGAACCAATTTGCTCGTAAGTGACTAAACATATCACCTGTTTCAGTTCTTAGCAAATTGAACAATGTTACCAGAGAATAGAATTCAAATAGAGTAATTGACACTATTGGTAAACAAAAATACTTTATTGAATTTTAAATTTTATAGTAAAATGCTGAGACCGTAAATAGAACTTGATGATGCAGGCTATGTGGGAAGCCGTTCAAACCAGAGAAAATGTACAAACACATGAAGTCTTGTAAAGGAATCAAAGCATTGGGAACATCCACTGCAACAGCAGCACTTGCTGACAAGACACAGCTTCATAGATCATCAACTTCCAATCATACAAATTACCTTTTGACTAATTAGAAAGATGAAAATCCCTTTCACCCTCTAGAACCAACTTAGCATTTGGCTTTTATGTTTAGATGTAGCTATCACTTGATCTCTTCCACCTTATGAAAGAGCTCATCCTATTAGATATTCTTGTGTTTCTCTGCAAGTTCAAGTCAACGCCTGCTTCGAATGTGAGGCCTACTTGGGTCTATACCATCTTTATATAGCAAAGAGGTATATAATATAACGACTCCGTATATAAGACAAAATTATATAAATTTTTCATCCATAACTATTAAGAGTTACGTTTGACAAACATTCTGCTTGGCAGAAGATGTTGCTAAAATGCTAAGCATCACCTGTTTTTCAAATGAATGACCAGCAAAGCCAGAATCTAACAAACAAAAATGGCGGATTCAAAGAATGTCGAGAAAGGCAAAATTTTGTAGAATGCCCAAAAAATTGTGCCTGACCAGGGTAATTTTTGACAAAACTTCATTAATAGCATACTTTTCTTTTAATTTTATTTTTGAAACGGAGAGACAAAGACTAAATTAAGTCTCATATTGTGTTTGATGTAAAAAATACTAGACTGAATAATTATATCTCAGTATCATATTTGGTTTAAGATAAATATGGATACTGAAAGGTAGATTTAGAATTTGAAAAGTTAAATAATAATATTTTTTAAAAGAAATATTAAAATTTCAGTTTCTATCTTTAGAAATTTCAGTATCATATGTCCTCATTTTCTGTAAGTACTGAACATGCATTTGATTGGTGAGTGTGTCTATCCAAGACATAGATACGGTGGTACATGTCTACTGTTTGGTTAGTGAAACACAAATTTTAAAAGACACAGGAAAACACAAAAGCACATAAAGATACAAAATCTGTGTATGGCACCGAGGGGTGGAACACAAATGTTGAGACATAGACACAATATTTTTAACATTTATTTTCCAACTATACCATCATTTATCTTCTCCTTCCTCTCTCTCCTTTCCTCCCTTCCACTCCCAAAACACAGACATCTCTCATCTTCTCTTCTTGCCACAAAGGCCACCACCGCCTCTCCTCCTCCTTTCTTTCCATCCAAATCACTACCGCCTCTCCTTCTTTTTTTCCACTCAGACCACCGCTACCACTTCCCACCCTTCCTTCCTCCCTTTTCTCCTCCCTTTTGTCGACATGTTTCTAGATCTGCGCACTGTTCTCCCTTTCTATCTCTCAATCTGACTTCGTCTACTCTTCTATTTGCAGATTCGTATTTTTCTGCCTCTCTTCTCTATCACCATCTTCCTTCACTTATGCTTGTTTTTTTGTATAATTTAATGAATTTTAGCTAAATTTTGTTAAAATAATTTTGTATTGATTTTGTTGAATTGAATTTTTTTAATGATATTTGTTAGATTAAATTTGTTATTTAGTTTTAGATTGCTAATGGTGATTATTTGGTTGAGGTGGTGGCTGATTGTTGATAGTGGTGGTTTAGTTGAGATGGTGGCTATATAGTGGTGGCACTGGTAATAGTTTACAATAAGGGTAATATTGAAATTTTAACAAAATTAAGATTTGTGTGTTCTGTCTTGTACTCGATACCAAACAAGTTAAAAAAATTGTGTATTATTGTGTCTATGTCTTTAGTGTTTATGTTTCTATGTCTATGTTTTAAAGTATACACAAACAAACACAGCCTAAAGGGACTGAAATTCTATGTCTCGAGACTAAAATTTTAGTTCTAGTCTCTGATTACCAAACACAGTACTCAATCGCAATCTTGTTAAGAGTATTGAGATGCCACATGACAAGACACATGCAGCATATTAGAATTTGTTAGAGTAATCAATTAGAAGAAAACTGAGTTAGTTACATCTAATTAGAAGTAGTTAGAGCTCACTCACAATAAGTACCAATACACTATAACAAACTAGTTAGTTCAATGAATACAACTCATTTTCCAGAAAATCTCTCTCTCTCTCTCTCTCTCTCTCTCTCTCTCTCTCTTCATTCTTGTTCTTCATCTTCAAAGTCTGATACTTTCACATGGTATCATAGCTCAACGATCCATGGAGAACACTGCGCCAACACCAAAAGCTCCAACAAGCTTCCTCAATTAGAACACGTTCGCTGCGTTTTCAGTCATTAAACTCAACAAGAACAACTAAAAAGCACGGAAGAAGCAAGCACTAGTGTGCATAAAGGTGAACAAGCTTCAAAGTCATCTTGATCTAAGGAAAATACCTGTTAGGTTTAACTCAGAATCAGATAGACATGAAGGAATCGAAGCTCAAAGCTACAAAGACTGGGAAGTACAAGATCAGTGCCTTGTGGCTTAGTTAACAACGACAATGGAGTCTAATTTTATCAACCGTGTAATTGAGTACATTACATATACTAGATTTGGAATGTGTTGAGTGAATAATTTGAATCTAGAGTCAAATCGAAGATTAAGCAGCTCAAGACTTAGTTAAAGACACTCAAAAAGCATGGTTCTATAGTAATCGAATACAAGGCGAAGATCAATCAAGTTGCTGACGTACTTAGTGCACTTGGAGCTCCACTGACCAAAGACGAGTATATTGAAGCTGCACTAGGAGGACTTAGCGAAGAATACAATGTTTTCATCACCATGGCAAAAGCAAAGATTGAAGAGACGTCAGAAAGTGAGTTTGAATCTCAATTGCTTGCTCAAAAAGAATTAATTGACAGATTTAGAAGGATGGAGCTAGGACCAGTGCAGGTAAACATTGCTCAAAGTGAAGATACTTCAGAAAGGTTTAAAGGAAGAGGGTTCAACAACTACAGAGGAGGTTTTCAAGGCTCAAGAGGTAGAGGCTATTTCAGAGGCACTGGATGGTCATCATGGTGGCAGGACAGTAGGCCACAATGCCAATTATGTGGGAAACTTAGCCATACAGTAGTGCAGTATTTTCACAGGTTTAACCAAAACTTCATGAATCTAAAAATGCAGCCCCTCAATGCAATGCAAACACCCTCAGCAGCATTCCACAATGGTACAAGCTCTCAAAACTCTCAATAAAGATTCCAAGAAGTGAAGACTCAGCCTCCCGCACCACCCAATCCTCAAGCATTCCTTACACTACCCTCAGCTCTCCTAGACATAGTTTGGTACCCTGATTCGGGTGCATCTCATCACTTCACATTTGACAAAAGGAACCTCATCACAGGATCTGATTATGATGGCACTGAACAAGTGTTTGAAGGTAATGGCCAAGGTATGGATATTGAACACATTGGGAGTTCATTCATGCATGTATCTTTATCTAACAGACCTTTTAAATTGTAAACCTATTACATGTACCCAATATATCCAAAAATTTAGTGAGTGTAGCCAAATTTGCCTTAGACAACTATGTATTTTTTTTAGTTCTGGTCTTACCTGTGTAATGTCAAATGTCAAATCTCTAAGAAGATCCTCCTTCAAGGATTGCTTAAAGAAGG
Organism: Arachis hypogaea; assembly: GCF_003086295.3. NCBI lineage: Eukaryota > Viridiplantae > Streptophyta > Magnoliopsida > Fabales > Fabaceae > Arachis > Arachis hypogaea. Next base: position 107,208,295 of record NC_092053.1, read on the forward strand.
GTTTACAAGTTTGAAGGGATCGAAATTAGCCCAAGAACAAAGTCTGTACATGTTAATCCTACTTGTTTCAACGCAAACATTGTTGAAAACTCCGAAAATACATATGTTAAATCTGAAAATAAGCATGTGCAAGCCACTGGCAATGCGAGTTCAGTATTGAATAATAAAAAGAGAGCTGCTGCACCCTCTTACCTAACTAAATTGAATTTTAATTCAACGGCAAATAAAGTTGTCATAAGTCTAATTTTCATTTGTAATTCTGCCTCTCAAGTGTCTGTAAATACCTTAGTGAGTCCTGTTTCAAATGCAGAAGCCCATGTCACTTGTAAAAAAGTCAGTGGTACAAGCCAATTATGGCATAGAAAATTAGGACATCCATCTGATAAGGTGGTAACTCTAGTGATGAACTAGTATAATGCTTCAAGTTCTGATAATTCAATGAATAAATTAGCTATGATCCCTCATTATGCAATGCTTGCTGTATTAGTAAAATTCACCAACTACCTCATCTTGAGTCTTATTCTAACTATGCACCTTTAGGCCTTATATTTTCTGAGATTTGGGGCCGGCACCCTTATATAGCAGATTAGGTTGCAAGTACTATATCTGCTTTATTGATGCAAGTAGAAGGTATACCTGCACATACCTACTCAGGACCAAAAGCCAAGCATTTAAAGCATTTCAGCAATACAAGTCAGCAATTGAACTCAAAACTAGGCTAAAAATCAAAGCCTTATAAACAGATAATAAAGGAGAATATTTGTCCACAACATTCAAGTAGTTTTTGGTAACAAATGGCATTCAACACAAACTTACATGTCCCTATACCCATCAGTAAAATGGCTTAGTGGAAAGAAAACACAGGCATATCACAAAAACCTCACTCACATTGCTAGCCCAATTAAGCTAACCTTCCTTTAAACTTTTGGGATGAATCAACCCTCACTGCTATTTACCTCATTAATAGACTATCCACCCAAACTCTCAACAACAAAACACTTCTTGAAGCCCTCGCCAACACAAAACCAGACTACACTATCCTATAACCCTTTGGATGCACATGTTACCTGCTTCTCAAACCTTACAATGCACACAAGTTTGATCATAAATCCCAAAAATTCATTTTCATAAGCTATGCCCCCAACCACAAAGGTTACAAATACCTCCTGCCAAGTGAAAAAAAAATCATTTCAAGGAATGTCCTCTTCAATGAGTATGAATTTTCTTATAACCAACTCTTCAGGAATCAACCAAGCCAACCCCTCCCTCACACCTCACGTTTTACCTTCACACCTCCCTTGCCAAATCTACTACCTCAAACCAACCTCAATTCCACTCCCGAACCTAACATTATCCAACCTCCAACCACCATCTTGCCCAACCAGCCCACCCCATCTTTCTTACCAAGGTCATCAGCAAGTTTTCCAGTATAACCTCTTACCTCAGCAACAAGCACTTCTAGTCATTACAATGTCTTAGCCACCCAATTAACACCAGAATATTCAATTCGAGGCAACACCTCCACTCCTAATTCAGCGGCACCCCAAGTGACACTAACCCCTTACCATACATCATCTCCCAACCACACCATCATGCATTGCATACATTGAATGACACTTCCAATATGGTCAATTATATATCTGAATCATTATCTACTTCATCTTTTTCTTTGTCTATTAATCATGATTCGGATGCCATTGCTACTAATTCTTCTTCCCTTGAAACTTCCTTAGCTGCAGATGTGCCTGAGCAAGTCCCAACTGAGATAGTTCCCCCTGCACTATCAGCAGCTACCATAAATCATCATCCCATGCAAACAAGGAGCAAGTCAAGCATTTTCAAGCCGAAAACTTATGCACCAGTGCTCAAAGGGGCTAACACTAACCTCTCCCAATGCGTCCCTCAAACAGTTGAACAAGCACTGACCAGCGAGCATTGGAAGTGAGCAATGGAAGAAGAATCTGAGGCATTCATGAGGAATCACACGTGGACATTAGTGCCAAAGCCACCCCCAAGCATAGTCCCTACCATTGGCAACAAGTGGGTCTTTCGAATAAAAAAGCATCCAAATGGTACAATTCAGAGGTACAAAGCACGGCTTGTGGCGAAGGAATTTCATCAAAAAAGGGCATCAACTTCGATCAAGTGTTCAGCCCAATGGTCAGACCTCCCACTATTAGAGTCATGCTGAGTTTGGCACTGGCAAAAAGATGGAAGATCCGACAGTTCGACTTCAACAATGCCTTCTTAAATGGCGACCTCGAAGAAAATGTCTTCGTGACTCAACCAGAAAGCTTCATCTCCATCCACACTCCTCACCATGTTTGCAAGCTCCAAAGAGCATTATATGGGCTGGAACAGGCCCCTAGAGCCTGGTCACTGATGCACGGAAAACTTGTCTCGCAACAAATTTCCTTCGGCAAGTGTACCGAATTGTCGTCAAGTAATAACTCACAAAAGAGTGAGGTCGAATCCCACAGAGATTAACGGATTAAGCAATCAATGGTTAATTGATTATCCTAGTTAGACGAATCATATTGGAGTAATAAGCAACAAGGAATTGTAAATTGACAGAAAAGTAAAGAAAGCAATAAAGTGCAGAAAAGTAAAATGGCAAGAAAAGTAAATGTAAGAACTAAAAATAAAATGAACATTGGGATCAAGAGATATTGCAATCCTCTGGATCAAGTTCATTCTCATCTCTTCCTCAATCAATGCATTCATTGATCTCCTTGGCAATCTTAAGTGATCGAATTACAATTCCTTGTAATTCGATCTCTCAAATCTTGATCAATAGCCAATTCCTTGGTCAATTGCTCATGAGAAGAGATGAAGTATGGTCACTGATTATACCACATGCATTTCCCAAATCAAGTGTTGAAGGATTATAGTCACATATCCATCCACACCCAATTTGGTCCAGCATGAGAAAGCATTTCTAGCATGATCTCTTCATTCCTCTTTCAAGGTTCAGAAGAGATCCAAGTATGAATAGTATTTTCCAAGATAACTACCCAATTGGATGAAGATCGAAAGCTCTCTAGTAAAATCAAGAGGAAAGAAAGAAGAAGAAGAATAAGAACTACACTTAATCCATTGAATCACAATAGAGCTCTCTAACCCAATGTAAAGAGTTAGTTGATCATTGCTCTACAAAAATAGAAAAGAAAGAAAGTACAGAAAAGTAAAGATGAAGATTTAAACTGAAATTGAAAATTCAACATTCATAAATGAAAATTACAACTAAAAGAAAGAGAAGGAAAAGTGTGTGAGGGGAGGGAGTCCGAAGACCCCTCTTCAATCCCCCATTCCAGAATGCTTTCAATGTAAAGACTAAGGCCTTTATATAGGCTCTCCTAAATTATAAAATAAAATTTAAAAGCAAATTACAATTAAATGAAAATTCCTATTCTAGATGCTTCTTGTGGTCTTGATTGGTTGACAATTGTGGGATTGCTTGCTTGAGCTTTGAAGTGGACTTGAGAGAGAAGTGAGTCAAGTTGAGGTCCAGGTGCTAAAGTTAGTGCTAAAGTTAGCCACACTAACGCTACAAGTGTGGCGTTAGTGCTAAAGTTATTGTGGCTAACGTTGCACTTGCTGCCCAGTTGGTATTTTTGGGGCTTAAAAGATGACTCTTGTTTGTGCTCCAATTTCATGCCCACTATAGAGTATTATATATCTTTGGAAATCTCCGAATGTCAGCTTTCTAACGCAACTAAAATCACCTCAATTGGACCTCTGTAGCTCAAGTTATGCTCCTTTGAAGTGGACATGGTCACTGGCATAGTTGCTAGTGTTACTGGAAAACTTGAGTGCCAATAACGCTAGCGATCAGGGCTTCATTATTGCCAGTTTCTGAAGCTCAAACTTAGTGTCCACCCCATACTATTATATATTTTTGGAAAGCCCTGGATGTCTACTTTCCAATGCCTTTGAAAGCGCATCATTTGGAGCTCTACAACTCGAGTTACACTTCTTGGAAGGTGAAGAGGTCAGCTGGCCTTACTACAGGTTGATACCATGTTCATCTTTGCACTTTCAGGGCAGATTTTCTCCCTCAAATTTAGTGTCCACCATGTAGTGCCATATATTCTTGGAAAGTTCTGGAATCCTACTTTCCAATGCCACTGGAATCACCTCATTTGGAGTTTTGTGGCTCAAGTTATTCTTGTTTGAAGAAGGCATGGTCAGGCTGCCAGGTGGGACTTTTGGTCACGTTAACTACCACGTTAATCTAGTTAACGTGGAAGCTAACGTGGGTCTTTTTGTTTCGCAAATGTTAGTGGAGATCACCTTTTCCACTAACGTTGGCATCTCCCTTTCCTTCCACATTAGTTCCCACGTTAATCTAACTAACGTGGAGACTAACGCGGGTCTTCTAGCCTTCGCAAACGTTAGTGGCACTCTCTTTTTCCACTAACGTTGGCGTATACCCCTTTCGCAAGCGTTATTGGGGCTCACCTTCCCCATTAATGTTGCTTGGTGCCTTTTGTCCCTTCGTTAGAGTTCACGTTAGTGTAGCTAACGTGACTCTTAACGTCGGTCTTCCTTGCTATCGTTCCATGCTCTCCTTCTTCAAAGTTAATGCCACTAACTTTTCTCATTAACGTTGGGGCTTTCCTTCCTTCCACGTTAGTGCCCACGTTAGTGTAACTAACGTATCCACTAACGTGGCTCTTCTCTTCTTCTTTTGGCCTGAAATCAATCAAACAAAGTGCATCAAAGTCTTGCTCTTAATCATGGGATCATGCATCATCCAATTTATCATATAATTCATGCAAAATTCTCATGAAATCATGTAAAGTGCACAATGTATGCTTGAATCAAGATGTAAGTGAATATCTACCCAAATACTTGCTTATTTCCTAAGAAAATGCATGAAACTACCCTAAAAAACAGTAAAGAAAAGGTCAGTGAAACTGGCCAAAATGCCCTGGCATCACAACACCAAACTTAAAGCTTGCTTGTCCCTAAGCAAGTACTGGAACAAGAGAATGTTGAATGGAATGCCAAGAGAAATGAGTCATTCTTGTGGAAGTCATGTTCCTGGTTTTATGGTGGTTTCATGCATAGCAACTTAGGTTCATTCCTTCACTGGCTTTCAGACCTTTATCATGTCCTAGAATACTCACTTGACTGCACCCTATGAGACCTTTATTCATTGATCCTTTTTGTAATTTCAGGGTTTATTTATGTCATTAGGCTAAGTGCTCTGTAAGGGGGCGACTCTTTAAGATAAGCTTTCAGCCAACACTCCCGATCCAGTTGGTTCAAGGTGCTAGGTGTTAAGACACCCCTAAGGACTTACTTCCTCAAGTCTCTTTCTTCCATACATACACACCACAGGCATATGGTTTATTTATTTTTTTTCTTGAGACCTTGGTGTCCAGCACCTCTTTGGGTTACTAAATGCTCTGTAGCGAGGGTTACTCTTGATAGTGGACTTTCAGCTGATAATCCCGAGTTAGTTAACCCAAGTTACCAAGTGATAAGGCACCCCTAAGAGCTTATTCATCCAAGTAAATCCTTCACACAGGAGCACCACAGACACATGCCTCAAGATTAAAACCCTTGGTGCCTAGCCTTATTGCTTACTCTTTTTCTTTTATTTTTTTTTCACTTTCATTTTTTTCTTTTCCCTTTTTCTTATTAGGATCTTGTTATTTAGTTAGTCTCATGGGGTGTGTTTCAAGCATATGATTCCGGACAGATAGTTGTCTTCCCACCTTGTGGTTGAACCAACTTAGCTAACTTATGACCACACCACAAACTCAAGAACTTACTCCATAGTATGAACTCTACTCTGGTCTTTTATAAAACACTCATTCTCTTTTCATTTGATTCAAAAGGGACAAGCATACTAGTAAGCAAAGTAAGGATGCAGTAATGACATTCAGACTAGAAAACACAGCCTTAATCAATAAAAAGTTTAAAAGACAGAATTGACATGCTTATTCACAAGGAGAAAGCACACATACATACAAAGAACATAGAAGACAATCATGCAAATTAAAGTGCTGGAAATAAGTAAGAGGAGAAAGGAACTTTACCACCTTGTATTTTATCTTCATTGTTGTTGCCCTTTTCCTCCTATTCTTCTCCTTCCCACACTAGACATAGAATGATTGCTTATACTCAAGCAACAATTAAAATAGTGGTGACGGGGTCCATGATGGATCATGAATGTCTTAGAATGAAGTGTGAGTATGCATGTGTTTCAGCAAGCAAGGTTAAGGATACAATAAAGATACAAGAGATACAAACAGAGACATTTTGATTGCATTAATAAGTGGTGTTGGCATGGTACTTTGCATGAAAGTTAAGTGGCAACACCAAACTTAGTGTGCCACTGTCAATCTAGAATGTTGCAAGTACCCAGTGAAGATTGAAATTCAAATTGTTGCATGGAAACACCAAACTTAGAGTGCAATCATATGCCAAATTATTGAAAGTAAACTAAGTAAAGTAAGGAAATGTTACCTACGGTTGGGTTGCCTCCCAACAAGCGCTCTTTTAATGTCATTAGCTTGACATGTTGTTCACGACTTTCTTCCTCTTTTTCCAGTTTGTTAAGAGGAATGACCTCAAGAGGAAAGAGGAGCCAGTTAATGCCCCTTGTTTTGAGTGCCTCTCCCCAGCAAGCCTTCTTCTGTTGTTAGCTTGAGTAAACTTGCTTGTTGGGGTAGGGGTGGGATGGCTTTTGGTTGACCTTTTCTTCTTCATGAATATTATCCTTCTTTTCTTGGTCACCATCCTTTTGTTAGTATTCATGTTGATTGCCTTTACCACCTTGATTTCAGGATTTAGGTATTGTATGATGGGTGGAGCATCCTCTTCATCAAAAACTTCTTGAATTGGTGGTTCAATGAACTCACCCTCTATGCAACTCTCTATTTCATTGGAGTGTGGGCTCCCTTGATTGACTTCCTCCCTTTTTCTTGACCTTTGAATGAACTCCTCTGTTTTTGGAGAGAGTGGAGTGGTTTCTCTTTGTGATCTTAGCTCTTCAATGAATTGTTCTTCAGAATAGAGTTGTGCATTCTGTCTCAATTTTTCTTCATGGTCTCTTTCTGCTATTTTCTCCTCTTCAATTGTCTTCATTATTTCTTCAAGGAGGAGTTCTATCCTAGCGAGTCTATCTAAAGGAGGTTGGGTAGGTTGTAATGGTTGGTCGGGGTTGGTTTGTGAATGGAATTGGTTGTTTTGTGGTTGTGTGTTCTGAAAGTGGTATGACTCTTGTGGGTAGTGGATTGAGTTTTGTGGATGGTGAAATGAGTTGTATAGATTTGGGAAAGACTTTTGTGCTGAGGCATACTCAAATGATGAAGAATTTAAGCATGTAAAACTTGGAGGTGAGGTTGTATAATTGAGAGGTGATGGCTCTTGATGAATAGGGTATGAATGAGTGAAATCTCTTTGATTATGATCTTCCCAGCCACAACTTGAGTAGTGATCAATTTCACCAAAATATGGACCATTTTGTGGCTCTGGAAAGTACCCCATTTCATGTTCTTGATACTCTCACCCACCATGAGCATAGTAAAGTGAATCATTCTGTGGGGGTGGAGAGTTTCCCATGAAATTTGATTGACTAAAATACGATGGATGCTCCTTTCCTTCCTGCAAAAAGCTCTGTCTCAAACAATAATCACCAAAAGAAATTGGAATCTCCATTGTCACAGATTAGGAAATTCCCAGTGAGGCAATATCACAAACAGTTAGTTAGCACAAGAAAATAAAGAAACAAAAGAAAACAAAGACAAAAGAAAAGTGTCTAAGCTAGTAAATCAATCAACCGGTAGTTTGTTAATCACGATTAATCCCCGGCAACGGCGCCATAAACTTGATGCACGGAAAACTTGTTTCGTAACAAATTTCCTTCGGCAAGTGTACCGAATTTGTCGTCAAGTAAAAACTCACAATAGAGTGAGGTCGAATCCCACAGGGATTGATTGATCAAGCAACTTTAATTAGAGGAATGTTCTAGTTGAGCGAATCAGAATTTGGGTTGAGAATTGCAGAAAATTAAATGGCGGGAAAGTAAATAAGAGAAAAGTAAATGCTAGAAATAAAAAGCTGAATGTAAATGACGGAAAGTAAATTGCAGAATCTTAAATGGAAATGGGGTAATTGCTCATAAAAGTAAATGACAGAAATTAAAGAGAATGGGTAAGATCAGAAATGGGGAGTTCATTGGGCTCAGGAGATGTTGCATGTAACACCCTAACTATCAAAATGTCACGCTTCCGGCTGCGCCACTCTGATAGCTCGAGTATTACCACGACTTATATAATATTTAAGACTAAAATATGAGCCTGTTTCAAACTTAAAACCGCATAACACTTCGATAACTCTTTTTCGTGAAAACCTAAACATACATGCACATACAATTCAGATATAACCTTAAGATATATATATACATATACATAACACTAGTTTACAATTATACATATCATAATTTTCTATCCCTCTTACAAGCTTCATAAAGATAAAGGTGAGGGAAAAATAATAGCTACGGTGATACAAAAGACCGAATAAACAGAAAATAAACATAACTCTCCTGAAGCTTCGTCTTCCGTATCCTGAAAAGGAATAACCTGTAGGGGAGTGAGAACGTCGTCCTCGCTTGTTCTCACTATAGGATTACAGAATTTGCTATAACAAGATACGTAAAGATAAGATCATTCTTAGAGTTCAGTCATTACTCGTCTTATGAGTCTTTCCAAAACCCATAGGTTCACATTCGAAATCCAGAAAATTCCTTTTTGAAAAGACTTGCTAAATTTCTCAAATATTCTAAAACAAAACCTTTTTCCTTAAAAAAAATGTCTGAAAAGTTTTTCCTAGACCGCAATCATGAAAGCAGTTACCTACGCGGTATAAATGATCATCCCGTTTCAAGCATAGGTTCATTAAGTCTATGCTGAACCGATCAGATACTTTATACAGAACTAGGACTCAATATACCAATTACGGCCTCAAGCCCATCCAATCCAACACGGCCCCCGGCCCAAACAGCTAGATCAGCAACCAACTCTTCACAAACCAATCAATTCAAACACAATCACAATTAATGTGGTTCAAGCACAATCAAGAGCAATTACAACAAGTATAACAGTTAGCAGTTAACATAAGTATTCACATAGGCAAACCAAATACAATATGCACACCCAAACAATATCACATAGATGCAAATGATGAATGCCTGTCCTACTGGCTGTGATATCACATTGTCGGTTCAATTGCCAACCCGACACATTCCCATGGGAATGTTGCCTTTCGATCACGTATAAATGGGAACCCTCTGGGATAACGTGCCCGCCACACGGTCCAGGATGTCAGTGCCTACACACTCCTGTGATCTGAAACGATGTGAGCGGGATACTTTGCCTCTGACCTCACATCTACATGTAAGCGGGATTAACCACCGTCCTTACGCGGGCACCGCAACCTCGACAAGCGGGATTAACCACCGTCCTTGCCAGGCGCAAACGAATTATCAACAATCTCGTCAATTATCAAATCTCTCAGCAAAAGCAGGACGAACCCGGCCCTTACGCCTACCAAACAATAACTCATCAATCTTGATGATATCTACAATCAATCAGGCTCAAAATCTTAATTCAAAATCATTATTGGCCCATTTACTTTTAAGTAACAAATGTAGTCAATTCACAGCTAGCCAAGAATCACTTTTCAAAACGGAGCCACTTTCCACATCTTTCCAATACTTCCAAAGATCTCAAAACCATGCCAAGTTCAAAATCTCTTTGAAAGACTCAAAATCATTCATTTCTAAATCAAGATTTGGTCGTAAGATTCCTCAGCGGAGTCTCAAGACTTCAGGGGAGAATAACCTAACTCATTTCTTAAATTCCTTGAAAACCTCCGAAACTTTAACTTCTTGAGTTGAATAAATAGAATAGGGTTTAAACCCAAAACCAAATCGTGTTTCCAATTATTCCGCACCAATTTCAAAACCAACCAAACTTAAGCCAAAACCAAATCATTTTTAAACTGAAAACCAATTTCAGTTTCATTCTTAAATCTGTTTCCAAGGGCTCGGAAAGTGTTTCAATTTTAACAAATCAAAGTTCCAGAAAATACTTCAAGCTCTTCCTAAATGTCGTAAAGTGAAATAGATTAATTGAAAACCACGTTTATTTTAAACCCATTAAAATCCCCTCCAAAATCTGTTTACGTAAATCAATTTCCAAAACATAAAAATTTCATATTTAAATTGATTTTTAAGGCATAATTCCTTTCTTAATAATTACATCCAAGATATAGAGATTTTCCTACTAAGGCAAGTTCAAACATAATTTATTTCTCAAATATTTAAGTCAAAGCATAATTCATTCTTTTCCAAAATAACAATTCCAATCAAAATCTCAGATTTTCTAGAAATTTCGGCAGCATCTCCCCTAAAACTTGGACTTTGCCACCCTTTTCGGGTCCCAACAAAACCAATCATCAATCCTTTCTGACGGGTTCAAGACTAAATCAGTTTCCAATAAAACAAAACTCAACTTTCAAATTATCAAAAATCATTCAAATCAACCAATCCAGAAATCTCCAATTTATCAAAATCAGACATTGTTACAATCAAACAAGCACCCATATTCATTCAAGATAAAACCAGACAATTCATAAGACTCACATAACCACCAGAAATACATTTTGTACAGCATATCTATTTATAACAACTTCCACTTTAAAATGAATCAGTTTGTATAAAAAGCTCCTACCTCGATACGTTGAAATCACAACCCAAACTCGCTAACTAACTCCTTTCGTATTGACCCGAATCGACTGCAGTCAAAACCTCAGCTCTAACCCGCTTTCTCAGTAACCACAACCACTCTAATCGCAACATATAATAGCCGAGATTAACTCTCATAACAACGAATGCTACAACACCTCAACGTATAATGGAGCAGTAACTAGAGGGCTTTCAGATCGAGACGCTTACCAAACGAAGAAGGAACGGCTGAACCGAAACAGCGGCGGTCTCCGAACCGGCTTGGCAGCAGCCCAGCAGCCACCTCAAATGGCAGCGGCGACCCAGACTTCGGCAATGGTGGCTGAAACCCACATACGCAAACGATAAAGTTTCAAGAATTTTAAACGAATGAAAACCAAATTCAAAACCCTTACTGGCAGAGTTTTCCGGCGATAGTAGAAATGGCCAGAAGCTCCAGCGATGGTCCCAGAAGTCACAGAACCACTCCCGACAGTCAGAGTCACGGAGACGCAGCTCCTTTCTCCGGCAGCGGCACCTACGACGGCAGTTCCGACGGAGGTAGCGCCGGCGACGCGAACGGCGACGCGAACGGCGGCTGGGCACGATGGTTAGACTCCCAACTCAGCCTCAGATCTCTCTCTTGTTTGCTCTGTGACGGCGTAGGGACGGCGGCGCGGCTAGAGGTGACGGCACAACGAACAGAGGCGGCGGCGGATTTGGCGGCGACGGCTCCTCAACGGTGACACACCCCACGGTGGCAGCTTCCTCGCGATGGTGTTGGGTCGGGACGGATCGGCGGTGATGGGTCAGACCCGCGCTTCCCCTTCTCGCGGCTGAGCTCTCCACGCTCGTTCTTCCTCCCTCTCCCTCAGCCTAGTTCGGCGGCTTCATAGTGGCAGGGACGGCAGGACGCGACGGCAACAGTGGCACCAGGCCGGCGACACACCTCCTCCCCTCAGATCTCCCTTCCCTCTCTTCTCCCGGCGCAGCTCTCTTCCCTCTCTTGCCTGTTCTTCGCTCTCTCACCCTTCCCGGAGCAACACGGCGGCGCGGCGGCAGTGATGCCCGCCGGCGCCATCCCTTTCTCTCTTCTCATACCGGCGCTCCCTTTCCCAGCTCCCCCCTTTCTTTCTTCTTTTCTTTCTTTCATAAAAAGGAAACC